>NW_028270156.1:75154360-75454360 GCF_037043375.1 Chiloscyllium plagiosum | reverse complement strand
TCTTTCTTTCTTTCTCTCTTTTTCTCTCTTTCTCTCTTTTTTCTCTCTCGTTCTCTCTTTTTCTCTCTCTTTTTTTCTCTGTTTTTCTCTCTCTTTTTCTCTGTCGATTTCTGTTTCTCTCTCTTTTTCTCTTTCTCTCTCTCTTTTTCTCTTTTTCTCTGTTTTACTCTCTCTGTTTCTCTTTTTCTCTTTCTCTCTTTTTTGTCTCTTTATCTCTTCTCTCTTTTTCTCTCACTTTTTCTCTTTTTCTCTCTTTTTCTCTCTCTTTTTCTGTCTTTCTCTCTTTTACTCTCTCTCTTTTCTCTTTTTCTCTTTCTCTCTTTTTTGTCTCTTTATCTCTTTCTCTCTCTCTTTTTCTTTCTCTTTTTCTCTTTTTCTCTCTTTTTCTCTCTGTTTTTCTCTCTTTTTCTCTTTCTTTTTCTCTCTCGTTTTCTCTTTTTCTCTCTCTTTTTCTCTCACTTTATCTATTTCTCTCTTTTTCTCTCTCTTTTTCTGTGTTTCTCTCTTTTACGCTCTCTGTTTCTCTTTTTCTCTTTCTCTCTTTTTTGTCTCTTTATCTCTTTCTCTCTTTTTCTCTCTCTTTTTCTTTCTCTTCTTCTCTTTTTATCTCTTTCTCTCTTTTTCTCTCTCTCTTTCTCTCTTTTCCTCTCTCTTTTTCTTTCTCTTTTTCTCTTTTTCTCTCTTTCTCTCTTTTTCTCTCTTTTTCTCTCTTTTTCTCTCTTTCTCTCTTTTACTCTCTGTTTCTCTTTTTCTCTTTCTCTCTTTTTTGTCTCTTTATATCTTTCTCTCTTTTTCTCTCTCTTTTTCTTTCTCTTTTTCTCTTTTTCTCTCTTTCTCTCTTTTTCTCTCTCTCTTTCTGTCTTTTTCTCTATCTTCTTCTTTCTCTCTCTTTCTCTCTCTCTTTTTCTCTCTGTTGTTCTCTCTCTTTTTCTGTCTTTTTCTCTCTCTCTTCTCCTTTTCTCTCTGTTTTTCTCTCTCTCTTTCTGTTTTTTCTCTCTTTGTCTCTTTTTCTCTCTCTTTTTTCCTCTCTTTCTCATTTTTCCTATTTTTCTCTCCCTTTCTCTCTTTTTCTCTCTCTTTTCCTCTCTCTTTTTCTCTTTTTCACTCACTTTTTCTGTTTTTCTCTTTTGCTCTATTTTTCTCTCTCTTTTTCTCTTTTTCTCTCTTTTTCTCTCGCTTATTCTTTTTCTCTCTCGATTTCTTTCTGTTTTTCTCTGTCTTTTTCTCTCTCTTTTTCTCTTTTTCTCTTTCACTCTTTTAATCTCTCTTTTTATCTTTTTCTCTCTATTTCTCACTCATTTTCTCTCTGTTTTTCTCTTTATCGCTCTCTTTTCCTCTTTTTCTCTATCTTTTTCTCTTTTTCTCTCACTTTTTCTCTCTTTTTCTCTCTTTCTCTCTTTTACTCTCTCTGTATCTCTTTTTCTCTTTCTCTCTTTTTTGTCTCTTTAACTCTTTCTCTCTTTTTCGCTCTCTTTTCGTTTCTCTTCTTCTCTTTTTCTCTCTTTCTCTCTTTTTCTCTCTCTCTTTCTCTCTTTTTCTCTCTCTTCTTCTCTCTTTTTCTCTCTCTTTTTCTCTCTCGTTTTCTCTTTTTCTCTCTCTTTTTCTCTTTTTCTCTCACTTTTCTCTTTTTCTCTCTTTTTCGCTCGCTTTTTCTCTCTTTTTCTTTCTCGCTTTATCACTTTTTCTCTCTTTCTCTTTTTTCCCACTTTTCTCTCTCATTTTCTCTTTTTCTCTCTCTTTTTCTTTCTCTCTCTCTCTTTTTCTCTCTCTATTTCTCTCTCTTTTTCTCTTTTTCTTTTTCTCACTTTTACTTTCTCTTTTTCACTTTTTCTCTCTTTTTCTCTCTCTTTTTCTCTCTGTTTTTCTCTCTATTTTTCTCTCTCGTTTTCTCTTTTTCTCTCTCTTTTTCTCTTTTTCTCTCACTTTATCTTTTTCTCTCTTTTTCTCTCTCTTTTTCTCTCTTTTTCTCTTTTACTCTCTCTGTTTCTCTTTTTCTCTTTCTCTCTTTTTTGTCTCTTTCTCTCTTTCTCTCTTTTTCTCTCTCTTTTTCTTTCTCTTTTTCTCTTTTTCTCACTCTCTTTCTCTCTTTTTCTCTGTCGTTTTCTCTTTTTCTCTCTCTTTTTCTCTGTCGTTTTCTCTTTTTCTCTCTCTTTTTCTCTCACTTTTTCTCTTTTTCTCTCTTTTTTCTCTCTTCTTCTCTCTTTTACTCTCTCTCTGTTTCTCTTTTTCTATTTCTCTCTTTTTTGTCTCTTTATCTCTCTGTCTCTTTTTCTTTCTCTTTTTCTCGTTTTCTCTCTTTTTCTCTCTCTCTTTCTCTCTTTTTCTCTCTCTTTTTCTTTCTCTCTCTTACTCTCTCTCTCTTTCTTTCTGTTTTTCTCTCTCTTTTTCTCTCTTTTTCTCTTTTTCACTCTTTTTCTCTCTCTTTTTCTCTCTTTTTCTCTCTCTTTTTCTTTCTCTCTCTCTTTTTCTCTCTTTTCTCTCTCTCTTTTTCTCTTTTTCTCTTTTACTCTCTGTTTCACTTTTTATCTTTCTCTCTTTTTTGCCTCTTTCTCTCTTTTTCTCTCTCTTTTTTCTCTCTCGTTCTCTCTTTTTCTCTCTCTTTTTCTCTCTGTTTTTCTCTCTCTTTTTCTCTGTCGATTTCTGTTTCTCTCTCTTTTTCTCTTTTTCTCTCTCTTTTTCTCTTTTTCTCTGTTGTACTCTCTCTGTTTCTCTTTTTCTCTTTCTCTCTTTTTTGTCTCTTTATCTCTTCTCTCTTTTTCTCTCTCTTTTTCTCTTTTTCTCTTTCTCTCTTTTACTCTCTCTTTTTCTCTTTTTCTCTCTATTTCTCACTCATTTTCTCTCTGTTTTTCTCTTTTTCGCTCTCTTTTCCTCTTTTTCTCTATCTTTTTCTCTTTTTCTCTCACTTTTTCTCTCTTTTTCTCTCTTTCTCTCTTTTACTCTCTCTGTTTCTCTTTTTCTCTTTCTCTCTTTTTTGTCTCTTTAACTCTTTCTCTCTTTTTCAATCTCTTTTCGTTTCTCTTCTTCTCTTTTTCTCTCTTTCTCTCTTTTTCTCTCTCTCTTTCTCTCTTTTTCTCTCTCTTCTTCTCTCTTTTTCTCTCTCTTTTTCTCTCTCGTTTTCTCTTTTTCTCTCTCTTTTTCTCTTTTTCTCTCACTTTTCTCTTTTTCGCTCGCTTTTTCTCTCTCTTTTTCTTTCTCGCTTTATCACTTTTTCTCTCTTTCTCTTTTTTCTCACTTTTCTCTCTCATTTTCTCTTTTTCTCTTTTTCTCTCTTTTTCTCTCTCTTTTTCTTTCTCTCTCTCTCTTTTTCTCTCTCTATTTCTCTCTCTTTTTCTCTTTTTCTTTTTCTCACTTTTTCTTTCTCTTTTTCACTTTTTCTCTCTTTTTCTCTCTCTTTTTCTCTCTGTTTTTCTCTCTATTTTTCTCTCTCGTTTCTCTTTTTCTCTCTCTTTTTCTCTTTTTCTCTCACTTTATCTTTTTCTCTCTTTTTCTCTCTCTTTTTCTCTCTTTCTCTCTTTTACTCTCTCTGTTTCTCTTTTTCTCTTTCTCTCTTTTTTGTCTCTTTCTCTCTTTCTCTCTTTTTCTCTCTCTTTTTCTCTTTTTCTCACTCTCTTTCTCTCTTTTTCTCTGTCGTTTTCTCTTTTTCTCTCTCTTTTTCTCTGTCGTTTTCTCTTTTTCTCTCTCTTTTTCTCTCACTTTTTCTCTTTTTCTCTCTTTTTTCTCTCTTCTTCTCTCTTTCTCTCTTTTACTGTCTCTCTGTTTCTCTTTTTCTCTTTCTCTCTTTTTTGTCTCTTTATCTCTCTCTCTCTTTTTCTCTCTCTTTTTCTTTCTCTTTTTCTCGTTTTCTCTCTTTTTCTCTCTCCCTTTCTCTCTTTTTCTCTCTCTTTTTCTTTCTCTCTCTTACTCTCTCTCTCTCTTTCTCTCTGTTTTTCTCTCTCTTTTTCTCTCTTTTTCTCTTTTTCACTCTTTTTCTCTCTCTTTTTCTCTCTTTTTCTCTCTCTTTTTCTTTCTCTCTTTTTCTCTCTTTTCTCTCTCTCTTTTTCTCTTTTACTCTCTGTTTCACTTTTTATCTTTCTCTCTTTTTTTCCTCTTTCTCTCTTTCTCTCTTTTTCTCTCTCTTTTTACTCTTTTTCTCTTTTTCTCTCTTTCTCTCTTTTTTCTCTCTCGTTCTCTCTTTTTCTCTCTCTTTTTCTCTCTGTTTTTCTCTCTCTTTTTCTCTGTCGATTTCTGTTTCTCTCTCTTTTTCTCTTTCTCTCTCTCTTTTTCTCTTTTTCTCTGTTTTACTCTCTCTGTTTCTCTTTTTCTCTTTCTCTCTTTTTTGTCTCTTTATCTCTTCTCTCTTTTTCTCTCACTTTTTCTCTTTTTCTCTCTTTTTCTCTCTCTTTTTCTGTCTTTCTCTCTTTTACTCTCTCTCTTTTCTCTTTTTCTCTTTCTCTCTTTTTTGTCTCTTTATCTCTTTCTCTCTCTCTTTTTCTTTCTCTTTTTCTCTTTTTCTCTCTTTTTCTCTCTGTTTTTCTCTCTTTTTCTTTTTCTTTTTCTCTCTCGTTTTCTCTTTTTCTCTCTCTTTTTCTCTCACTTTATCTATTTCTCTCTTTTTCTCTCTCTTTTTCTGTGTTTCTCTCTTTTACGCTCTCTGTTTCTCTTTTTCTCTTTCTCTCTTTTTTGTCTCTTTATCTCTTTCTCTCTTTTTCTCTCTCTTTTTCTTTCTCTTCTTCTCTTTTTATCTCTTTCTCTCTTTTTCTCTCTCTCTTTCTCTCTTTTCCTCTCTCTTTTTCTTTCTCTTTTTCTCTTTTTCTCTCTTTCTCTCTTTTTCTCTCTTTTTCTCTCTTTTTCTCTCTTTCTCTCTTTTACTCTCTCTGTTTCTCTTTTTCTCTTTCTCTCTTTTTTGTCTCTTTATATCTTTCTCTCTTTTTCTCTCTCTTTTTCTTTCTCTTTTTCTCTTTTTCTCTCTTTCTCTCTTTTTCTCTCTCTCTCTTTCTGTCTTTTTCTCTATCTTCTTCTTTCTCTCTCTTTCTCTCTCTCTTTTTCTCTCTGTTGTTCTCTCTCTTTTTCTGTCTTTTTCTCTCTCTCTTCTCCTTTTCTCTCTGTTTTTCTCTCTCTCTTTCTGTTTTTTCTCTCTTTGTCTCTTTTTCTCTCTCTTTTTTCCTCTCTTTCTCATTTTTCCTATTTTTCTCTCCCTTTCTCTCTTTTTCTCTCTCTTTTCCTCTCTCTTTTTCTCTTTTTCACTCACTTTTTCTGTTTTTCTCTTTTGCTCTATTTTTCTCTCTCTTTTTATCTCTTTTTCTCTCGCTTATTCTTTTTCTCTCTCGATTTCTTTCTGTTTTTCTCTGTCTTTTTCTCTCTCTTTTTCTCTTTTTCTCTTTCACTCTTTTAATCTCTCTTTTTATCTTTTTCTCTCTATTTCTCACTCATTTTCTCTCTGTTTTTCTCTTTATCGCTCTCTTTTCCTCTTTTTCTCTATCTTTTTCTCTTTTTCTCTCACTTTTTCTCTCTTTTTCTCTCTTTCTCTCTTTTACTCTCTCTGTTTCTCTTTTTCTCTTTCTCTCTTTTTTGTCTCTTTAACTCTTTCTCTCTTTTTCTCTCTCTTTTCGTTTCTCTTCTTCTCTTTTTCTCTCTTTCTCTCTTTTTCTCTCTCTCTTTCTCTCTTTTTCTCTCTCTTCTTCTCTCTTTTTCTCTCTCTTTCTCTCTCTCGTTTTCTCTTTTTCTCTCTCTTTTTCTCTTTTTCTCTCACTTTTCTCTTTTTCACTCTTTTTCGCTCGCTTTTTCTCTCTTTTTCTTTCTCGCTTTATCACTTTTTCTCTCTTTCTCTTTTTTCTCACTTTTCTCTCTCATTTTCTCTTTTTCTCTCTTTTTCTCTCTCTTTTACTTTCTCTCTCTCTCTTTTTCTCTCTCTATTTCTCTCTCTTTTTCTCTTTTTCTTTTTCTCACTTTTACTTTCTCTTTTTCACTTTTTCTCTCTTTTTCTCTCTGTTTTTCTCTCTATTTTTCTCTCTCGTTTTCTCTTTTTCTCTCTCTTTTTCTCTTTTTCTCTCACTTTATCTTTTTCTCTCTTTTTCTCTCTCTGTTTCTCTTTTTCTCTTTCTCTCTTTTTTGTCTCTTTCTCTCTTTCTCTCTTTTTCTCTCTCTTTTTCTTTCTCTTTTTCTCTTTTTCTCACTCTCTTTCTCTCTTTTTCTCTGTCGTTTTCTCTTTTTCTCTCTCTTTTTCTCTGTCGTTTTCTCTTTTTCTCTCTCTTTTTCTCTCACTTTTTCTCTTTTTCTCTCTTTTTTCTCTCTTCTTCTCTCTTTTACTCTCTCTCTGTTTCTCTTTTTCTATTTCTCTCTTTTTTGTCTCTTTATCTCTCTCTCTCTTTTTCTTTCTCTTTTTCTCGTTTTCTCTCTTTTTCTCTCTCTCTTTCTCTCTTTTTCTCTCTCTTTTTCTTTCTCTCTCTTACTCTCTCTCTCTTTCTCTCTGTTTTTCTCTCTCTTTTTCTCTCTTTTTCTCTTTTTCACTCTTTTTCTCTCTCTTTTTCTCTCTTTTTCTCTCTCTTTTTCTTTCTCTCTCTCTTTTTCTCTCTTTTCTCTCTCTCTTTTTCTCTTTTTCTCTTTTACTCTCTGTTTCACTTTTTATCTTTCTCTCTTTTTGCCTCTTTCTCTCTTTTTCTCTCTCTTTTTTCTCTTTTTCTCTTTTTCTCTCTTTCTCTCTTTTTTCTCTCTCGTTCTCTCTTTTTCTCTCTCTTTTTCTCTCTCTTTTTCTCTCTCTTTTTCTCTGTCGATTTCTGTTTCTCTCTCTTTTTCTCTTTTTCTCTCTCTTTTTCTCTTTTTCTCTGTTGTACTCTCTCTGTTTCTCTTTTTCTCTTTCTCTCTTTTTTGTCTCTTTATCTCTTCTCTCTTTCTCTCTCTCTTTTTCTCTCTGTTGTTCTCTCTCTTTTTCTGTCTTTTTCTCTCTCTCTTCTCCTTTTCTCTCTGTTTTTCTCTCTCTCTTTCTGTTTTTTCTCTCTTTGTCTCTTTTTCTCTCTCTTTTTTCCTCTCTTTCTCATTTTTCCTATTTTTCTCTCCCTTTCTCTCTTTTTCTCTCTCTTTTCCTCTCTCTTTTTCTCTTTTTCACTCACTTTTTCTGTTTTTCTCTTTTGCTCTATTTTTCTCTCTCTTTTTCTCTCTTTTTCTCTCGCTTATTCTTTTTCTCTCTCGATTTCTTTCTGTTTTTCTCTGTCTTTTTCTCTCTCTTTTTCTCTTTTTCTCTTTCACTCTTTTAATCTCTCTTTTTATCTTTTTCTCTCTATTTCTCACTCATTTTCTCTCTGTTTTTCTCTTTTTCGCTCTCTTTTCCTCTTTTTCTCTATCTTTTTCTCTTTTTCTCTCATTTTTTCTCTCTTTTTCTCTCTTTCTCTCTTTTACTCTCTCTGTTTCTCTTTTTCTCTTTCTCTCTTTTTTGTCTCTTTAACTCTTTCTCTCTTTTTCAATCTCTTTTCGTTTCTCTTCTTCTCTTTTTCTCTCTTTCTCTCTTTTTCTCTCTCTCTTTCTCTCTTTTTCTCTCTCTTCTTCTCTCTTTTTCTCTCTCTTTTTCTCTCTCGTTTTCTCTTTTTCTCTCTCTTTTTCTCTTTTTCTCTCACTTTTCTCTTTTTCTCTCTTTTTCGCTCGCTTTTTCTGTCTTTTTCTTTCTCGCTTTATCACTTTTTCTCTCTTTCTCTTTTTTCTCACTTTTCTCTCTCATTTTCTCTTTTTCTCTTTTTCTCTCTTTTTCTCTCTCTTTTTCTTTCTCTCTCTCTCTTTTTCTCTCTCTATTTCTCTCTCTTTTTCTCTTTTTCTTTTTCTCACTTTTACTTTCTCTTTTTCACTTTTTCTCTCTTTTTCTCTCTGTTTTTCTCTCTATTTTTCTCTCTCATTTTCTCTTTTTCTCTCTCTTTTTCTCTTTTTCTCTCACTTTATCTTTTTCTCTCTTTCTCTCTCTCTTTTTCTCTCTTTTTCTCTTTTACTCTCTCTGTTTCTCTTTTTCTCTTTCTCTCTTTTTTGTCTCTTTCTCTCTTTCTCTCTTTTTCTCTCTCTTTTTCTTTCTCTTTTTCTCTTTTTCTCACTCTCTTTCTCTCTTTTTCTCTGTCATTTTCTCTTTATCTCTTCTCTCTTTTTCTCTCACTTTTTCTCTTTTTCTCTCTTTTTCTCTCTCTTTTTCTGTCTTTCTCTCTTTTACTCTCTCTCTTTTCTCTTTTTCTCTTTCTCTCTTTTTTGTCTCTTTATCTCTTTCTCTCTCTCTTTTTCTTTCTCCTTTTCTCTTTTTCTCTCTTTTTCTCTCGCTTTTTCTCTCTTTTTCTCTTTCTTTTTCTCTCTCGTTTTCTCTTTTTCTCTCTCTTTTTCTCTCATTTTATCTATTTCTCTCTTTTTCTCTCTCTTTTTATGTCTTTCTCTCTTTTACTCTCTCTGTTTCTCTTTTTCTCTTTCTCTCTTTTTTGTCTCTTTCTCTCTTTCTCTCTTTTTCTCTCTCTCTTTCTCTCTTTTCCTCTCTCTTTTTCTCTCTGTTTTTCTCTCTCTTTTTCTCTCTCGTTTTCTCTTTCTCTCTCACTTTTTCTCTTTTTCTCTCTCTTTCTCTCTCTTTTTCTGTCTTTCTCTCTTTTACTCTCTCTCTTTTCTCTTTTTCTCTTTCTCTCTTTTTTGTCTCTTTATCTCTTTCTCTCTTTTTCTCTCTCTTTTTCTTTCTCTTTTTCTCTTTTTCTCTCTTTTTCTCTTTCTTTTTCTCTCTTTTTCTCTTTCCTTTTCTCTCTCGTTTTCTCTTTTTCTCTCTCTTTTTCTCTCACTTTATCTATTTCTCTCTTTTTCTCTCTCTTTTTCTGTCTTTCTCTCTTTTACTCTCTCTGTTTCTCTTTTTCTCTTTCTCTCTTTTTTGTCTCTTTATCTCTTTCTCTCTTTTTCTCTCTCTTTTTCTGTCTTTCTCTCTTTTCCTCTCTCTCTTTTCTCTTTTTCTCTTTCTCTCTTTTTTGTCTATTTATCTCTTTCTCTCTTTTTCTCTCTCTTTTTCTTTCTCTTTTTCTCTTTTTCTCTCTTTTTCTCTCTGTTTTTCTCTCTTTTTCTCTTTCTTTTTCTCTCTCGTTTTCTCTTTTTCTCTCTCTTTTTCTCTCACTTTATCTATTTCTCTCTTTTTCTCTCTCTTTTTCTGTCTTTCTCTCTTTTACTCTCTCTGTTTCTCTTTTTCTCTTTCTCTCTTTTTTGTCTCTTTATCTCTTTCTCTCTTTTTCTCTCTCTTTTTCTTTCTCTTTTTCTCTTTTTCTCTCTTTCTCTCTTTTTCTCTCTCTTTCTCTCTTTTTCTCTCTCTTTTTCTCTTTGTTTTTCTCTCTCTTTTTCTCTCTCTTTTTCTCTTTTTCTCTTTCTCTCTTTTACTCTCTCTTTTTCTCTTTTTCTCTCTATTTGTCACTCATTTTCTCTTCTGTTTTTCTCTTTTTCGCTCTCTTTTCCTCTTTTTCTCTATCTTTTTCTCTTTTTCTCTCACTTTTTCTCTCTTTTTCTCTCTTTCTCTCTTTTACTCTCTCTGTTTCTCTTTTTCTCTTTCTCTCTTTTTTGTCTCTTTAACTCTTTCTCTCTTTTTCTCTCTTTCTCTCTTTTTCTCTCTCTCTTTCTCTCTTTTCTATCACTTTTTCTCTCTTTTTCTCTCTCTTTTTCTCTCTCGTTTTCTCTGTTTCTCTCTCTTTTTCTCTTTTTCTCTCACTTTTCTCTTTTTCTCTCTTTTTCGCTCGCTTTTTCTCACTCTTTTTCTTTCTCGCATTATCACTTTTTCTCTCTTTCTCTTTTTTCTCACTTTTCTCTCTCTTTTTCACTTTTTCTCTCTTTTTCTCTCTGTTTTTCTCTCTCTTTTTCTCTCTCGTTTTCTCTTTTTCTCTCTCTTTTTCTCTTTTTCTCTCACTTTATCTTTTTCTCTCTTTTCTCTCTCTTTTTCTCTTTTTCTCTCTTTTACTCTCTCTGTTTCTCTTTTTCTCTTTCTCTCTTTTTTGTCTCTTTATCTCTTCTCTCTTTTTCTCTCACTTTTTCTCTTTTTCTCTCTTTTTCTCTCTCTTTTTCTGTCTTTCTCTCTTTTACTCTCTCTCTTTTCTCTTTTTCTCTTTCTCTCTTTTTTGTCTCTTTATCTCTTTCTCTCTCTCTTTTTCTTTCTCCTTTTCTCTTTTTCTCTCTTTTTCTCTCTCTTTTTCTCTCTTTTTCTCTTTCTTTTTCTCTCTCGTTTTCTCTTTTTCTCTCTCTTTTTCTCTCATTTTATCTATTTCTCTCTTTTTCTCTCTCTTTTTATGTCTTTCTCTCTTTTACTCTCTCTGTTTCTCTTTTTCTCTTTCTCTCTTTTTTGTCTCTTTATCTCTTTCTCTCTTTTTCTCTCTCTTTTTCTGTCTTTCTCTCTTTTCCTCTCTCTCTTTTCTCTTTTTCTCTTTCTCTCTTTTTTGTCTATTTATCTCTTTCTCTCTTTTTCTCTCTCTTTTTCTTTCTCTTTTTCTCTTTTTCTCTCTTTTTCTCTCTGTTTTTCTCTCTTTTTCTCTTTCTTTTTCTCTCTCGTTTTCTCTTTTTCTCTCTCTTTTTCTCTCACTTTATCTATTTCTCTCTTTTTCTCTCTCTTTTTCTGTCTTTCTCTCTTTTACTCTCTCTGTTTCTCTTTTTCTCTTTCTCTCTTTTTTGTCTCTTTATCTCTTTCTCTCTTTTTCTCTCTCTTTTTCTTTCTCTTTTTCTCTTTTTCTCTCTTTCTCTCTTTTTCTCTCTCTTTCTCTCTTTTTCTCTCTCTTTTTCTCTTTGTTTTTCTCTCTCTTTTTCTCTCTCTTTTTCTCTTTTTCTCTTTCTCTCTTTTACTCTCTCTTTTTCTCTTTTTCTCTCTATTTGTCACTCATTTTCTCTTCTGTTTTTCTCTTTTTCGCTCTCTTTTCCTCTTTTTCTCTATCTTTTTCTCTTTTTCTCTCACTTTTTCTCTCTTTTTCTCTCTTTCTCTCTTTTACTCTCTCTGTTTCTCTTTTTCTCTTTCTCTCTTTTTTGTCTCTTTAACTCTTTCTCTCTTTTTCTCTCTTTCTCTCTTTTTCTCTCTCTCTTTCTCTCTTTTCTATCACTTTTTCTCTCTTTTTCTCTCTCTTTTTCTCTCTCGTTTTCTCTGTTTCTCTCTCTTTTTCTCTTTTTCTCTCACTTTTCTCTTTTTCTCTCTTTTTCGCTCGCTTTTTCTCACTCTTTTTCTTTCTCGCATTATCACTTTTTCTCTCTTTCTCTTTTTTCTCACTTTTCTCTCTCTTTTTCACTTTTTCTCTCTTTTTCTCTCTGTTTTTCTCTCTCTTTTTCTCTCTCGTTTTCTCTTTTTCTCTCTCTTTTTCTCTTTTTCTCTCACTTTATCTTTTTCTCTCTTTTCTCTCTCTTTTTCTCTTTTTCTCTCTTTTACTCTCTCTGTTTCTCTTTTTCTCTTTCTCTCTTTTTTGTCTCTTTATCTCTTCTCTCTTTTTCTCTCACTTTTTCTCTTTTTCTCTCTTTTTCTCTCTCTTTTTCTGTCTTTCTCTCTTTTACTCTCTCTCTTTTCTCTTTTTCTCTTTCTCTCTTTTTTGTCTCTTTATCTCTTTCTCTCTCTCTTTTTCTTTCTCCTTTTCTCTTTTTCTCTCTTTTTCTCTCTCTTTTTCTCTCTTTTTCTCTTTCTTTTTCTCTCTCGTTTTCTCTTTTTCTCTCTCTTTTTCTCTCATTTTATCTATTTCTCTCTTTTTCTCTCTCTTTTTATGTCTTTCTCTCTTTTACTCTCTCTGTTTCTCTTTTTCTCTTTCTCTCTTTTTTGTCTCTTTATCTCTTTCTCTCTTTTTCTCTCTCTTTTTCTGTCTTTCTCTCTTTTCCTCTCTCTCTTTTCTCTTTTTCTCTTTCTCTCTTTTTTGTCTATTTATCTCTTTCTCTCTTTTTCTCTCTCTTTTTCTTTCTCTTTTTCTCTTTTTCTCTCTTTTTCTCTCTGTTTTTCTCTCTTTTTCTCTTTCTTTTTATCTCTCGTTTTCTCTTTGTCTCTCTCTTTTTCTCTCACTTTATCTATTTCTCTCTTTTTCTCTCTCTTTTTCTGTCTTTCTCTCTTTTACTCTCTCTGTTTCTCTTTTTCTCTTTCTCTCTTTTTTGTCTCTTTATCTCTTTCTCTCTTTTTCTCTCTCTTTTTCTGTCTTTCTCTCTTTTCCTCTCTCTCTTTTCTCTTTTTCTCTTTCTCTCTTTTTTGTCTCTTTATCTCTTTCTCTCTTTTTCTCTCTCTTTTTCTTTCTCTTTTTCTCTTTTTCTCTCTTTTTCTCTCTGTTTTTCTCTCTTTTTCTCTTTCTTTTTCTCTCTCGTTTTCTCTTTTTCTCTCTCTTTTTCTCTCACTTTATCTATTTCTCTCTTTTTCTCTCTCTTTTTCTGTCTTTCTCTCTTTTACTCTCTCTGTTTCTCTTTTTCTCTTTCTCTCTTTTTTGTCTCTTTATCTCTTTCTCTCTTTTTCTCTCTCTTTTTCTTTCTCTTTTTCTCTTTTTCTCTCTTTCTCTCTTTTTCTCTCTCTTTCTCTCTTTATCTCTCTCTTTTTCTCTTTCTTTTTCTCTCTCGTTTTCTCTTTTTCTCTCTCTTTTTCTCTCATTTTATCTATTTCTCTCTTTTTCTCTCTCTTTTTATGTCTTTCTCTCTTTTACTCTCTCTGTTTCTCTTTTTCTCTTTCTCTCTTTTTTGTCTCTTTATCTCTTTCTCTCTTTTTCTCTCTCTTTTTCTGTCTTTCTCTCTTTTCCTCTCTCTCTTTTCTCTTTTTCTCTTTCTCTCTTTTTTGTCTATTTATCTCTTTCTCTCTTTTTCTCTCTCTTTTTCTTTCTCTTTTTCTCTTTTTCTCTCTTTTTCTCTCTGTTTTTCTCTCTTTTTCTCTTTCTTTTTCTCTCTCGTTTTCTCTTTTTCTCTCTCTTTTTCTCTCACTTTATCTATTTCTCTCTTTTTCTCTCTCTTTTTCTGTCTTTCTCTCTTTTACTCTCTCTGTTTCTCTTTTTCTCTTTCTCTCTTTTTTGTCTCTTTATCTCTTTCTCTCTTTTTCTCTCTCTTTTTCTTTCTCTTTTTCTCTTTTTCTCTCTTTCTCTCTTTTTCTCTCTCTTTCTCTCTTTTTCTCTCTCTTTTTCTCTTTGTTTTTCTCTCTCTTTTTCTCTCTCTTTTTCTCTTTTTCTCTTTCTCTCTTTTACTCTCTCTTTTTCTCTTTTTCTCTCTATTTGTCACTCATTTTCTCTTCTGTTTTTCTCTTTTTCGCTCTCTTTTCCTCTTTTTCTCTATCTTTTTCTCTTTTTCTCTCACTTTTTCTCTCTTTTTCTCTCTTTCTCTCTTTTACTCTCTCTGTTTCTCTTTTTCTCTTTCTCTCTTTTTTGTCTCTTTAACTCTTTCTCTCTTTTTCTCTCTTTCTCTCTTTTTCTCTCTCTCTTTCTCTCTTTTCTATCACTTTTTCTCTCTTTTTCTCTCTCTTTTTCTCTCTCGTTTTCTCTGTTTCTCTCTCTTTTTCTCTTTTTCTCTCACTTTTCTCTTTTTCTCTCTTTTTCGCTCGCTTTTTCTCACTCTTTTTCTTTCTCGCATTATCACTTTTTCTCTCTTTCTCTTTTTTCTCACTTTTCTCTCTCTTTTTCACTTTTTCTCTCTTTTTCTCTCTGTTTTTCTCTCTCTTTTTCTCTCTCGTTTTCTCTTTTTCTCTCTCTTTTTCTCTTTTTCTCTCACTTTATCTTTTTCTCTCTTTTCTCTCTCTTTTTCTCTTTTTCTCTCTTTTACTCTCTCTGTTTCTCTTTTTCTCTTTCTCTCTTTTTTGTCTCTTTATCTCTTCTCTCTTTTTCTCTCACTTTTTCTCTTTTTCTCTCTTTTTCTCTCTCTTTTTCTGTCTTTCTCTCTTTTACTCTCTCTCTTTTCTCTTTTTCTCTTTCTCTCTTTTTTGTCTCTTTATCTCTTTCTCTCTCTCTTTTTCTTTCTCCTTTTCTCTTTTTCTCTCTTTTTCTCTCTCTTTTTCTCTCTTTTTCTCTTTCTTTTTCTCTCTCGTTTTCTCTTTTTCTCTCTCTTTTTCTCTCATTTTATCTATTTCTCTCTTTTTCTCTCTCTTTTTATGTCTTTCTCTCTTTTACTCTCTCTGTTTCTCTTTTTCTCTTTCTCTCTTTTTTGTCTCTTTATCTCTTTCTCTCTTTTTCTCTCTCTTTTTCTGTCTTTCTCTCTTTTCCTCTCTCTCTTTTCTCTTTTTCTCTTTCTCTCTTTTTTGTCTATTTATCTCTTTCTCTCTTTTTCTCTCTCTTTTTCTTTCTCTTTTTCTCTTTTTCTCTCTTTTTCTCTCTGTTTTTCTCTCTTTTTCTCTTTCTTTTTATCTCTCGTTTTCTCTTTGTCTCTCTCTTTTTCTCTCACTTTATCTATTTCTCTCTTTTTCTCTCTCTTTTTCTGTCTTTCTCTCTTTTACTCTCTCTGTTTCTCTTTTTCTCTTTCTCTCTTTTTTGTCTCTTTATCTCTTTCTCTCTTTTTCTCTCTCTTTTTCTGTCTTTCTCTCTTTTCCTCTCTCTCTTTTCTCTTTTTCTCTTTCTCTCTTTTTTGTCTCTTTATCTCTTTCTCTCTTTTTCTCTCTCTTTTTCTTTCTCTTTTTCTCTTTTTCTCTCTTTTTCTCTCTGTTTTTCTCTCTTTTTCTCTTTCTTTTTCTCTCTCGTTTTCTCTTTTTCTCTCTCTTTTTCTCTCACTTTATCTATTTCTCTCTTTTTCTCTCTCTTTTTCTGTCTTTCTCTCTTTTACTCTCTCTGTTTCTCTTTTTCTCTTTCTCTCTTTTTTGTCTCTTTATCTCTTTCTCTCTTTTTCTCTCTCTTTTTCTTTCTCTTTTTCTCTTTTTCTCTCTTTCTCTCTTTTTCTCTCTCTTTCTCTCTTTATCTCTCTCTTTTTCTCTTTGTTTTTCTCTCTCTTTTTCTCTCTCTTTTTCTCTTCTCTTTCTCTCTTTTACTCTCTCTTTTTCTCTTTTTCTCTCTATTTCTCACTCATTTTCTCTCTGTTTTTCTCTTTTTCGCTCTCTTTTCCTCTTTTTCTCTATCTTTTTCTCTTTTTCTCTCACTTTTTCTCTCTTTTTCTCTCTTTCTCTCTTTTACTCTCTCTGTTTCTCTTTTTCTCTTTCTCTCTTTTTTGTCTCTTTAACACTTTCTCTCTTTTTCTCTCTTTCTCTCTCTCTTTTTCTCTCTCGTTTTCTCTGTTTCTCTCTCTTTTTCTCTTTTTCTCTCACTTTTCTCTTTTTCTCTCTTTTTCGCTCGCTTTTTCTCACTCTTTTTCTTTCTCGCATTATCACTTTTTCTCTCTTTCTCTTTTTTCTCACTTTTCTCTCTCATTTTCTCTTTTTCTCTTTTTCTCTCTTTTTTTCTTTCTCTCTCTCTCTCTTTTTCTCTCTCTATTTCTCTCTTTTTCTCTTTTTCTCTTTCTCACTTTTACTCTCTCTTTTTCACTTTTTCTCTCTTTTTCTCTCTGTTTTCTCTCTCTTTTTCTCTCTCGTTTTCTCTTTTTCTCTCTTTTTCTCTCACTTTATCTTTTTCTCTCTTTTTCTCTCTCTTTTTCTCTTTTTCTCTCTTTTACTCTCTCTGTTTCTCTTTTTCTCTTTCTCTCTTTTTTTCTCATTTCCTCACTCTCTTTCTCTCTTTTTCTCTCTCTTTTTCTCTCTGTTTTTCTCTCTCGTTTTCTCTGTCATTTTCTCTTACTCTCTCTCTTTTTCTCTCTGTTTTTCTCTCTCTTTTTCTCTCTTTTTCTCTTTTTCTCTCTTTTTCTCTCTCTTTTTCTCTCTTTTTTCTCTCTCTTTTTCTCTTTTTCTCTTTTACTCTCTGTTTCTCTTTTTCTCTTTCTCTCTTTTTTGTCTCTTTCTCTCTTTCTCTCTTTTTCTCTCTCTTTTTCTTTCTCTTTTTCTCTTTTTCTCACTCTCTTTCTCTCTTTTTCTCTGTCGTTTTCTCTTTTTCTCTCTCTTTTTCTCTGTCGTTTTCTCTTTTTCTCTCTCTTTTTCTCTCACTTTTTCTCTTTTACTCTCTTTTTTCTCTCTTCTTCTCTCTTTCTCTCTTTTACTCTCTCTCTGTTTCTCTTTTTCTCTTTCTCTCTTTTTTGTCTCTTTATCTCTCTCTCTCTTTTTCTCTCTCTTTTTCTTTCTCTTTTTCTCGTTTTCTCTCTTTTTCTCTCTCTCTTTCTCTCTTTTTCTCTCTCTTTTTCTTTCTCTCTCTTACTCTCTCTCTCTCTTTCTCTCTGTTTTTCTCTCACTTTTTCTCTCTTTTTCTCTTTTTCACTCTTTTTCTCTCTCTTTTTCTCTCTTTTTCTCTCTCTTTTTCTTCCCCTCTTTTTCTCTCTTTTCTCTCTCTCTTTTTCTCTTTTTCTCTTTTACTCTCTGTTTCACTTTTTATCTTTCTCTCTTTTTTGCCTCTTTCTTTCTTTCTCTCTTTTTCTCTCTCTTTTTACTCTTTTTCTCTTTTTCTCTCTTTCTCTCTTTTTTCTCTCTCGTTCTCTCTTTTTCTCTCTCTTTTTCTCTCTCTTTTTCTTTCTCTTTTTCTCTGTCGATTCCTGTTTCACTCACTTTTTCTCTTTTTCTCTCTTTTTCTCTCTCTTTTTCTGTGTTTCTCTCTTTTACTCTCTCTCTTTTCTCTTTTTCTCTTTCTCTCTTTTTTGTCTCTTTATCTCTTTCTCTCTCTCTTTTTCTTTCTAATTTTCTCTTTTTCTCTCTTTTTCTGTCTGTTTTTCTCTCTGTTTTTCTCTCTCGTTTTCTCTCTCGTTTTCTCTTTTTCTCTCTCTTTTTCTCTTTTTCTCTCACTTTATCTTTTTCTCTTTTTCTCTCTCTTTTTCTCTCTTTCTCTCTTTTACTCTCTCTGTTTCTCTTTTTCTCTTTCTCTCTTTTTTGTCTCTTTAACTCTTTCTCTCTTTTTCTCTCTCTTTTCGTTTCTCTTCTTCTCTTTTTCTCTCTTTCTCTCTTTTTCTCTCTCTCTTTCTCTCTTTTTCTCTCTCTTCTTCTCTCTTTTTCTCTCTCTTTCTCTCTCTCGTTTTCTCTTTTTCTCTCTCTTTTTCTCTTTTTCTCTCACTTTTCTCTTTTTCACTCTTTTTCGCTCGCTTTTTCTCTCTTTTTCTTTCTCGCTTTATCACTTTTTCTCTCTTTCTCTTTTTTCTCACTTTTCTCTCTCATTTTCTCTTTTTCTCTCTTTTTCTCTCTCTTTTTCTTTCTCTCTCTTTCTTTTTCTCTCTCTATTTCTCTCTCTTTTTCTCTTTTTCTTTTTCTCACTTTTACTTTCTCTTTTTCACTTTTTCTCTCTTTTTCTCTCTGTTTTTCTCTCTATTTTTCTCTCTCGTTTTCTCTTTTTCTCTCTCTTTTTCTCTTTTTCTCTCACTTTATCTTTTTCTCTCTTTTTCTCTCTCTGTTTCTCTTTTTCTCTTTCTCTCTTTTTTGTCTCTTTCTCTCTTTCTCTCTTTTTCTCTCTCTTTTTCTTTCTCTTTTTCTCTTTTTCTCACTCTCTTTCTCTCTTTTTCTCTGTCGTTTTCTCTTTTTCTCTCTCTTTTTCTCTGTCGTTTTCTCTTTTTCTCTCTCTTTTTCTCTCACTTTTTCTCTTTTTCTCTCTTTTTTCTCTCTTCTTCTCTCTTTTACTCTCTCTCTGTTTCTCTTTTTCTATTTCTCTCTTTTTTGTCTCTTTATCTCTCTCTCTCTTTCTTTCTCTTTTTCTCGTTTTCTCTCTTTTTCTCTCTCTCTTTCTCTCTTTTTCTCTCTCTTTTTCTTTCTCTCTCTTACTCTCTCTCTCTTTCTCTCTGTTTTTCTCTCTCTTTTTCTCTCTTTTTCTCTTTTTCACTCTTTTTCTCTCTCTTTTTCTCTCTTTTTCTCTCTCTTTTTCTTTCTCTCTCTCTTTTTCTCTCTCTTTTTCTCTCTCTCTTTTTCTCTTTTTCTCTTTTACTCTCTGTTTCACTTTTTATCTTTCTCTCTTTTTTGCCTCTTTCTCTCTTTTTCTCTCTCTTTTTTCTCTTTTTCTCTTTTTCTCTCTTTCTCTCTTTTTTCTCTCTCATTCTCTCTTTTTCTCTCTCTTTTTCTCTCTCTTTTTCTCTGTCGATTTCTGTTTCTCTCTCTTTTTCTCTTTTTCTCTCTCTTTTTCTCTTTTTCTCTGTTGTACTCTCTCTGTTTCTCTTTTTCTCTTTCTCTCTTTTTTGTCTCTTTATCTCTTCTCTCTTTTTCTCTCTCTTTTTCTCTTTTTCTCTCTATTTCTCACTCATTTTCTCTCTGTTTTTCTCTTTTTCGCTCTCTTTTCCTCTTTTTCTCTATCTTTTTCTCTTTTTCTCTCACTTTTTCTCTCTTTTTCTCTCTTTCTCTCTTTTACTCTCTCTGTTTCTCTTTTTCTCTTTCTCTCTTTTTTGTCTCTTTAACTCTTTCTCTCTTTTTCAATCTCTTTTCGTTTCTCTTCTTCTCTTTTTCTCTCTTTCTCTCTTTTTCTCTCTCTCTTTCTCTCTTTTTCTCTCTCTTCTTCTCTCTTTTTCTCTCTCTTTTTCTCTCTCGTTTTCTCTTTTTCTCTCTCTTTTTCTCTTTTTCTCTCACTTTTCTCATTTTCGCTCGCTTTTTCTCTCTCTTTTTCTTTCTCGCTTTATCACTTTTTCTCTCTTTCTCTTTTTTCTCACTTTTCTCTCTCATTTTCTCTTTTTCTCTTTTTCTCTCTTTTTCTCTCTCTTTTTCTTTCTCTCTCTCTCTTTTTCTCTCTCTATTTCTCTCTCTTTTTCTCTTTTTCTTTTTCTCACTTTTTCTTTCTCTTTTTAACTTTTTCTCTCTTTTTCTCTCTCTTTTTCTCTCTGTTTTTCTCTCTATTTTTCTCTCTCGTTTTCTCTTTTTCTCTCTCTTTTTCTCTTTTTCTCTCACTTTATCTTTTTCTCTCTTTTTCTCTCTCTTTTTCTCTCTTTCTCTCTTTTACTCTCTCTGTTTCTCTTTTTCTCTTTCTCTCTTTTTTGTCTCTTTCTCTCTTTCTCTCTTTTTCTCTCTCTTTTTCTTTCTCTTTTTCTCTTTTTCTCACTCTCTTTCTCTCTTTTTCTCTGTCGTTTTCTCTTTTTCTCTCTCTTTTTCTCTGTCGTTTTCTCTTTTTCTCTCTCTTTTTCTCTCACTTTTTCTCTTTTTCTCTCTTTTTTCTCTCTTCTTCTCTCTTTCTCTCTTTTACTGTCTCTCTGTTTCTCTTTTTCTCTTTCTCTCTTTTTTGTCTCTTTATCTCTCTCTCTCTTTTTCTCTCTCTTTTTCTTTCTCTTTTTCTCGTTTTCTCTCTTTTTCTCTCTCTCTTTCTCTCTTTTTCTCTCTCTTTTTCTTTCTCTCTCTTACTCTCTCTCTCTTTCTCTCTGTTTTTCTCTCTCTTTTTCTCTCTTTTTCTCTTTTTCACTCTTTTTCTCTCTTTTTCTCTCTTTTTCTCTCTCTTTTTCTTTCTCTCTTTTTCTCTCTTTTCTCTCTCTCTTTTTCTCTTTTTCTCTTTTACTCTCTGTTTCACTTTTTATCTTTCTCTCTTTTTTGCCTCTTTCTTTCTTTCTCTCTTTTTCTCTCTCTTTTTACTCTTTTTCTCTTTTTCTCTCTTTCTCTCTTTTTTCTCTCTCGTTCTCTCTTTATCTCTCTCTTTTTCTCTCTGTTTTTCTCTCTCTTTTTCTCTGTCGATTTCTGTTTCTCTCTCTTTTTCTCTTTCTCTCTCTCTTTTTCTCTTTTTCTCTGTTTTACTCTCTCTGTTTCTCTTTTTCTCTTTCTCTCTTTTTTGTCTCTTTATCTCTTCTCTCTTTTTCTCTCACTTTTTCTCTTTTTCTCTCTCTTTTTCTGTCTTTCTCTCTTTTACTCTCTCTTTTCTCTTTTTCTCTTTCTCTCTTTTTTGTCTCTTTATCTCTTTCTCTCTCTCTTTTTCTTTCTCTTTTTCTCTTTTTCTCTCTGTTTTTCTCTCTTTTTCTCTTTCTTTTTCTCTCTCGTTTTCTCTTTTTCTCTCTCTTTTTCTCTCACTTTATCTATTTCTCTCTTTTTCTCTCTCTTTTTCTGTGTTTCTCTCTTTTACGCTCTCTGTTTCTCTTTTTCTCTTTCTCTCTTTTTTGTCTCTTTATCTCTTTCTCTCTTTTTCTCTCTCTTTTTCTTTCTCTTCTTCTCTTTTTATCTCTTTCTCTCTTTTTCTCTCTCTCTTTCTCTCTTTTCCTCTCTCTTTTTCTTTCTCTTTTTCTCTTTTTCTCTCTTTCTCTCTTTTTCTCTCTTTTTCTCTCTTTTTCTCTCTTTCTCTCTTTTACTCTCTCTGTTTCTCTTTTTCTCTTTCTCTCTTTTTTGTCTCTTTATATCTTTCTCTCTTTTCTCTCTCTTTTTCTTTCTCTTTTTCTCTTTTTCTCTCTTTCTCTCTTTTTCTCTCTCTCTCTTTCTGTCTTTTTCTCTATCTTCTTCTTTCTCTCTCTTTCTCTCTCTCTTTTTCTCTCTGTTGTTCTCTCTCTTTTTCTGTCTTTTTCTCTCTCTCTTCTCCTTTTCTCTCTGTTTTTCTCTCTCTCTTTCTGTTTTTTCTCTCTTTGTCTCTTTTTCTCTCTCTTTTTTCCTCTCTTTCTCATTTTTCCTATTTTTCTCTCCCTTTCTCTCTTTTTCTCTCTCTTTTCCTCTCTCTTTTTCTCTTTTTCACTCACTTTTTCTGTTTTTCTCTTTTGCTCTATTTTTCTCTCTCTTTTTCTCTTTTTCTCTCTTTTTCTCTCGCTTATTCTTTTTCTCTCTCGATTTCTTTCTGTTTTTCTCTGTCTTTATCTCTCTCTTTTTCTCTTTTTCTCTTTCACTCTTTTAATCTCTCTTTTTATCTTTTTCTCTCTATTTCTCACTCATTTTCTCTCTGTTTTTCTCTTTTTCGCTCTCTTTTCCTCTTTTTCTCTATCTTTTTCTCTTTTTCTCTCACTTTTTCTCTCTTTTTCTCTCTTTCTCTCTTTTACTCTCTCTGTTTCTCTTTTTCTCTTTCTCTCTTTTTTGTCTCTTTAACTCTTTCTCTCTTTTTCTCTCTCTTTTCGTTTCTCTTCTTCTCTTTTTCTCTCTTTCTCTCTTTTTCTCTCTCTCTTTCTCTCTTTTTCTCTCTCTTCTTCTCTCTTTTTCTCTCTCTTTTTCTCTCTCGTTTTCTCTTTTTCTCTCTCTTTTTCTCTTTTTCTCTCACTTTTCTCTTTTTCTCTCTTTTTCGCTCGCTTTTTCTGTCTTTTTCTTTCTCGCTTTATCACTTTTTCTCTCTTTCTCTTTTTTCTCACTTTTCTCTCTCATTTTCTCTTTTTCTCTTTTTCTCTCTTTTTCTCTCTCATTTTCTTTCTCTCTCTCTCTTTTTCTCTCTCTATTTCTCTCTCTTTTTCTCTTTTTCTTTTTCTCACTTTTACTTTCTCTTTTTCACTTTTTCTCTCTTTTTCTCTCTGTTTTTCTCTCTATTTTTCTCTCTCGTTTTCTCTTTTTCTCTCTCTTTTTCTCTTTTTCTCTCACTTTATCTTTTTCTCTCTTTCTCTCTCTCTTTTTCTCTCTTTTTCTCTTTTACTCTCTCTGTTTCTCTTTTTCTCTTTCTCTCTTTTTTGTCTCTTTCTCTCTTTCTCTCTTTTTCTCTCTCTTTTTCTTTCTCTTTTTCTCTTTTTCTCACTCTCTTTCTCTCTTTTTCTCTGTCATTTTCTCTTTATCTCTTCTCTCTTTTCTCTCACTTTTTCTCTTTTTCTCTCTTTTTCTCTCTCTTTTTCTGTCTTTCTCTCTTTTACTCTCTCTCTTTTCTCTTTTTCTCTTTCTCTCTTTTTTGTCTCTTTATCTCTTTCTCTCTCTCTTTTTCTTTCTCCTTTTCTCTTTTTCTCTCTTTTTCTCTCGCTTTTTCTCTCTTTTTCTCTTTCTTTTTCTCTCTCGTTTTCTCTTTTTCTCTCTCTTTTTCTCTCATTTTATCTATTTCTCTCTTTTTCTCTCTCTTTTTATGTCTTTCTCTCTTTTACTCTCTCTGTTTCTCTTTTTCTCTTTCTCTCTTTTTTGTCTCTTTCTCTCTTTCTCTCTTTTTCTCTCTCTCTTACTCTCTTTTCCTCTCTCTTTTTCTCTCTGTTTTTCTCTCTCTTTTTCTCTCTCGTTTTCTCTTTCTCTCTCACTTTTTCTCTTTTTCTCTCTCTTTCTCTCTCTTTTTCTGTCTTTCTCTCTTTTCCTCTCTCTCTTTTCTCTTTTTCTCTTTCTCTCTTTTTTGTCTCTTTATCTCTTTCTCTCTTTTTCTCTCTCTTTTTCTTTCTCTTTTTCTCTTTTTCTCTCTTTTTCTCTTTCTTTTTCTCTCTTTTTCTCTTTCCTTTTCTCTCTCGTTTTCTCTTTTTCTCTCTCTTTTTCTCTCACTTTATCTATTTCTCTCTTTTTCTCTCTCTTTTTCTGTCTTTCTCTCTTTTACTCTCTCTGTTTCTCTTTTTCTCTTTCTCTCTTTTTTGTCTCTTTATCTCTTTCTCTCTTTTTCTCTCTCTTTTTCTGTCTTTCTCTCTTTTCCTCTCTCTCTTTTCTCTTTTTCTCTTTCTCTCTTTTTTGTCTATTTATCTCTTTCTCTCTTTTTCTCTCTCTTTTTCTTTCTCTTTTTCTCTTTTTCTCTCTTTTTCTCTCTGTTTTTCTCTCTTTTTCTCTTTCTTTTTCTCTCTCGTTTTCTCTTTTTCTCTCTCTTTTTCTCTCACTTTATCTATTTCTCTCTTTTTCTCTCTCTTTTTCCGTCTTTCTCTCTTTTACTCTCTCTGTTTCTCTTTTTCTCTTTCTCTCTTTTTTGTCTCTTTATCTCTTTCTCTCTTTTTCTCTCTCTTTTTCTCTTTTTCTCTCTTTCTCTCTTTTTCTCTCTCTTTCTCTCTTTTTCTCTCTCTTTTTCTCTTTGTTTTTCTCTCTCTTTTTCTCTCTCTTTTTCTCTTTTTCTCTTTCTCTCTTTTACTCTCTCTTTTTCTCTTTTTCTCTCTATTTGTCACTCATTTTCTCTTCTGTTTTTCTCTTTTTCGCTCTCTTTTCCTCTTTTTCTCTATCTTTTTCTCTTTTTCTCTCACTTTTTCTCTCTTTTTCTCTCTTTCTCTCTTTTACTCTCTCTGTTTCTCTTTTTCTCTTTCTCTCTTTTTTGTCTCTTTAACTCTTTCTCTCTTTTTCTCTCTTTCTCTCTTTTTCTCTCTCTCTTTCTCTCTTTTCTATCACTTTTTCTCTCTTTTTCTCTCTCTTTTTCTCTCTCGTTTTCTCTGTTTCTCTCTCTTTTTCTCTTTTTCTCTCACTTTTCTCTTTTTCTCTCTTTTTCGCTCGCTTTTTCTCACTCTTTTTCTTTCTCGCATTATCACTTTTTCTCTCTTTCTCTTTTTTCTCACTTTTCTCTCTCTTTTTCACTTTTTCTCTCTTTTTCTCTCTGTTTTTCTCTCTCTTTTTCTCTCTCGTTTTCTCTTTTTCTCTCTCTTTTTCTCTTTTTCTCTCACTTTATCTTTTTCTCTCTTTTCTCTCTCTTTTTCTCTTTTTCTCTCTTTTACTCTCTCTGTTTCTCTTTTTCTCTTTCTCTCTTTTTTGTCTCTTTATCTCTTCTCTCTTTTTCTCTCACTTTTTCTCTTTTTCTCTCTTTTTCTCTCTCTTTTTCTGTCTTTCTCTCTTTTACTCTCTCTCTTTTCTCTTTTTCTCTTTCTCTCTTTTTTGTCTCTTTATCTCTTTCTCTCTCTCTTTTTCTTTCTCCTTTTCTCTTTTTCTCTCTTTTTCTCTCTCTTTTTCTCTCTTTTTCTCTTTCTTTTTCTCTCTCGTTTTCTCTTTTTCTATCTTTTTCTCTCATTTTATCTATTTCTCTCTTTTTCTCTCTCTTTTTATGTCTTTCTCTCTTTTACTCTCTCTGTTTCTCTTTTTCTCTTTCTCTCTTTTTTGTCTCTTTATCTCTTTCTCTCTTTTTCTCTCTCTCTTTCTCTCTTTTCCTCTCTCTTTTTCTCTCTGTTTCTCTCTCTCTTTTTCTCTCTCGTTTTCTCTTTCTCTCTCACTTTTTCTCTTTTTCTCTCTCTTTCTCTCTCTTTTTCTGTCTTTCTCTCTTTTCCTCTCTCTCTTTTCTCTTTTTCTCTTTCTCTCTTTTTTGTCTCTTTATCTCTTTCTCTCTTTTTCTCTCTCTTTTTCTTTCTCTTTTTCTCTTTTTCTCTCTTTTTCTCTCTGTTTTTCTCTCTTTTTCTCTTTCTTTTTCTCTCTCGTTTTCTCTTTTTCTCTCTCTTTTTCTCTCACTTTATCTATTTCTCTCTTTTTCTCTCTCTTTTTCTGTCTTTCTCTCTTTTACTCTCTCTGTTTCTCTTTTTCTCTTTCTCTCTTTTTTGTCTCTTTATCTCTTTCTCTCTTTTTCTCTCTCTTTTTCTGTCTTTCTCTCTTTTCCTCTCTCTCTTTTCTCTTTTTCTCTTTCTCTCTTTTTTGTCTCTTTATCTCTTTCTCTCTTTTTCTCTCTCTTTTTCTTTCTCTTTTTCTCTTTTTCTCTCTTTTTCTCTCTGTTTTTCTCTCTTTTTCTCTTTCTTTTTCTCTCTCGTTTTCTCTTTTTCTCTCTCTTTTTCTCTCACTTTATCTATTTCTCTCTTTTTCTCTCTCTTTTTCTGTCTTTCTCTCTTTTACTCTCTCTGTTTCTCTTTTTCTCTTTCTCTCTTTTTTGTCTCTTTATCTCTTTCTCTCTTTTTCTCTCTCTTTTTCTTTCTCTTTTTCTCTTTTTCTCTCTTTCTCTCTTTTTCTCTCTCTTTCTCTCTTTATCTCTCTCTTTTTCTCTTTGTTTTTCTCTCTCTTTTTCTCTCTCTTTTTCTCTTCTCTTTCTCTCTTTTACTCTCTCTTTTTCTCTTTTTCTCTCTATTTCTCACTCATTTTCTCTCTGTTTTTCTCTTTTTCGCTCTCTTTTCCTCTTTTTCTCTATCTTTTTCTCTTTTTCTCTCACTTTTTCTCTCTTTTTCTCTCTTTCTCTCTTTTACTCTCTCTGTTTCTCTTTTTCTCTTTCTCTCTTTTTTGTCTCTTTAACACTTTCTCTCTTTTTCTCTCTTTCTCTCTCTCTTTTTCTCTCTCGTTTTCTCTGTTTCTCTCTCTTTTTCTCTTTTTCTCTCACTTTTCTCTTTTTCTCTCTTTTTCGCTCGCTTTTTCTCACTCTTTTTCTTTCTCGCATTATCACTTTTTCTCTCTTTCTCTTTTTTCTCACTTTTCTCTCTCATTTTCTCTTTTTCTCTTTTTCTCTCTTTTTTTCTTTCTCTCTCTCTCTCTTTTTCTCTCTCTATTTCTCTCTTTTTCTCTTTTTCTCTTTCTCACTTTTACTCTCTCTTTTTCACTTTTTCTCTCTTTTTCTCTCTGTTTTTCTCTCTCTTTTTCTCTCTCGTTTTCTCTTTTTCTCTCTCTTTTTCTCTTTTTCTCTCACTTTATCTTTTTCTCTTTTTCTCTCTCTTTTTCTCTTTTTCTCTCACTTTATCTTTTTCTCTCTTTTTCTCTCTCTTTTTCTCTTTTTCTCTCTTTTACTCTCTCTGTTTCTCTTTTTCTCTTTCTCTCTTTTTTTCTCATTTCCTCACTCTCTTTCTCTCTTTTTCTCTCTCTTTTTCTCTCTGTTTTTCTCTCTCGTTTTCTCTGTCATTTTCTCTTACTCTCTCTCTTTTTCTCTCTGTTTTTCTCTCTCTTTTTCTCTCTTTTTCTCTTTTTCTCTCTTTTTCTCTCTCTTTTTCTCTCTTTTTTCTCTCTCTTTTTCTCTTTTTCTCTTTTCCTCTCTGTTTCTCTTTTTCTCTTTCTCTCTTTTTTGTCTCTTTCTCTCTTTCTCTCTTTTTCTCTCTCTTTTTCTTTCTCTTTTTCTCTTTTTCTCACTCTCTTTCTCTCTTTTTCTCTGTCGTTTTCTCTTTTTCTCTCTCTTTTTCTCTGTCGTTTTCTCTTTTTCTCTCTCTTTTTCTCTCACTTTTTCTCTTTTACTCTCTTTTTTCTCTCTTCTTCTCTCTTTCTCTCTTTTACTCTCTCTCTGTTTCTCTTTTTCTCTTTCTCTCTTTTTTGTCTCTTTATCTCTCTCTCTCTTTTTCTCTCTCTTTTTCTTTCTCTTTTTCTCGTTTTCTCTCTTTTTCTCTCTCTCTTTCTCTCTTTTTCTCTCTCTTTTTCTTTCTCTCTCTTACTCTCTCTCTCTCTTTCTCTCTGTTTTTCTCTCACTTTTTCTCTCTTTTTCTCTTTTTCACTCTTTTTCTCTCTCTTTTTCTCTCTTTTTCTCTCTCTTTTTCTTCCCCTCTTTTTCTCTCTTTTCTCTCTCTCTTTTTCTCTTTTTCTCTTTTACTCTCTGTTTCACTTTTTATCTTTCTCTCTTTTTTGCCTCTTTCTTTCTTTCTCTCTTTTTCTCTCTCTTTTTACTCTTTTTCTCTTTTTCTCTCTTTCTCTCTTTTTTCTCTCTCGTTCTCTCTTTTTCTCTCTCTTTTTCTCTCTCTTTTTCTCTCTCTTTTTCTCTGTCGATTCCTGTTTCACTCACTTTTTCTCTTTTTCTCTCTTTTTCTCTCTCTTTTTCTGTGTTTCTCTCTTTTACTCTCTCTCTTTTCTCTTTTTCTCTTTCTCTCTTTTTTGTCTCTTTATCTCTTTCTCTCTCTCTTTTTCTTTCTAATTTTCTCTTTTTCTCTCTTTTTCTCTCTGTTTTTCTCTCTTTTTCTCTTTCTTTTTCTCTCTCGTTTTCTCTTTTTCTCTCTCTTTTTCTATCACTTTATCTTTTTCTCTCTCTTTCTCTCTCTTTTTCTGTGTTTCTCTCTTTTACGCTCTCTGTTTCTCTTTTTCTCTTTCTCTCTTTTTTGTCTCTTTTTCTCTTTCTCTCTTTTTCTCTCTCTTTTTCTTTCTCTTTTTCTCTTTTTCTCTCTTTCTCTCTTTTTCTCTCTCTTTCTGTCTTTTCCTCTCTCTTTTTCTTTCTCTTTTTCTCTTTTTCTCTCTTTCTCTCTTTTTCTCTCTCTCTTTCTCTCTTTTCCTCTCTCTTTTTCTCTCTGTTTTTCTCTCTCTTTTTCTCTCTCGTTTTCTCTTTCTCTCTCACTTTTTCTCTTTTTCTCTCTCTTTCTCTCTCTTTTTCTGTCTTTCTCTCTTTTCCTCTCTCTCTTTTCTCTTTTTCTCTTTCTCTCTTTTTTGTCTCTTTATCTCTTTCTCTCTTTTTCTCTCTCTTTTTCTTTCTCTTTTTCTCTTTTTCTCTCTTTTTCTCTCTGATTTTCTCTCTTTTTCTCTTTCTTTTTCTCTCTCGTTTTCTCTTTTTCTCTTTCTTTTTCTCTCACTTTATCTATTTCTCTCTTTTTCTCTCTCTTTTTATGTCTTTCTCTCTTTTACTCTCTCTGTTTCTCTTTTTCTCTTTCTCTCTTTTTTGTCTCTTTATCTCTTTCTCTCTTTTTCTCTCTCTCTTTCTCTCTTTTCCTCTCTCTTTTTCTCTCTGTTTCTCTCTCTTTTTCTCTCTCGTTTTCTCTTTCTCTCTCACTTTTTCTCTTTTTCTCTCTCTTTCTCTCTCTTTTTCTGTCTTTCTCTCTTTTCCTCTCTCTCTTTTCTCTTTTTCTCTTTCTCTCTTTTTTGTCTCTTTATCTCTTTCTCTCTTTTTCTCTCTCTTTTTCTTTCTCTTTTTCTCTTTTTCTCTCTTTTTCTCTCTGTTTTTCTCTCTTTTTCTCTTTCTTTTTCTCTCTCGTTTTCTCTTTTTCTCTCTCTTTTTCTCTCACTTTATCTATTTCTCTCTTTTTCTCTCTCTTTTTCTGTCTTTCTCTCTTTTACTCTCTCTGTTTCTCTTTTTCTCTTTCTCTCTTTTTTGTCTCTTTATCTCTTTCTCTCTTTTTCTCTCTCTTTTTCTGTCTTTCTCTCTTTTCCTCTCTCTCTTTTCTCTTTTTCTCTTTCTCTCTTTTTTGTCTCTTTATCTCTTTCTCTCTTTTTCTCTCTCTTTTTCTTTCTCTTTTTCTCTTTTTCTCTCTTTTTCTCTCTGTTTTTCTCTCTTTTTCTCTTTCTTTTTCTCTCTCGTTTTCTCTTTTTCTCTCTCTTTTTCTCTCACTTTATCTATTTCTCTCTTTTTCTCTCTCTTTTTCTGTCTTTCTCTCTTTTACTCTCTCTGTTTCTCTTTTTCTCTTTCTCTCTTTTTTGTCTCTTTATCTCTTTCTCTCTTTTTCTCTCTCTTTTTCTTTCTCTTTTTCTCTTTTTCTCTCTTTCTCTCTTTTTCTCTCTCTTTCTCTCTTTATCTCTCTCTTTTTCTCTTTGTTTTTCTCTCTCTTTTTCTCTCTCTTTTTCTCTTCTCTTTCTCTCTTTTACACTCTCTTTTTCTCTTTTTCTCTCTATTTCTCACTCATTTTCTCTCTGTTTTTCTCTTTTTCGCTCTCTTTTCCTCTTTTTCTCTATCTTTTTCTCTTTTTCTCTCACTTTTTCTCTCTTTTTCTCTCTTTCTCTCTTTTACTCTCTCTGTTTCTCTTTTTCTCTTTCTCTCTTTTTTGTCTCTTTAACACTTTCTCTCTTTTTCTCTCTTTCTCTCTCTCTTTTTCTCTCTCGTTTTCTCTGTTTCTCTCTCTTTTTCTCTTTTTCTCTCACTTTTCTCTTTTTCTCTCTTTTTCGCTCGCTTTTTCTCACTCTTTTTCTTTCTCGCATTATCACTTTTTCTCTCTTTCTCTTTTTTCTCACTTTTCTCTCTCATTTTCTCTTTTTCTCTTTTTCTCTCTTTTTTTCTTTCTCTCTCTCTCTCTTTTTCTCTCTCTATTTCTCTCTTTTTCTCTTTTTCTCTTTCTCACTTTTACTCTCTCTTTTTCACTTTTTCTCTCTTTTTCTCTCTGTTTTTCTCTCTCTTTTTCTCTCTCGTTTTCTCTTTTTCTCTCTCTTTTTCTCTTTTTCTCTCACTTTATCTTTTTCTCTCTTTTTCTCTCTCTTTTTCTCTTTTTCTCTCTTTTACTCGCTCTGTTTCTCTTTTTCTCTTTCTCTCTTTTTTTCTCATTTCCTCACTCTCTTTCTCTCTTTTTCTCTCTCTTTTTCTCTCTGTTTTTCTCTCTCGTTTTCTCTGTCATTTTCTCTTACTCTCTCTCTTTTTCTCTCTGTTTTTCTCTCTCTTTTTCTCTCTTTTTCTCTTTTTCTCTCTTTTTCTCTCTCTTTTTCTCTCTTTTTTCTCTCTCTTTTTCTCTTTTTCTCTTTTACTCTCTGTTTCTCTTTTTCTCTTTCTCTCTTTTTTGTCTCTTTCTCTCTTTCTCTCTTTTTCTCTCTCTTTTTCTTTCTCTTTTTCTCTTTTTCTCACTCTCTTTCTCTCTTTTTCTCTGTCGTTTTCTCTTTTTCTCTCTCTTTTTCTCTGTCGTTTTCTCTTTTTCTCTCTCTTTTTCTCTCACTTTTTCTCTTTTACTCTCTTTTTTCTCTCTTCTTCTCTCTTTCTCTCTTTTACTCTCTCTCTGTTTCTCTTTTTCTCTTTCTCTCTTTTTTGTCTCTTTATCTCTCTCTCTCTTTTTCTCTCTCTTTTTCTTTCTCTTTTTCTCGTTTTCTCTCTTTTTCTCTCTCTCTTTCTCTCTTTTTCTCTCTCTTTTTCTTTCTCTCTCTTACTCTCTCTCTCTCTTTCTCTCTGTTTTTCTCTCACTTTTTCTCTCTTTTTCTCTTTTTCACTCTTTTTCTCTCTCTTTTTCTCTCTTTTTCTCTCTCTTTTTCTTCCCCTCTTTTTCTCTCTTTTCTCTCTCTCTTTTTCTCTTTTTCTCTTTTACTCTCTGTTTCACTTTTTATCTTTCTCTCTTTTTTGCCTCTTTCTTTCTTTCTCTCTTTTTCTCTCTCTTTTTACTCTTTTTCTCTTTTTCTCTCTTTCTCTCTTTTTTCTCTCTCGTTCTCTCTTTTTCTCTCTCTTTTTCTCTCTCTTTTTCTCTCTCTTTTTCTCTGTCGATTCCTGTTTCACTCACTTTTTCTCTTTTTCTCTCTTTTTCTCTCTCTTTTTCTGTGTTTCTCTCTTTTACTCTCTCTCTTTTCTCTTTTTCTCTTTCTCTCTTTTTTGTCTCTTTATCTCTTTCTCTCTCTCTTTTTCTTTCTAATTTTCTCTTTTTCTCTCTTTTTCTCTCTGTTTTTCTCTCTTTTCTCTTTCTTTTTCTCTCTCGTTTTCTCTTTTTCTCTCTCTTTTTCTATCACTTTATCTTTTTCTCTCTCTTTCTCTCTCTTTTTCTGTGTTTCTCTCTTTTACGCTCTCTGTTTCTCTTTTTCTCTTTCTCTCTTTTTTGTCTCTTTTTCTCTTTCTCTCTTTTTCTCTCTCTTTTTCTTTCTCTTTTTCTCTTTTTCTCTCTTTCTCTCTTTTTCTCTCTCTTTCTCTCTTTTCCTCTCTCTTTTTCTTTCTCTTTTTCTCTTTTTCTCTCTTTCTCTCTTTTTCTCTCTCTCTTTCTCTCTTTTCCTCTCTCTTTTTCTCTCTGTTTTTCTCTCTCTTTTTCTCTCTCGTTTTCTCTTTCTCTCTCACTTTTTCTCTTTTTCTCTCTCTTTCTCTCTCTTTTTCTGTCTTTCTCTCTTTTCCTCTCTCTCTTTTCTCTTTTTCTCTTTCTCTCTTTTTTGTCTCTTTATCTCTTTCTCTCTTTTTCTCTCTCTTTTTCTTTCTCTTTTTCTCTTTTTCTCTCTTTTTCTCTCTGATTTTCTCTCTTTTTCTCTTTCTTTTTCTCTCTCGTTTTCTCTTTTTCTCTTTCTTTTTCTCTCACTTTATCTATTTCTCTCTTTTTCTCTCTCTTTTTATGTCTTTCTCTCTTTTACTCTCTCTGTTTCTCTTTTTCTCTTTCTCTCTTTTTTGTCTCTTTATCTCTTTCTCTCTTTTTCTCTCTCTCTTTCTCTCTTTTCCTCTCTCTTTTTCTCTCTGTTTCTCTCTCTCTTTTTCTCTCTCGTTTTCTCTTTCTCTCTCACTTTTTCTCTTTTTCTCTCTCTTTCTCTCTCTTTTTCTGTCTTTCTCTCTTTTCCTCTCTCTCTTTTCTCTTTTTCTCTTTCTCTCTTTTTTGTCTCTTTATCTCTTTCTCTCTTTTTCTCTCTCTTTTTCTTTCTCTTTTTCTCTTTTTCTCTCTTTTTCTCTCTGTTTTTCTCTCTTTTTCTCTTTCTTTTTCTCTCTCGTTTTCTCTTTTTCTCTCTCTTTTTCTCTCACTTTATCTATTTCTCTCTTTTTCTCTCTCTTTTTCTGTCTTTCTCTCTTTTACTCTCTCTGTTTCTCTTTTTCTCTTTCTCTCTTTTTTGTCTCTTTATCTCTTTCTCTCTTTTTCTCTCTCTTTTTCTGTCTTTCTCTCTTTTCCTCTCTCTCTTTTCTCTTTTTCTCTTTCTCTCTTTTTTGTCTCTTTATCTCTTTCTCTCTTTTTCTCTCTCTTTTTCTTTCTCTTTTTCTCTTTTTCTCTCTTTTTCTCTCTGTTTTTCTCTCTTTTTCTCTTTCTTTTTCTCTCTCGTTTTCTCTTTTTCTCTCTCTTTTTCTCTCACTTTATCTATTTCTCTCTTTTTCTCTCTCTTTTTCTGTCTTTCTCTCTTTTACTCTCTCTGTTTCTCTTTTTCTCTTTCTCTCTTTTTTGTCTCTTTATCTCTTTCTCTCTTTTTCTCTCTCTTTTTCTTTCTCTTTTTCTCTTTTTCTCTCTTTCTCTCTTTTTCTCTCTCTTTCTCTCTTTATCTCTCTCTTTTTCTCTTTGTTTTTCTCTCTCTTTTTCTCTCTCTTTTTCTCTTCTCTTTCTCTCTTTTACTCTCTCTTTTTCTCTTTTTCTCTCTATTTCTCACTCATTTTCTCTCTGTTTTTCTCTTTTTCGCTCTCTTTTCCTCTTTTTCTCTATCTTTTTCTCTTTTTCTCTCACTTTTTCTCTCTTTTTCTCTCTTTCTCTCTTTTACTCTCTCTGTTTCTCTTTTTCTCTTTCTCTCTTTTTTGTCTCTTTAACACTTTCTCTCTTTTTCTCTCTTTCTCTCTCTCTTTTTCTCTCTCGTTTTCTCTGTTTCTCTCTCTTTTTCTCTTTTTCTCTCACTTTTCTCTTTTTCTCTCTTTTTCGCTCGCTTTTTCTCACTCTTTTTCTTTCTCGCATTATCACTTTTTCTCTCTTTCTCTTTTTTCTCACTTTTCTCTCTCATTTTCTCTTTTTCTCTTTTTCTCTCTTTTTTTCTTTCTCTCTCTCTCTCTTTTTCTCTCTCTATTTCTCTCTTTTTCTCTTTTTCTCTTTCTCACTTTTACTCTCTCTTTTTCACTTTTTCTCTCTTTTTCTCTCTGTTTTTCTCTCTCTTTTTCTCTCTCGTTTTCTCTTTTTCTCTCTCTTTTTCTCTTTTTCTCTCACTTTATCTTTTTCTCTCTTTTTCTCTCTCTTTTTCTCTTTTTCTCTCTTTTACTCGCTCTGTTTCTCTTTTTCTCTTTCTCTCTTTTTTTCTCATTTCCTCACTCTCTTTCTCTCTTTTTCTCTCTCTTTTTCTCTCTGTTTTTCTCTCTCGTTTTCTCTGTCATTTTCTCTTACTCTCTCTCTTTTTCTCTCTGTTTTTCTCTCTCTTTTTCTCTCTTTTTCTCTTTTTCTCTCTTTTTCTCTCTCTTTTTCTCTCTTTTTTCTCTCTCTTTTTCTCTTTTTCTCTTTTACTCTCTGTTTCTCTTTTTCTCTTTCTCTCTTTTTTGTCTCTTTCTCTCTTTCTCTCTTTTTCTCTCTCTTTTTCTTTCTCTTTTTCTCTTTTTCTCACTCTCTTTCTCTCTTTTTCTCTGTCGTTTTCTCTTTTTCTCTCTCTTTTTCTCTGTCGTTTTCTCTTTTTCTCTCTCTTTTTCTCTCACTTTTTCTCTTTTACTCTCTTTTTTCTCTCTTCTTCTCTCTTTCTCTCTTTTACTCTCTCTCTGTTTCTCTTTTTCTCTTTCTCTCTTTTTTGTCTCTTTATCTCTCTCTCTCTTTTTCTCTCTCTTTTTCTTTCTCTTTTTCTCGTTTTCTCTCTTTTTCTCTCTCTCTTTCTCTCTTTTTCTCTCTCTTTTTCTTTCTCTCTCTTACTCTCTCTCTCTCTTTCTCTCTGTTTTTCTCTCACTTTTTCTCTCTTTTTCTCTTTTTCACTCTTTTTCTCTCTCTTTTTCTCTCTTTTTCTCTCTCTTTTTCTTCCCCTCTTTTTCTCTCTTTTCTCTCTCTCTTTTTCTCTTTTTCTCTTTTACTCTCTGTTTCACTTTTTATCTTTCTCTCTTTTTTGCCTCTTTCTTTCTTTCTCTCTTTTTCTCTCTCTTTTTACTCTTTTTCTCTTTTTCTCTCTTTCTCTCTTTTTTCTCTCTCGTTCTCTCTTTTTCTCTCTCTTTTTCTCTCTCTTTTTCTCTCTCTTTTTCTCTGTCGATTCCTGTTTCACTCACTTTTTCTCTTTCTCTCTCTTTTTCTCTCTCTTTTTCTGTGTTTCTCTCTTTTACTCTCTCTCTTTTCTCTTTTTCTCTTTCTCTCTTTTTTGTCTCTTTATCTCTTTCTCTCTCTCTTTTTCTTTCTAATTTTCTCTTTTTCTCTCTTTTTCTCTCTGTTTTTCTCTCTTTTTCTCTTTCTTTTTCTCTCTCGTTTTCTCTTTTTCTCTCTCTTTTTCTATCACTTTATCTTTTTCTCTCTTTTTCTCTCTCTTTTTCTGTGTTTCTCTCTTTTACGCTCTCTGTTTCTCTTTTTCTCTTTCTCTCTTTTTTGTCTCTTTTTCTCTTTCTCTCTTTTTCTCTCTCTTTTTCTTTCTCTTTTTCTCTTTTTCTCTCTTTCTCTCTTTTTCTCTCTCTTTCTCTCTTTTCCTCTCTCTTTTTCTTTCTCTTTTTCTCTTTTTCTCTCTTTCTCTCTTTTTCTCTCTCTCTTTCTCTCTTTTCCTCTCTCTTTTTCTCTCTGTTTTTCTCTCTCTTTTTCTCTCTCGTTTTCTCTTTCTCTCTCACTTTTTCTCTTTTTCTCTCTCTTTCTCTCTCTTTTTCTGTCTTTCTCTCTTTTCCTCTCTCTCTTTTCTCTTTTTCTCTTTCTCTCTTTTTTGTCTCTTTATCTCTTTCTCTCTTTTTCTCTCTCTTTTTCTTTCTCTTTTTCTCTTTTTCCCTCTTTTTCTCTCTGTTTTTCTCTCTTTTTCTCTTTCTTTTTCTCTCTCGTTTTCTCTTTTTCTCTTTCTTTTTCTCTCACTTTATCTATTTCTCTCTTTTTCTCTCTCTTTTTCTGTCTTTCTCTCTTTTACTCTCTCTGTTTCTCTTTTTCTCTTTCTCTCTTTTTTGTCTCTTTATCTCTTTCTCTCTTTTTCTCTCTCTTTTTCTGTCTTTCTCTCTTTTCCTCTCTCTCTTTTCTCTTTTTCTCTTTCTCTCTTTTTTGTCTCTTTATCTCTTTCTCTCTTTTTCTCTCTTTTTCTTTCTCTTTTTCTCTTTTTCTCTCTTTTTCTCTCTGTTTTTCTCTCTTTTTCTCTTTCTTTTTCTCTCTCTTTTTCTCTCTTTTTCTCTCGCTTATTCTTTTTCTCTCTCGATTTCTTTCTGTTTTCTCTCTCTTTTTCTCTCTCCTTTTCTCTTTTTCTCTTTTTCTCTCTTTTTATCTTTTTCTCTCTATTTCTCACTCATTTTCTCTCTGTTTTTCTCTTTATCGCTCTCTTTTCCTCTTTTTCTCTATCTTTTTCTCTTTTTCTCTCACTTTTTCTCTCTTTTTCTCTCTTTCTCTCTTTTACTCTCTCTGTTTCTCTTTTTCTCTTTCTCTCTTTTTTGTCTCTTTAACTCTTTCTCTCTTTTTCTCTCTTTCTCTCTTTTTCTCTCTCTCTTTCTCTCTTTTTCTATCTCTTTTTCTCTCTTTTTCTCTCTCTTTTTCTCTCTCGTTTTCTCTGTTTCTCTCTTTTTCTCTCACTTTTCTTTTTCTCTCTTTTTCACTCGCTTTTTCTCACTCTTTTTCTTTCTCGCATTATCACTTTTTCTCTCTTTCTCTTTTTTCTCACTTTTCTCTCTCATTTTCTCTTTTTCTCTTTTTCTCTCTTTTTTCTTTCTCTCTCTCTCTATTTTTCTCTCTCTATTTCTCTCTTTTTCTCTTTTTCTCTTTCTCACTTTTACTCTCTCTTTTTCACTTTTTCTCTCTTTTTCTCTCTCTCTTTCTCTCTTTTTCTCTCTCTTTTTCTTTCTCTCTCTTACTCTCTCTCTCTCTTTCTCTCTGTTTTTCTCTCTCTTTTTCTCTCTTTTTCTCTTTTTCACTCTTTTTCTCTCTCTTTTTCTCTCTTTTTCTCTCTCTTTTTCTTTCTCTCTTTTTCTCTCTTTTCTCTCTCTCTTTTTCTCTTTTTCTCTTTTACTCTCTGTTTCACTTTGTATCTTTCTCTCTTTTTTGCCTCTTTCTTTCTTTCTCTCTTTTTCTCTCTCTTTTTACTCTTTTTCTCTTTTTCTCTCTTTCTCTCTTTTTTCTCTCTCGTTCTCTCTTTTTCTCTCTCTTTTTCTCTCTGTTTTTCTCTCTCTTTTTCTCTGTCGATTTCTGTTTCTCTCTCTCGTTTTCTCTTTTTCTCTCTCTTTTTCTCTTTTTCTCTGTTGTACTCTCTCTGTTTCTCTTTTTCTCTTTCTCTCTTTTTTGTCTCTTTATCTCTTCTCTCTTTTTCTCTCACTTTTTCTCTTTTTCTCTCTTTTTCTCTCTCTTTTTCTGTCTTTCTCTCTTTTACTCTCTCTCTTTTCTCTTTTTCTCTTTCTCTCTTTTTTGTCTCTTTATCTCTTTCTCTCTCTCTTTTTCTTTCTCTTTTTCTCTTTTTCTCTCTTTTTCTCTCTGTTTTTCTCTCTTTTTCTCTTTCTTTTTCTCTCTCGTTTTCTCTTTTTCTCTCTCTTTTTCTCTCACTTTATCTATTTCTCTCATTTTCTCTCTCTTTTTCTGTGTTTCTCTCTTTTACGCTCTCTGTTTCTCTTTTTCTCTTTCTCTCTTTTTTGTCTCTTTATCTCTTTCTCTCTTTTTCTCTCTCTTTTTCTCTCTCTTTTTCTCTTTTTCTCTCTTTCTCTCTTTTTCTCTCTCTCTTTCTCTCTTTTCCTCTCTCTTTTTCTTTCTCTTTTTCTCTTTTTCTCTCTTTCTCTCTTTTTCTCTCTTTTTCTCTCTTTTTCTCTCTTTCTCTCTTTTACTCTCTCTGTTTCTCTTTTTCTCTTTCTCTCTTTTTTGTCTCTTTATATCTTTCTCTCTTTTTCTCTCTCTTTTTTTCTTTCTCTTTTTCTCTTTTTCTCTCTTTCTCTCTTTTTCTCTCTCTCTTTCTGTCTTTTTCTCTATCTTCTTCTTTCTCTCTCTTTCTCTCTCTTTTTCTCTCTGTTGTTCTCTCTCTTTTTCTGTCTTTCTCTCTCTCTCTTCTCCTTTTCTCTCTGTTTTTCTCTCTCTCTTTCTGTTTTTTCTCTCTTTGTCTCTTTTTCTCTCTCTTTTTTCCTCTCTTTCTCATTTTTCCTATTTTTCTCTCCCTTTCTCTCTTTTTCTCTCTCTTTTCCTCTCTCTTTTTCTCGTTTTCACTCACTTTTTCTGTTTTTCTCTTTTGCTCTATTTTTCTCTCTCTTTTTCTCTTTTTCTCTCTTTTTCTCTCGCTTATTCTTTTTCTCTCTCGATTTCTTTCTGTTTTTCTCTCACTTTTTCTCTCTCTTTTTCTCTTTTTCTCTTTCTCTCTTTTACTCTCTCTTTTTATCTTTTTCTCTCTATTTCTCACTCGTTTTCTCTCTGTTTTTCTCTTTATCGCTCTCTTTTCCTCTTTTTCTCTATCTTTTTCTCTTTTTCTCTCACTTTTTCTCTCTTTTTCTCTCTTTCTCTCTTTTACTCTCTCTGTTTCTCTTTTTCTCTTTCTCTCTTTTTTGTCTCTTTAACTCTTTCTCTCTTTTTCTCTCTCTTTTCGTTTCTCTTCTTCTCTTTTTCTCTCTTTCTCTCTTTTTCTCTCTCTCTTTCTCTCTTTTTGTCTCTCTTCTTCTCTCTTTTTCTCTCTCTTTTTCTCTCTCGTTTTCTCTTTTTCTCTCTCTTTTTCTCTTTTTCTCTCACTTTTCTCTTTTTCTCTCTTTTTCGCTCGCTTTTTCTCTCTCTTTTTCTTTCTCGCTTTATCACTTTTTCTCTCTTTCTCTTTTTTCTCACTTTTCTCTCTCATTTTCTCTTTCTCTCTTTTTCTCTCTTTTTCTCTCTCTTTTTCTTTCTCTCTCTCTCTTTTTCTCTCTCTATTTCTCTCTCTTTTTATCTTTTTCTTTTTCTCACTTTTACTTTCTCTTTTTCACTTTTTCTCTCTTTTTCTCTCTCTTTTTCTCTCTGTTTTTCTCTCTATTTTTCTCTCTCGTTTTCTCTTTTTCTCTCTCTTTTTCTCTTTTTCTCTCACTTTATCTTTTTCTCTCTTTTTCTCTCACGTTTTCTCTCTTTATCTCTTTTACTCTCTCTGTTTCTCTTTTTCTCTTTCTTTTTTGTCTCTTTCTCTCTTTTTCTCTCTCTTTTTCTTTCTCTTTTTCTCTTTTCCTCACTCTCTTTCTCTCTTTTTCTCTGTCGTTTTCTCTTTTTCTCTCTCTTTTTCTCTCACTTTTTCTCTTTTTCTCTCTTTTTTCTCTCTTCTTCTCTCTTTCTCTCTTTTACTCTCTCTCTGTTTCTCTTTTTCTCTTTCTCTCTTTTTTGTCTCTTTATCTCTCTCTCTCTTTTTCTTTCTCTTTTTCTCGTTTTCTCTCTTTTTCTCTCTCTCTTTCTCTCTTTTTCTCTCTCTTTTTCTTTCTCTCTCTTACTCTCTCTCTCTTTCTCTCTGTTTTTCTCTCTCTTTTCTCTCTTATTCTCTGTTTCACTCTTTTTCTCTCTCTTTTTCTCTCTTTTTCTCTCTCTTTTTCTTTCTCTCTCTCTTTTTCTCTCTTTTCTCTCTCTCTTTTTCTCTTTTTCTCTTTTACTCTCTGTTTCACTTTTTATCTTTCTCTCTTTTTTGCCTCTTTCTCTCTTTTTCTCTCTCTTTTTTCTCTTTTTCTCTTTTTCTCTCTTTCTCTCTTTTTTCTCTCTCATTCTCTCTTTTTCTCTCTCTTTTTCTCTCTGTTTTTCTCTCTCTTTTTCTCTGTCGATTTCTGTTTCTCTCTCTTTTTCTCTTTTTCTCTCTCTTTTTCTCTTTTTCTCTGTTGTACTCTCTCTGTTTCTCTTTTTCTCTTTCTCTCTTTTTTGTCTCTTTATCTCTTCTCTCTTTTTCTCTCACTTTTTCTCTTTTTCTCTCTCTTTTTCTGTCTTTCTCTCTTTTACTCTCTCTCTTTTCTCTTTTTCTCTTTCTCTCTTTTTTGTCTCTTTATCTCTTTCTCTCTCTCTTTTTCTTTCTCCTTTTCTCTTTTTCTCTCTTTTTCTCTCTGTTGTTCTCTCTTTTTCTCTTTCTTTTTCTCTCTCGTTTTCTCTTTCTCTCTCTCTTTTTCTCTCATTTTATCTATTTCTCTCTTTTTCTCTCTCTTTTTATGTCTTTCTCTCTTTTACTCTCTCTGTTTCTCTTTTTCTCTTTCTCTCTTTTTTGTCTCTTTATCTCTTTCTCTCTTTTTCTCTCTCTCTTTCTCTCTTTTCCTCTCTCTTTTTCTCTCTGTTTTTCCCTCTCTTTTTCTCTCTCGTTTTCTCTTTCTCTCTCACTTTTTCTCTTTTTCTCTCTCTTTCTCTCTCTTTTTCTGTCTTTCTCTCTTTTCCTCTCTCTCTTTTCTCTTTTTCTCTTTCTCTCTTTTCTGTCTCTTTATCTCTTTCTCTCTTTTTCTCTCTCTTTTTCTTTCTCTTTTTCTCTTTTTCTCTCTTTTTCTCTTTCTTTTTCTCTCTCGTTTTCTCTTTTTCTCTTTCTTTTTCTCTCACTTTATCTATTTCTCTCTTTTTCTCTCTCTTTTTCTGTCTTTCTCTCTTTTACTCTCTCTGTTTCTCTTTTTCTCTTTCTCTCTTTTTTGTCTCTTTATCTCTTTCTCTCTTTTTCTCTCTCTTTTTCTGTCTTTCTCTCTTTTCCTCTTTCTCTTTTCTCTTTTTCTCTTTCTCTCTTTTTTGTCTCTTTATCTCTTTCTCTCTTTTTCTCTCTCTTTTTCTTTCTCTTTTTCTCTTTTTCTCTCTTTTTCTCTCTGTTTTTCTCTCTTTTTCTCTTTCTTTTTATCTCTCTTTTTCTATCACTTTATCTATTTCTCTCTTTTTCTCTCTCTTTTTCTGTCTTTCTCTCTTTTACTCTCTCTGTTTCTCTTTTTCTCTTTCTCTCTTTTTTGTCTCTTTATCTCTTTCTCTCTTTTTCTCTCTCTTTTTCTTTCTCTTTTTCTCTTTTTCTCTCTTTTTCTCTCTGTTTTTCTCTCTTTTTCTCTTTCTTTTTATCTCTCTTTTTCTGTCACTTTATCTATTTCTCTCTTTTTCTCTCTCTTTTTCTGTCTTTCTCTCTTTTACTCTCTCTGTTTCTCTTTTTCTCTTTCTCTCTTTTTTGTCTCTTTATCTCTTTCTCTCTTTTTCTCTCTCTTTTTCTTTCTCTTTTTCTCTTTTTCTCTCTTTTTCTCTCTCTTTCTCTCTTTTTCTCTCTCTTTTTCTCTTTGTTTTTCTCTCTCTTTTTCTCTCTCTTTTTCTCTTTTTCTCTTTCTCTCTTTTACTCTCTCATTTTCTCTTTTTCTCACTCATTTTATCTCTGTTTTTCTCTTTTTCGCTTTCTTTTCCTCTTTTTCTCTCTTTCTCTCTTTTACTCTCTCTGTTTCTCTTTTTCTCTTTCTCTCTTTTTTGTCTCTTTAACTCTTTCTCTCTTTTTCTCTCTTTCTCTCTTTTTCTCTCTCTCTTTTTTTTTTTTTTTATCTCTTTTTCTCTCTTTTTCTCTCTCTTTTTCTCTCTCGTTTTCTCTGTTTCTCTCTCTTTTTCTCTCACTTTTCTCTTTTTCTCTCTTTTTCGCTCGCTTTTTCTCACTCTTTTTCTTTCTTACATTATCACTTTTTCTCTCTTTCTCTTTTTTCTCACTTTTCTCTCTCATTTTCTCTTTTTCTCTTTTTCTCTCTTTTTTCTTTCTCTCTCTCTTTTTCTCTCTCTATTTCTCTCTTTTTCTCTTTTTCTCTTTCTCACTTTTACTCTCTCTTTTTCACTTTTTCTCTCTTTTTCTCTCTGTTTTTCTCTCTCTTTTTCTCTCTCGTTTTCTCTTTTTCTCTCTCTTTTTCTCTTTTTCTCTCACTTTATCTTTTTCTCTCTTTTTCTCTCTCTTTTTCTCTTTTTCTCTCTTTTACTCTCTCTGTTTCTCTTTTTCTCTTTCTCTCTTTTTTCTCTTTTTCTCACTCTCTTTCTCTCTTTTTCTCTCTCTTTTTCTCTCTCGTTTTCTCTGTTGTTTTCTCTTACTCTCTCTCTTTTTCTCTCTGTTTTTCTCTCTCTTTTTCTCTCTTTTTCTCTTTTTCTCTCTTTTTCTCTCTCTTTTTCTCTCTTTTTCTCTCTCTTTTTCTTTCTCTCTCTCTTTTTCTCTCTTTTTTTCTCTCTCTTTTTCTCTTTTTCTCTTTTACTCTCTGTTTCTCTTTTTCTCTTTCCCTCTTTCTCTCTTTTTCTCTCTCTTTTTTTCTCTTTTTCTCTTTTTTCTCTTTCTCTCTATTTTCTCTCTCGTTCTCTCTTTTTCTCTCTCTTTTTCTCTCTGTTTTTCTCTCTCTTTTTCTCTGTCGTTTTCTGTTTCTCTCTCTTTTTCTCTTTTTCACTCTCTTTTTCTCTTTTTCTCTTTTACTCTCTGTCTCTCTTTTTCTCTTTCTCTGTTTTTTGTCTCTTTATCTCTTTCTCTCTTTTTCTCTCACTTTTTCTCTTTTTCTCACTTTTTCTCTCTCTTTTACTCTCTTTTTCTCTTTTACTCTCTCTGTTTCTCTTTTTCTCTTTCTCTCTTTTTTGTCTCTTTATCTCGTTCTCTCTATTTCTCTCTCTTTTTCTTTCTCTTTTTCTCTTTTTCTCTCTTTCTCTCTTTTTCTCTCTCTTTTTCTCTCTGTTTTTCTCTCTCTTTTTCTCTCTCGTTTTCTCTTTTTCTCTCACTTTTTCTCTTTTTCTCTCTTTTCTCTCTCTTTTTCTGTCTTTCTCTCTTTTACTCTCTCTCTTTTCTCTTTTTCTCTTTCTCTCTTTTTGTCTCTTTATCTCTTTCTCTCTTTTTCTCTCTCTTTTTCTTTCTCTTTTTCTCTTTTTCTCTCTTTTTCTCTCTGTTTTTCTCTCTTTTTCTCTTTTTTTTTCTCTCTCGTTTTCTCTTTTTCTCTCTCTTTTTCTCTCACTTTATCTATTTCTCTCTTTTTCTCTCTCTTTTTCTGTGTTTCTCTCTTTTACGCTCTCTGTTTCTCTTTTTCTCTTTCTCTCTTTTTTGTCTCTTTATCTCATTCTCTCTTTTTCTCTCTCTTTTTCTTTCTCTTTTTCTCTCTTTCTCTCTTTTTCTCTCTCTTTCTCTCTTTTTCTCTCTCTTTTTCTCTTTGTTTTTCTCTCTCTTTTTCTCTCTCTTTTTCTCTTTCTCTCTTTTACTCTCTTTTTCTCTCTATTTCTCACTCATTTTCTCTATCTTTTTCTCTTTTTCTCTCATTTTTTCTCTCTTTTTCTCTCTTTCTCTCTTTTACTCTCTCTGTTTCTCTTTTTCTCTTTCTCTCTTTTTTGTCTCTTTAACTCTTTCTCTCTTTTTCTCTCTTTGTTTCTCTTCTTCTCTTTTTCTCTCTATTTCTCTCTTTTTCTCTCTCTCTCTTTCTCTCTTTTTCTATCTCTTTTTCTCTCTTTTTCTCTCTCTTTTTCTCTCACGTTTTCTCTGTTTCTCTCTCTTTTTCTCTTTTTCGCTCGCTTTTTCTCTCTCTTTTTCTTTCTCGCATTATCACTTTTTCTCTTTTTCTCTTTTTTCTCACTTTTCTCTCTCATTTTCTCTTTTTCACTTTTTCTCTCTTTCTCTCTTTTTCACTCTTTTTCTCACTCTTTTTCTTTCTCTCTCTCTCTCTTTTTCTCTCACTATTTCTCTCTTTTTCTCTTTTTCTCTTTCTCACTTTTACTCTCACTTTTCTCTCTTTTTCTCTCTCTTTTTCTCTGTTTTTCTCTCTCTTTTTCTCTCTTGTTTTCTCTTTTTCTCTCTCTTTTTCTCTTTTTCTCTCACTTTATCTTTTTCTCTCTTTTTCTCTCTCTTTTTCTCTCTTTTACTCTCTCTGTTTCTCTTTTTCTCTTTCTCTCTTTTTTCTCTTTTTCTCACTCTCTTTCTCTCTTTTTCTCTCTCTTTTTCTCTCTGTTTTTCTCTCTCTTTTTCTCTGTCATTTTTCTCTTACTCTCTCTCTTTTTCTCTCTGTTTTTCCCTCTCTTTTTCTCTCTTTTTCTCTTTTTCTCTCTTTTTCTCTCTCTTTTTCTCTCTTTTTCTCTTTTACTCTCTCTGTTTCACTTTTTCTCTTTCTCTCTTTTACTCTCTCTTTTTCACTTTTTCTCTCTTTTTCTCTCTGTTTTTCTCTCTCTTTTCTCTCTCGTTTTCTCTTTTTCTCTCTCTTTTTCTCTTTTTCTCTCACTTTATCTTTTTCTCTCTTTTTCTCTTTTTCTCTCTTTTACTCTCTCTGTTTCTCTTTTTCTCTTTCTCTCTTTTTTCTCTTTTTCTCACTCTCTTTCTCTCTTTTTCTCTCTGTTTTTCTCTCTCGTTTTCTCTGTCGTTTTCTCTTACTCTCTCTCTTTTTCTCTCTGTTTTTCTCTCTCTTTTTCTCTCTTTTTCTCTTTTTCTCTCTTTTCTCTCTCTTTTTCTCTCTTTTTCTCTCTCTTTTTCTTTCTCTCTCTCTTTTTCTCTCTTTTTTCGCTCTCTTTTCCTCTTTTTCTCTATCTTTTTCTCTTTTTCTCTCATTTTTTCTCTCTTTTTCTCTCTTTCTCTCTTTTACTCTCTCTGTTTCTCTTTTTCTCTTTCTCTCTTTTTTGTCTCTTTATCTCTTTCTCTCTTTTTCTCTCTCTTTTTCTTTCTCTTTTTCTCTTTTTCTCACTCTCTTTCTCTCTTTTTCTCTCTCTTTTTCTCTTTGTTTTTCTCTCTCTTTTTCTCTGTCATTTTCTCTTTTTCTCTCTCTTTTTCTCTCTTTTTCTCTTTTTCTCTCTTTTCCTCTCTCTTTGTCCCTCTTTTTCTCTCTCTTTTTCTTTCTCTCTCTCTTTCTCTCTCTTTTTTCTCTCTCTTTTTCTCTTTTTCTCTTTTACTCTCTGTTTCTCTTTTTCTCTTTCTCTGTTTTTTGTCACTTTATCTCTTTTTCTCTAACTTTTTCTCTTTTTCTCACTTTTTCTCTCTCTTTTACTCTCTTTTTCTCTTTTACTCTCTCTGTTTCACTTTTTCTCTTTCTCTCTTTTACTCTCTCTTTTTCACTTTTTCTCTCTTTTTCTCTCTGTTTTTCTCTCTCTTTTTCTCTCTCGTTTTCTCTTTTTCTCTCTCTTTTTCTCTTTTTCTCTCTTTTACTCTCTCTGTTTCTCTTTTTCTCTTTCTCTCTTTTTTTCTCTTTTTCTCACTCTCTTTCTCTCTTTTTCTCTCTGTTTTTCTCTCTCTTTTTCTCTGTCATTTTCTCTTACTCTCTCTTTTTCTCTCTGTTTTCTCTCTCTTTTTCTCTGTCATTTTCTCTTACTCTCTCTCTTTTTCTCTCTGTTTTTCTCTCTCTTTTTCTCTCTTTTTCTCTTTTTCTCTCTTTTCCTCTCTCTTTGTCCCTCTTTTTCTCTCTCTTTTTCTTTCTCTCTCTCTTTCTCTCTCTTTTTTCTCTCTCTTTTTCTCTTTTTCTCTTTTACTCTCTGTTTCTTTTTTTCTCTTTCTCTGTTTTTTGTCTCTTTATCTCTTTCTCTCTTTTTCTCTAACTTTTTCTCTTTTTCTCACTTTTTCTCTCTCTTTTACTCTCTTTTTCTCTTTTACTCTCTCTGTTTCACTTTTTCTCTTTCTCTCCTTTACTCTCTCTTTTTCACTTTTTCTCTCTTTTTCTCTCTGTTTTTCTCTCTCTTTTTCTCTCTCGTTTTCTCTTTTTCTCTCTCTTTTTCTCTTTTCCTCTCTTTTACTCTCTCTGTTTCTCTTTTTCTCTTTCTCTCTTTTTTGTCTCTTTATCTCGTTCTCTCTATTTCTCTCTCTTTTTCTTTCTCTTTTTCTCTTTTTCTCTCTTTCTCTGTTTTTCTCTCTCTCTTTCTCTCTTTTTCTCTCTCTTTTTCTCTCTGTATTTCTCTCTCTTTTTCTCTCTCGTTTTCTCTTTTTCTCTCACTTTTTCTCTTTTTCTCTCTTTCTCTCTCTCTTTTTCTGTCTTTCTCTCTTTTACTCTCTCTCTTTTCTCTTTTTCTCTTTCTCTCTTTTATGTTTGTTTATCTCTTTCTCTCTTTTTCTCTCTCTTTTTGTTTCTCTTCTTCTCTTTTTCTCTCTTTCTCTCTTTTTCTCTCTCTCTTTTTCTCTTTTTCTCTTTCTCTCTTTTACGCTCTCTTTTTTCTTTGTCTCTCTATTTCTCACTCATTTTCTCTCTGTTTTTCTCTTTTTCGCTCTCTTTTCCTCTTCTTCTCTATCTTTTTCTCTTTTTCTCTCATTTTTTCTCTCTTTTTCTCTCTTTCTCTCTTTTACTCTCTCTGTTTCTCTTTTTCTCTTTCTCTCTTTTTTGTCTCTTTAACTCTTTCTCTCTTTTTCTCTCTTTGTTTCTCTTCTTCTCTTTTTCTCACTATTTCTCTCTTTTTCTCTCTCTCTTTCTCTCTTTTTCTATCTCTTTTTCTCTCACGTTTTCTCTGTTTCTCTCTCTTTTTCTCTTTTTCGCTCAGTTTTCTCTTTTTCTCTCTTTTTCGCTTGCTTTTTCTCTCTCTTTTTCTTTCTCGCATTATCACTTTTTCTCTCTTTCTCTTTTTTCTCACTTTTCTCTCATTTTCTCTTTTTCTCTTTTTCTCTCTTTCTCTCTTTTTCACTCTTTTTCTCTCTCTTTTTCTTTCTCTCTCTCTCTCTTTTTCTCTCTCTATTTCTCTCTCTTTTTCTCTTTTTCTCTTTCTCACTTTTACTCTCACTTTTTCTCTCTTTTTCTCTCTCTTTTTCTCTCTGTTTTTCTCTCTCTTTTTCTCTCTCGTTTTCTCTTTTTCTCTCTCTTTTTCTCTTTTTCTCTCACTTTATCCTTTTCTCTCTTTTTCTCTCTCTTTTTCTCTCTTTTACTCTCTCTGTTTCTCTTTTTCTCTTTCTCTCTTTTTTCTCTTTTTCTCACTCTCTTTCTCTCTTTTTCTCTCTCTTTTTCTCCCTTTTTCTCAGTCATTTTCTCTTTCTCTCTCTCTTTTTCTCTCTGTTTCTCCCTCTCTTTTTCTCTCTTTTTCTCTTTTTCTCTCTCTTTTTCTCTCTTTTTCTCTCTCGTTTTCTCTTTTTCTCTCTCTTTTTCTCTTTTTCTCTCACTTTATCTTTTTCTCTCTTTTTCTCTCTCTTTTTCTCTCTTTTACTCTCTCTGTTTCTCTTTTTCTCTTTCTCTCTTTTTTTCTCTTTTTCTCACTCTCTTTCTCTCTTTTTCTCTCTCTTTTTCTCTCTGTTTTTCTCTCTCTTTTTCTCTGTCATTTTCTCTTACTCTCTTTTTCTCTCTGTTTTTCTCTCTCTTTTTCTCTCTTTTTCTCTTTTTCTCTCTTTTTCTCTCTCTTTTTCTCTCTTTTTCTCTCTCTTTTTCTTTCTCTCTCTCTTTCTCTCTCTTTTTTCTCTCTCTTTTTCTCTTTTTCTCTTTTACTCTCTGTTTCTCTTTTTCTCTTTCTCTGTTTTTTGTCACTTTATCTCTTTTTCTCTAACTTTTTCTCTTTTTCTCACTTTTTCTCTCTCTTTTACTCTCTTTTTCTCTTTTACTCTCTCTGTTTCACTTTTTCTCTTTCTCTCTTTTACTCTCTCTTTTTCACTTTTTCTCTCTTTTTCTCTCTGTTTTTCTCTCTCTTTTTCTCTCTCGTTTTCTCTTTTTCTCTCTCTTTTTCTCTTTTCCTCTCACTTTATCTTTTTCTCTCTTTTTCTCTTTTTCTCTCTTTTACTCTCTCTGTTTCTCTTTTTCTCTTTCTCTCTTTTTTGTCTCTTTATCTGGTTCTCTCTATTTCTCTCTCTTTTTCTTTCTCTTTTTCTCTTTTTCTCTCTTTCTCTCTTTTTCTCTCTCTCTTTCTCTCTTTTTCTCTCTCTTTTTCTCTCTGTATTTCTCTCTCTTTTTCTCTCTCGTTTTCTCTTTTTCTCTCACTTTTTCTCTTTTTCTCTCTTTCTCTCTCTCTTTTTCTGTCTTTCTCTCTTTTACTCTCTCTCTTTTCTCTTTTTCTCTTTCTCTCTTTTATGTTTGTTTATCTCTTTCTCTCTTTTTCTCTCTTTTTTTGTTTCTCTTCTTCTCTTTTTCTCTCTTTCTCTCTTTTTCTCTCTCTCTTATTCTCTTTTTCTATCTCTTTCTCTCTCTTTTTCTCTTTTTCTCTTTCTCTCTTTTACGCTCTCTTTTTTCTTTTTCTCTCTATTTCTCACTCATTTTCTCTCTGTTTTTCTCTTTTTCGCTCTCTTTTCCTCTTTTTCTCTATCTTTTTCTCTTTTTCTCTCTTTTTTCTCTCTTTTTCTCTCTTTCTCTCTTTTACTCTCTCTGTTTCTCTTTTTCTCTTTCTCTCTTTTTTGTCTCTTTAACTCTTTCTCTCTTTTTCTCTCTTTGTTTCTCTTCTTCTCTTTTTCTCTCTATTTCTCTCTTTTTCTCTCTCTCTTTCTCTCTTTTTCTATCTCTTTTTCTCTCTTTTTCTCTCTCTTTTTCTCTCACGTTTTCTCTGTTTCTCTCTCTTTTTCTCTTTTTCGCTCACTTTTCTCTTTTTCTCTCTTTTTCGCTTGCTTTTTATCTCTCTTTTTCTTTCTCGCATTATCACTTTTTCTCTCTTTCTCTTTTTTCTCACTTTTCTCTCTCATTTTCTCTTTTTCTCTTTTTCTCTCTTTCTCTCTTTTTCACTCTTTTCTCTCTCTTTTTCTTTCTCTCTCTCTCTCTTTTTCTCTCTCTATTTCTCTCTCTTTTTCTCTTTTTCTCTTTCTCACTTTTACTCTCACTTTTTCTCTCTTTTTCTCTCTCTTTTTCTCTCTGTTTTTCTCTCTCTTTTTCTCTCTCGTTTTCTCTTTTTCTCTCTCTTTTTCTCTTTTTCTCTCACTTTATCTTTTTCTCTTTTTCTCTCTCTTTTTCTCTCTTTTACTCTCTCTGTTTCTCTTTTTCTCTTTCTCTCTTTTTTTCTCTTTTTCTCACTCTCTTTCTCTCTTTTTCTCTCTGTTTTTCTCTCTCTTTTTCTCAGTCATTTTCTCTTACTCTCTCTCTTTTTCTCTCTGTTTTTCCCTCTCTTTTTCTCTCTTTTTCTCTTTTTCTCTCTTTTTCTCTCTCTTTTTCTCTCTTTTTCTCTCTCTTTTTCTTTCTCTCTCTCTTTCTCTCTCTTTTTTCTCTCTCTTTTTCTCTTTTACTCTCTGTTTCTCTTTTTCTCTTTCTTTTTTTGTCTCTTTATCTCTTTCTCTCTTTTTCTCTAACTTTTTCTCTTTTTCTCACTTTTTCTCTCTCTTTTACTCTCTTTTTCTCTTTTACTCTCTCTGTTTCACTTTTTCTCTTTCTCTCTTTTACTCTCTCTTTTTCACTTTTTCTCTCTTTTTCTCTCTGTTTTTCTCTCTCTTTTTCTCTCTTTTTCTCTTTTTCTCTCTTTTTCTCTCTCTTTTTCTCTCTTTTTCTCTCTCTTTTTCTTTCTCTCTCTCTTTTTCTCTCTTTTTTCTCTCTCTTTTTCTCTTTTACTCTCTGTTTCTCTTTTTCTCTTTCTCTCTTTTTTGTCTCTTTAACTCTTTCTCTCTTTTTCTCTCTTTCTCTCTTTTTCTCTCTTTGTTTCTCTTCTCTTTTTCTCTCTATTTCTCTCTTTTTCTCTGTCTCTTTCTCTCTTTTTCTATCTCTCTTTCTCGCTTTTTCTCTCTCTTTTTCTCTCACGTTTTCTCTGTTTCTCTCTCTTTTTCTCTTGTTCGCTCACTTTTCTCTTTTTCTCTCTTTTTCGCTCACTTTTTATCTCTCTTTTTCTTTCTCGCATTATCACTTTTTCTCTCTTTCTCTTTTTTCTCACTTTTCCCTCATTTTCTCTTTTTCTCTTTTTCTCTCTTTCTCTCTTTTTCACTCTTTTTCTCTCTCTTTTTCTTTCTCTCTCTCTCTCTTTTTCTCTCACTATTTCTCTCTCTTTTTCTCTTTTTCTCTTTCTCACTTTTACTCTCACTTTTTCTCTCTTTTTCTCTCTCTTTTTCTCTGTTTTCTCTCTCTTTTTCTCTCTTGTTTTCTCTTTTTCTCTCTCTTTTTCTCTTTTTCTCTCACTTTATCTTTTTCTCTCTTTTTCTCTCTCTTTTTCTCTCTTTTACTCTCTCTGTTTCTCTTTTTCTCTTTCTCTCTTTTTTCTCTTTTTCTCACTCTCTCTCTCTTTTTCTCTCTCTTTTTCTCTCTGTTTTTCTCTCTCGTTTTCTCTGTCGTTTTCTCTTACTCTCTCTCTTTTTCTCTCTGTTTTTCTCTCTCTTTTTCTCTCTTTTTCTCTCTTTTTCTCTCTCTTTTTCTCTCTTTTTCTCTCTCTTTTTCTTTCTCTCTCTCTTTTTCTCTCACTATTTCTCTCTCTTTTTCTCTTTTTCTCTTTCTCACTTTTACTCTCACTTTTTCTCTCTTTTTCTCTCTCTTTTTCTCTGTTTTCTCTCTCTTTTTCTCTCTTGTTTTCTCTTTTTCTCTCTCTTTTTCTCTTTTTCTCTCACTTTATCTTTTTCTCTCTTTTTCTCTCTCTTTTTCTCACTTTTACTCTCTCTTTTTCTCTTTTTCTCTTTTACTCTCTGTTTCTCTTTTTCTCTTTCTCTCTTTTTCTCTCTTTCTCTCTTTTTCTCTCTTTGTTTCTCTTCTTCTCTTTTTCTCTCTCTTTCTCTCTTTTTCTCTCTCTTTTTCTCTCTGTTTTTCTCTCTCGTTTTCTCTGTCGTTTTCTCTTACTCTCTCTCTTTTTCTCTCTGTTTTTCTCTCTCTTTTTCTCTCTTTTTCTCTTTTTCTCTCTTTTTCTCTCTCTTTTTCTCGCTTTTTCTCTCTCTTTTTCTCTCACGTTTTCTCTGTTTCTCTCTCTTTTTCTCTTTTTCGCTCACTTTTCTCTTTTTCTCTCCTTTTCGCTCGCTTTTTATCTCTCTTTTTCTTTCTCGCATTATCACTTTTTCTCTCTTTCTCTTTTTTCTCACTTTTATCTCTCATTTTCTCTTTTTCTCTTTTTTTCTCTTTCTCCCTTTTTCACTCTTTTTCTCTCTCTTTTTCTTTCTCTTTTTCTCTTTTTCTCTCTTTCTCTCTTTTTCTCTCTCTCTTTCTCTCTTTTTCTCTCTCTTTTTCTCTCTGTTTTTCTCTCTCGTTTTCTCTCTCGTTTTCTCTTTTTCTCTCACTTTTTCTCTTTTTCTCTCTTTTTCTCTCTCTTTTTCTGTTTTTCTCTCTTTTACTCTCTCTCTTTTCTCTTTTTCTCTTTCTCTCTTTTATGTTTCTTTATCTCTTTCTCTCTTTTTCTCTCTCTTTTTGTTTCTCTTCTTCTCTTTTTCTCTCTTTCTCTCTTTTTCTCTCTCTCTTATTCTCTTTTTCTATCTCTTTCTCTCTCTTTTCTCTTTTTCTCTTTCTCTCTTTTATGCTCTCTTTTTTCTTTTTCTCTCTATTTCTCACTCATTTTCTCTCTGTTTTTCTCTTTTTCGCTCTCTTTTCCTCTTTTTCTCTATCTTTTTCTCTTTTTCTCTCATTTTTTCTCTCTTTTTCTCTCTTTCTCTCTTTTACTCTCTCTGTTTCTCTTTTTCTCTTTCTCTCTTTTTTGTCTCTTTAACTCTTTCTCTCTTTTTCTCTCTTTGTTTCTCTTCTTCTCTTTTTCTCTCTATTTCTCTCTTTCTCTCTCTCTCTCTTTCTCTCTTTTTCTATCTCTTTTTCTCTCTTTTTCTCTCTCTTTTTCTCTCACGTTTTCTCTGTTTCTCTCTCTTTTTCTCTTTTTCGCTCACTTTTCTCTTTTTCTCTCTTTTTCGCTCGCTTTTTCTCTCTCTTTTTCTTTCTCGCATTATCACTTTTTCTCTTTTTCTCTTTTTTCTCACTGTTCTCTCTCATTTTCTCTTTTTCTCTTTTTCTCTCTTTCTCTCTTTTTCACTCTTTTTCTCTCTCTTTTTCTTTCTCTCTCTCTCACTTTTACTCTCACTTTTCTCTCTTTTTCTCTCTCTTTTTCTCTGTTTTTCTCTCTCTTTTTCTCTCTTGTTTTCTCTTTTTCTCTCTCTTTTTCTCTTTTTCTCTCACTTTATCTTTTTCTCTCTTTTTCTCTCTCTTTTTCTCTCTTTTACTCTCTCTGTTTCTCTTTTTCTCTTTCTCTCTTTTTTCTCTTTTTCTCACTCTCTTTCTCTCTTTTTCTCTCTCTTTTTCTCTCTGTTTTTCTCTCTCTTTTTCTCTGTCATTTTTCTCTTACTCTCTCTCTTTTTCTCTCTGTTTTTCCCTCTCTTTTTCTCTCTTTTTCTCTTTTTCTCTCTTTTTCTCTCTCTTTTTCTCTCTTTTTCTTTCTCTCTCTCTTTCTCTCTCTTTTTTCTCTCTCTTTTTCTCTTTTTCTCTTTTACTCTCTGTTTCTCTTTTTCTCTTTCTTTTTTTTGTCTCTTTATCTCTTTCTCTCTTTTTCTCTAACTTTTTCTCTTTTTCTCACTTTTTCTCTCTCTTTTACTCTCTTTTTCTCTTTTACTCTCTCTGTTTCACTTTTTCTCTTTCTCTCTTTTACTCTCTCTTTTTCACTTTTTCTCTCTTTTTCTCTCTGTTTTTCTCTCTCTTTTCTCTCTCCTTTTCTCTTTTTCTCTCTCTTTTTCTCTTTTTCTCTCACTTTATCTTTTTCTCTCTTTTTCTCTTTTTCTCTCTTTTACTCTCTCTATTTCTCTTTTTCTCTTTCTCTCTTTTTTTCTCTTTTTCTCACTCTCTTTCTCACTTTTTCTCTCTGTTTTTCTCTCTCGTTTTCTCTGTCGTTTTCTCTTACTCTCTCTCTTTTTCTCTCTGTTTTTCTCTCTCTTTTTCTCTCTTTTTCTCTTTTATCTCTTTTTCTCTCTCTTTTTCTCTCTTTTTCTCTCTCTTTTTCTTTCTCTCTCTCTTTTTCTCTCTTTTTTCGCTCTCTTTTCCTGTTTTTCTCTATCTTTTTCTCTTTTTCTCTCATTTTTTCTCTCTCTTTCTCTCTTTCTCTCTCTCTTTTTCTCTCTGTTTTTCTCTCTCTTTTTCTCTCTTTTTCTCTTTTTCTCTCTTTTTCTCTCTCTTTTTCTCTCTTTTTCTCTCTCTTTTTCTCTCTTTCTCTCTTTTTCTCTCTCTTTCTCTCTTTTTCTCTCTCTTTTTCTCTTTGTTTTTCTCTCTCTTTTTCTCTCTCTTTTTCTCTTTCTCTCTTTTACTCTCTTTTTCTCTCTATTTCTCACTCATTTTCTCTATCTTTTTCTCTTTTTCTCTCATTTTTTCTCTCTTTTTCTCTCTTTCTCTCTTTTACTCTCTCTGTTTCTCTTTTTCTCTTTCTCTCTTTTTTGTCTCTTTAACTCTTTCTCTCTTTTTCTCTCTTTGTTTCTCTTCTTCTCTTTTTCTCTCTATTTCTCTCTTTTTCTCTCTCTCTCTTTCTCTCTTTTTCTATCTCTTTTTCTCTCTTTTTCTCTCTCTTTTTCTCTCACGTTTTCTCTGTTTCTCTCTCTTTTTCTCTTTTTCGCTCACTTTTCTCTTTTTCTCTCTTTTTCGCTCGCTTTTTCTCTCTCTTTTTCTTTCTCGCATTATCACTTTTTCTCTTTTTCTCTTTTTTCTCACTTTTCTCTCTCATTTTCTCTTTTTCACTTTTTCTCTCTTTCTCTCTTTTTCACTATTTTTCTCACTCTTTTTCTTTCTCTCTCTCTCTCTTTTTCTCTCACTATTTCTCTCTTTTTCTCTTTTTCTCTTTCTCACTTTTACTCTCACTTTTCTCTCTTTTTCTCTCTCTTTTTCTCTGTTTTTCTCTCTCTTTTTCTCTCTTGTTTTCTCTTTTTCTCTCTCTTTTTCTCTTTTTCTCTCACTTTATCTTTTTCTCTCTTTTTCTCTCTCTTTTTCTCTCTTTTACTCTCTCTGTTTCTCTTTTTCTCTTTCTCTCTTTTTTCTCTTTTTCTCACTCTTTCTCTCTTTTTCTCTCTCTTTTTCTCTCTGTTTTTCTCTCTCTTTTTCTCTGTCATTTTTCTCTTACTCTCTCTCTTTTTCTCTCTGTTTTTCCCTCTCTTTTTCTCTCTTTTTCTCTTTTTCTCTCTTTTTCTCTCTCTTTTTCTCTCTTTTTCTCTTTTACTCTCTCTGTTTCACTTTTTCTCTTTCTCTCTTTTACTCTCTCTTTTTCACTTTTTCTCTCTTTTTCTCTCTGTTTTTCTCTCTCTTTTCTCTCTCGTTTTCTCTTTTTCTCTCTCTTTTTCTCTTTTTCTCTCACTTTATCTTTTTCTCTCTTTTTCTCTTTTTCTCTCTTTTACTCTCTCTGTTTCTCTTTTTCTCTTTCTCTCTTTTTTCTCTTTTTCTCACTCTCTTTCTCTCTTTTTCTCTCTGTTTTTCTCTCTCGTTTTCTCTGTCGTTTTCTCTTACTCTCTCTCTTTTTCTCTCTGTTTTTCTCTCTCTTTTTCTCTCTTTTTCTCTTTTTCTCTCTTTTCTCTCTCTTTTTCTCTCTTTTTCTCTCTCTTTTTCTTTCTCTCTCTCTTTTTCTCTCTTTTTTCGCTCTCTTTTCCTCTTTTTCTCTATCTTTTTCTCTTTTTCTCTCATTTTTTCTCTCTTTTTCTCTCTTTCTCTCTTTTACTCTCTCTGTTTCTCTTTTTCTCTTTCTCTCTTTTTTGTCTCTTTATCTCTTTCTCTCTTTTTCTCTCTCTTTTTCTTTCTCTTTTTCTCTTTTCTCACTCTCTTTCTCTCTTTTTCTCTCTCTTTTTCTCTTTGTTTTTCTCTCTCTTTTTCTCTGTCATTTTCTCTTTTTCTCTCTCTTTTTCTCTCTTTTTCTCTTTTTCTCTCTTTTCCTCTCTCTTTGTCCCTCTTTTTCTCTCTCTTTTTCTTTCTCTCTCTCTTTCTCTCTCTTTTTTCTCTCTCTTTTTCTCTTTTTCTCTTTTACTCTCTGTTTCTCTTTTTCTCTTTCTCTGTTTTTTGTCACTTTATCTCTTTTTCTCTAACTTTTTCTCTTTTTCTCACTTTTTCTCTCTCTTTTACTCTCTTTTTCTCTTTTACTCTCTCTGTTTCACTTTTTCTCTTTCTCTCTTTTACTCTCTCTTTTTCACTTTTTCTCTCTTTTTCTCTCTGTTTTTCTCTCTCTTTTTCTCTCTCGTTTTCTCTTTTTCTCTCTCTTTTTCTCTTTTTCTCTCTTTTACTCTCTCTGTTTCTCTTTTTCTCTTTCTCTCTTTTTTTCTCTTTTTCTCACTCTCTTTCTCTCTTTTTCTCTCTGTTTTTCTCTCTCTTTTTCTCTGTCATTTTCTCTTACTCTCTCTTTTTCTCTCTGTTTTCTCTCTCTTTTTCTCTGTCATTTTCTCTTACTCTCTCTCTTTTTCTCTCTGTTTTTCTCTCTCTTTTTCTCTCTTTTTCTCTTTTTCTCTCTTTTCCTCTCTCTTTGTCCCTCTTTTTCTCTCTCTTTTTCTTTCTCTCTCTCTTTCTCTCTCTTTTTTCTCTCTCTTTTTCTCTTTTTCTCTTTTACTCTCTGTTTCTTTTTTTCTCTTTCTCTGTTTTTTGTCTCTTTATCTCTTTCTCTCTTTTTCTCTAACTTTTTCTCTTTTTCTCACTTTTTCTCTCTCTTTTACTCTCTTTTTCTCTTTTACTCTCTCTGTTTCACTTTTTCTCTTTCTCTCCTTTACTCTCTCTTTTTCACTTTTTCTCTCTTTTTCTCTCTGTTTTTCTCTCTCTTTTTCTCTCTCGTTTTCTCTTTTTCTCTCTCTTTTTCTCTTTTCCTCTCACTTTATCTTTTTCTCTCTTTTTCTCTTTTTCTCTCTTTTACTCTCTCTGTTTCTCTTTTTCTCTTTCTCTCTTTTTTGTCTCTTTATCTCGTTCTCTCTATTTCTCTCTCTTTTTCTTTCTCTTTTTCTCTTTTTCTCTCTTTCTCTGTTTTTCTCTCTCTCTTTCTCTCTTTTTCTCTCTCTTTTTCTCTCTGTATTTCTCTCTCTTTTTCTCTCTCGTTTTCTCTTTTTCTCTCACTTTTTCTCTTTTTCTCTCTTTCTCTCTCTCTTTTTCTGTCTTTCTCTCTTTTACTCTCTCTCTTTTCTCTTTTTCTCTTTCTCTCTTTTATGTTTGTTTATCTCTTTCTCTCTTTTTCTCTCTCTTTTTGTTTCTCTTCTTCTCTTTTTCTCTCTTTCTCTCTTTTTCTCTCTCTCTTTTTCTCTTTTTCTCTTTCTCTCTTTTACGCTCTCTTTTTTCTTTTTCTCTCTATTTCTCACTCATTTTCTCTCTGTTTTTCTCTTTTTCGCTCTCTTTTCCTCTTCTTCTCTATCTTTTTCTCTTTTTCTCTCATTTTTTCTCTCTTTTTCTCTCTTTCTCTCTTTTACTCTCTCTGTTTCTCTTTTTCTCTTTCTCTCTTTTTTGTCTCTTTAACTCTTTCTCTCTTTTTCTCTCTTTGTTTCTCTTCTTCTCTTTTTCTCACTATTTCTCTCTTTTTCTCTCTCTCTTTCTCTCTTTTTCTCTCTCTTTTTCTCTCTTTTACTCTCTCTGTTTCTCTTTTTCTCTTTCTCTCTTTTTTCTCTTTTTCTCACTCTCTCTCTCTTTTTCTCTCTCTTTTTCTCTCTGTTTTTCTCTCTCGTTTTCTCTGTCGTTTTCTCTTACTCTCTCTCTTTTTCTCTCTGTTTTTCTCTCTCTTTTTCTCTCTTTTTCTCTCTTTTTCTCTCTCTTTTTCTCTCTCTTTTTCTTTCTCTCTCTCTTTTTCTCTCTTTTTTCTCTCTCTTTTTCTCTTTTTCTCTTTTACTCTCTGTTTCTCTTTTTCTCTTTCTCTCTTTTTCTCTCTTTCTCTCTTTTTCTCTCTTTGTTTCTCTTCTTCTCTTTTTCTCTCTCTTTCTCTCTTTTTCTCTCTCTTTTTCTCTCTGTTTTTCTCTCTCGTTTTCTCTGTCGTTTTCTCTTACTCTCTCTCTTTTTCTCTCTGTTTTTCTCTCTTTTTCTCTTTTTCTCTCTTTTTCTCTCTCTTTTTCTCGCTTTTTCTCTCTCTTTTTCTCTCACGTTTTCTCTGTTTCTCTCTCTTTTTCTCTTTTTCACTCACTTTTCTCTTTTTCTCTCCTTTTCGCTCGCTTTTTATCTCTCTTTTTCTTTCTCGCATTATCACTTTTTCTCTCTTTCTCTTTTTTCTCACTTTTATCTCTCATTTTCTCTTTTTCTCTTTTTTTCTCTTTCTCCCTTTTTCACTCTTTTTCTCTCTCTTTTTCTTTCTCTCTCTCTCTCTTTTTCTCTCTCTATTTCTCTCTCTTTTTCTTTCTCTTTTTCTCTTTTTCTCTCTTTCTCTCTTTTTCTCTCTCTCTTTCTCTCTTTTTCTCTCTCTTTTTCTCTCTGTTTTTCTCTCTCGTTTTCTCTCTCGTTTTCTCTTTTTCTCTCACTTTTTCTCTTTTTCTCTCTTTTTCTCTCTCTTTTTCTGTTTTTCTCTCTTTTACTCTCTCTCTTTTCTCTTTTTCTCTTTCTCTCTTTTATGTTTCTTTATCTCTTTCTCTCTTTTTCTCTCTCTTTTTGTTTCTCTTCTTCTCTTTTTCTCTCTTTCTCTCTTTTTCTCTCTCTCTTATTCTCTTTTTCTATCTCTTTCTCTCTCTTTTCTCTTTTTCTCTTTCTCTCTTTTATGCTCTCTTTTTTCTTTTTCTCTCTATTTCTCACTCATTTTCTCTCTGTTTTTCTCTTTTTCGCTCTCTTTTCCTCTTTTTCTCTATCTTTTTCTCTTTTTCTCTCATTTTTTCTCTCTTTTTCTCTCTTTCTCTCTTTTACTCTCTCTGTTTCTCTTTTTCTCTTTCTCTCTTTAACTCTTTCTCTCTTTTTCTCTCTTTGTTTCTCTTCTTCTCTTTTTCTCTCTATTTCTCTCTTTCTCTCTCTCTCTCTTTCTCTCTTTTTCTATCTCTTTTTCTCTCTTTTTCTCTCTCTTTTTCTCTCACGTTTTCTCTGTTTCTCTCTCTTTTTCTCTTTTTCGCTCACTTTTCTCTTTTTCTCTCTTTTTCGCTCGCTTTTTCTCTCTCTTTTTCTTTCTCGCATTATCACTTTTTCTCTTTTTCTCTTTTTTCTCACTGTTCTCTCTCATTTTCTCTTTTTCTCTTTTTCTCTCTTTCTCTCTTTTTCACTCTTTTTCTCTCTCTTTTTCTTTCTCTCTCTCTCACTTTTACTCTCACTTTTCTCTCTTTTTCTCTCTCTTTTTCTCTGTTTTTCTCTCTCTTTTTCTCTCTTGTTTTCTCTTTTTCTCTCTCTTTTTCTCTTTTTCTCTCACTTTATCTTTTTCTCTCTTTTTCTCTCTCTTTTTCTCTCTTTTACTCTCTCTGTTTCTCTTTTTCTCTTTCTCTCTTTTTTCTCTTTTTCTCACTCTCTTTCTCTCTTTTTCTCTCTCTTTTTCTCTCTGTTTTTCTCTCTCTTTTTCTCTGTCATTTTTCTCTTACTCTCTCTCTTTTTCTCTCTGTTTTTCCCTCTCTTTTTCTCTCTTTTTCTCTTTTTCTCTCTTTTTCTCTCTCTTTTTCTCTCTTTTTCTTTCTCTCTCTCTTTCTCTCTCTTTTTTCTCTCTCTTTTTCTCTTTTTCTCTTTTACTCTCTGTTTCTCTTTTTCTCTTTCTTTTTTTTGTCTCTTTATCTCTTTCTCTCTTTTTCTCTAACTTTTTCTCTTTTTCTCACTTTTTCTCTCTCTTTTACTCTCTTTTTCTCTTTTACTCTCTCTGTTTCACTTTTTCTCTTTCTCTCTTTTACTCTCTCTTTTTCACTTTTTCTCTCTTTTTCTCTCTGTTTTTCTCTCTCTTTTCTCTCTCCTTTTCTCTTTTTCTCTCTCTTTTTCTCTTTTTCTCTCACTTTATCTTTTTCTCTCTTTTTCTCTTTTTCTCTCTTTTACTCTCTCTATTTCTCTTTTTCTCTTTCTCTCTTTTTTTCTCTTTTTCTCACTCTCTTTCTCTCTTTTTCTCTCTGTTTTTCTCTCTCGTTTTCTCTGTCGTTTTCTCTTACTCTCTCTCTTTTTCTCTCTGTTTTTCTCTCTCTTTTTCTCTCTTTTTCTCTTTTATCTCTTTTTCTCTCTCTTTTTCTCTCTTTTTCTCTCTCTTTTTCTTTCTCTCTCTCTTTTTCTCTCTTTTTTCGCTCTCTTTTCCTGTTTTTCTCTATCTTTTTCTCTTTTTCTCTCATTTTTTCTCTCTTTTTCTCTCTTTCTCTCTTTTACTCTCTCTGTTTCTCTTTTTCTCTTTCTCTCTTTTTTGTCTCTTTATCTCTTTCTCTCTTTTTCTCTCTCTTTTTCTGTCTTTCTCTCTTTTCCTCTCTCTCTTTTCTCTTTTTCTCTTTCTCTCTTTTTTGTCTCTTTATCTCTTTCTCTCTTTCTCGCTCTCTTTTTCTTTCTCTTTTTCTCTTTTTCTCTCTTTTTCTCTCTGTTTTTCTCTCTTTTTCTCTTTCTTTTTCTCTCTCTTTTTCTATCACTTTATCTATTTCTCTCTTTTTCTCTCTCTTTTTCTGTCTTTCTCTCTTTTACTCTCTCTGTTTCTCTTTTTCTCTTTCTCTCTTTTTTGTCTCTTTATCTCTTTCTCTCTTTTTCTCTCTCTTTTTCTTTCTCTTTTTCTCTTTTTCTCTCTTTCTCTCTTTTTCTCTCTCTTTCTCTCTTTCTCTCTCTCTTTTTCTCTCTGTTTTTCTCTCTCTTTTTCTCTCTTTTTCTCTTTTTCTCTCTTTTTCTCTCTCTTTTTCTCTCTTTTTCTCTCTCTTTTTCTCTCTTTCTCTCTTTTTCTCTCTCTTTCTCTCTTTTTCTCTCTCTTTTACTCTTTGTTTTTCTCTCTCTTTTTCTCTCTCTTTTTCTCTTTCTCTCTTTTACTCTCTTTTTCTCTCTATTTCTCACTCATTTTCTCTATCTTTTTCTCTTTTTCTCTCATTTTTTCTCTCTTTTTCTCTCTTTCTCTCTTTTACTCTCTCTGTTTCTCTTTTTCTCTTTCTCTCTTTTTTGTCTCTTTAACTCTTTCTCTCTTTTTCTCTCTTTGTTTCTCTTCTTCTCTTTTTCTCTCTATTTCTCTCTTTTTCTCTCTCTCTCTTTCTCTCTTTTTCTATCTCTTTTTCTCTCTTTTTCTCTCTCTTTTTCTCTCACGTTTTCTCTGTTTCTCTCTCTTTTTCTCTTTTTCGCTCACTTTTCTCTTTTTCTCTCTTTTTCGCTCGCTTTTTCTCTCTCTTTTTCTTTCTCGCATTATCACTTTTTCTCTTTTTCTCTTTTTTCTCACTTTTCTCTCTCATTTTCTCTTTTTCACTTTTTCTCTCTTTCTCTCTTTTTCACTCTTTTTCTCACTCTTTTTCTTTCTCTCTCTCTCTCTTTTTCTCTCACTATTTCTCTCTTTTTCTCTTTTTCTCTTTCTCACTTTTACTCTCACTTTTCTCTCTTTTTCTCTCTCTTTTTCTCTGTTTTTCTCTCTCTTTTTCTCTCTTGTTTTCTCTTTTTCTCTCTCTTTTTCTCTTTTTCTCTCACTTTATCTTTTTCTCTCTTTTTCTCTCTCTTTTTCTCTCTTTTACTCTCTCTGTTTCTCTTTTTCTCTTTCTCTCTTTTTTCTCTTTTTCTCACTCTCTTTCTCTCTTTTTCTCTCTCTTTTTCTCTCTGTTTTTCTCTCTCTTTTTCTCTGTCATTTTTCTCTTACTCTCTCTCTTTTTCTCTCTGTTTTTCCCTCTCTTTTTCTCTCTTTTTCTCTTTTTCTCTCTTTTTCTCTCTCTTTTTCTCTCTTTTTCTCTTTTACTCTCTCTGTTTCACTTTTTCTCTTTCTCTCTTTTACTCTCTCTTTTTCACTTTTTCTCTCTTTTTCTCTCTGTTTTTCTCTCTCTTTTCTCTCTCGTTTTCTCTTTTTCTCTCTCTTTTTCTCTTTTTCTCTCACTTTATCTTTTTCTCTCTTTTTCTCTTTTTCTCTCTTTTACTCTCTCTGTTTCTCTTTTTCTCTTTCTCTCTTTTTTCTCTTTTTCTCACTCTCTTTCTCTCTTTTTCTCTCTGTTTTTCTCTCTCGTTTTCTCTGTCGTTTTCTCTTACTCTCTCTCTTTTTCTCTCTGTTTTTCTCTCTCTTTTTCTCTCTTTTTCTCTTTTTCTCTCTTTTCTCTCTCTTTTTCTCTCTTTTTCTCTCTCTTTTTCTTTCTCTCTCTCTTTTTCTCTCTTTTTTCGCTCTCTTTTCCTCTTTTTCTCTATCTTTTTCTCTTTTTCTCTCATTTTTTCTCTCTTTTTCTCTCTTTCTCTCTTTTACTCTCTCTGTTTCTCTTTTTCTCTTTCTCTCTTTTTTGTCTCTTTATCTCTTTCTCTCTTTTTCTCTCTCTTTTTCTTTCTCTTTTTCTCTTTTTCTCACTCTCTTTCTCTCTTTTTCTCTCTCTTTTTCTCTTTGTTTTTCTCTCTCTTTTTCTCTGTCATTTTTTCTTTTTCTCTCTCTTTTTCTCTCTTTTTCTCTTTTTCTCTCTTTTCCTCTCTCTTTGTCCCTCTTTTTCTCTCTCTTTTTCTTTCTCTCTCTCTTTCTCTCTCTTTTTTCTCTCTCTTTTTCTCTTTTTCTCTTTTACTCTCTGTTTCTCTTTTTCTCTTTCTCTGTTTTTTGTCACTTTATCTCTTTTTCTCTAACTTTTTCTCTTTTTCTCACTTTTTCTCTCTCTTTTACTCTCTTTTTCTCTTTTACTCTCTCTGTTTCACTTTTTCTCTTTCTCTCTTTTACTCTCTCTTTTTCACTTTTTCTCTCTTTTTCTCTCTGTTTTTCTCTCTCTTTTTCTCTCTCGTTTTCTCTTTTTCTCTCTCTTTTTCTCTTTTTCTCTCTTTTACTCTCTCTGTTTCTCTTTTTCTCTTTCTCTCTTTTTTTCTCTTTTTCTCACTCTCTTTCTCTCTTTTTCTCTCTGTTTTTCTCTCTCTTTTTCTCTGTCATTTTCTCTTACTCTCTCTTTTTCTCTCTGTTTTCTCTCTCTTTTTCTCTGTCATTTTCTCTTACTCTCTCTCTTTTTCTCTCTGTTTTTCTCTCTCTTTTTCTCTCTTTTTCTCTTTTTCTCTCTTTTCCTCTCTCTTTGTCCCTCTTTTTCTCTCTCTTTTTCTTTCTCTCTCTCTTTCTCTCTCTTTTTTCTCTCTCTTTTTCTCTTTTTCTCTTTTACTCTCTGTTTCTTTTTTTCTCTTTCTCTGTTTTTTGTCTCTTTATCTCTTTCTCTCTTTTTCTCTAACTTTTTCTCTTTTTCTCACTTTTTCTCTCTCTTTTACTCTCTTTTTCTCTTTTACTCTCTCTGTTTCACTTTTTCTCTTTCTCTCCTTTACTCTCTCTTTTTCACTTTTTCTCTCTTTTTCTCTCTGTTTTTCTCTCTCTTTTTCTCTCTCGTTTTCTCTTTTTCTCTCTCTTTTTCTCTTTTCCTCTCACTTTATCTTTTTCTCTCTTTTTCTCTTTTTCTCTCTTTTACTCTCTCTGTTTCTCTTTTTCTCTTTCTCTCTTTTTTGTCTCTTTATCTCGTTCTCTCTATTTCTCTCTCTTTTTCTTTCTCTTTTTCTCTTTTTCTCTCTTTCTCTGTTTTTCTCTCTCTCTTTCTCTCTTTTTCTCTCTCTTTTTCTCTCTGTATTTCTCTCTCTTTTTCTCTCTCGTTTTCTCTTTTTCTCTCACTTTTTCTCTTTTTCTCTCTTTCTCTCTCTCTTTTTCTGTCTTTCTCTCTTTTACTCTCTCTCTTTTCTCTTTTTCTCTTTCTCTCTTTTATGTTTGTTTATCTCTTTCTCTCTTTTTCTCTCTCTTTTTGTTTCTCTTCTTCTCTTTTTCTCTCTTTCTCTCTTTTTCTCTCTCTCTTTTTCTCTTTTTCTCTTTCTCTCTTTTACGCTCTCTTTTTTCTTTGTCTCTCTATTTCTCACTCATTTTCTCTCTGTTTTTCTCTTTTTCGCTCTCTTTTCCTCTTCTTCTCTATCTTTTTCTCTTTTTCTCTCATTTTTTCTCTCTTTTTCTCTCTTTCTCTCTTTTACTCTCTCTGTTTCTCTTTTTCTCTTTCTCTCTTTTTTGTCTCTTTAACTCTTTCTCTCTTTTTCTCTCTTTGTTTCTCTTCTTCTCTTTTTCTCACTATTTCTCTCTTTTTCTCTCTCTCTTTCTCTCTTTTTCTATCTCTTTTTCTCTCACGTTTTCTCTGTTTCTCTCTCTTTTTCTCTTTTTCGCTCAGTTTTCTCTTTTTCCTTTTTTTCGCTTGCTTTTTCTCTCTCTTTTTCTTTCTCGCATTATCACTTTTTCTCTCTTTCTCTTTTTTCTCACTTTTCTCTCATTTTCTCTTTTTCTCTTTTTCTCTCTTTCTCTCTTTTTCACTCTTTTTCTCTCTCTTTTTCTTTCTCTCTCTCTCTCTTTTTCTCTCTCTATTTCTCTCTCTTTTTCTCTTTTTCTCTTTCTCACTTTTACTCTCACTTTTTCTCTCTTTTTCTCTCTCTTTTTCTCTCTGTTTTTCTCTCTCTTTTTCTCTCTCGTTTTCTCTTTTTCTCTCTCTTTTTCTCTTTTTCTCTCACTTTATCCTTTTCTCTCTTTTTCTCTCTCTTTTTCTCTCTTTTACTCTCTCTGTTTCTCTTTTTCTCTTTCTCTCTTTTTTCTCTTTTTCTCACTCTCTTTCTCTCTTTTTCTCTCTCTTTTTCTCCCTTTTTCTCAGTCATTTTCTCTTTCTCTCTCTCTTTTTCTCTCTGTTTCTCCCTCTCTTTTTCTCTCTTTTTCTCTTTTTCTCTCTCTTTTTCTATCTTTTTCTCTCTCGTTTTCTCTTTTTCTCTCTCTTTTTCTCTTTTTCTCTCACTTTATCTTTTTCTCTCTTTTTCTCTCTCTTTTTCTCTCTTTTACTCTCTCTGTTTCTCTTTTTCTCTTTCTCTCTTTTTTTCTCTTTTTCTCACTCTCTTTCTCTCTTTTTCTCTCTCTTTTTCTCTCTGTTTTTCTCTCTCTTTTTCTCTGTCATTTTCTCTTACTCTCTTTTTCTCTCTGTTTTTCTCTCTCTTTTTCTCTCTTTTTCTCTTTTTCTCTCTTTTTCTCTCTCTTTTTCTCTCTTTTTCTCTCTCTTTTTCTTTCTCTCTCTCTTTCTCTCTCTTTTTTCTCTCTCTTTTTCTCTTTTTCTCTTTTACTCTCTGTTTCTCTTTTTCTCTTTCTCTGTTTTTTGTCACTTTATCTCTTTTTCTCTAACTTTTTCTCTTTTTCTCACTTTTTCTCTCTCTTTTACTCTCTTTTTCTCTTTTACTCTCTCTGTTTCACTTTTTCTCTTTCTCTCTTTTACTCTCTCTTTTTCACTTTTTCTCTCTTTTTCTCTCTGTTTTTCTCTCTCTTTTTCTCTCTCGTTTTCTCTTTTTCTCTCTCTTTTTCTCTTTTCCTCTCACTTTATCTTTTTCTCTCTTTTTCTCTTTTTCTCTCTTTTACTCTCTCTGTTTCTCTTTTTCTCTTTCTCTCTTTTTTGTCTCTTTATCTCGTTCTCTCTATTTCTCTCTCTTTTTCTTTCTCTTTTTCTCTTTTTCTCTCTTTCTCTCTTTTTCTCTCTCTCTTTCTCTCTTTTTCTCTCTCTTTTTCTCTCTGTATTTCTCTCTCTTTTTCTCTCTCGTTTTCTCTTTTTCTCTCACTTTTTCTCTTTTTCTCTCTTTCTCTCTCTCTTTTTCTGTCTTTCTCTCTTTTACTCTCTCTCTTTTCTCTTTTTCTCTTTCTCTCTTTTATGTTTGTTTATCTCTTTCTCTCTTTTTCTCTCTTTTTTTGTTTCTCTTCTTCTCTTTTTCTCTCTTTCTCTCTTTTTCTCTCTCTCTTATTCTCTTTTTCTATCTCTTTCTCTCTCTTTTTCTCTTTTTCTCTTTCTCTCTTTTACGCTCTCTTTTTTCTTTTTCTCTCTATTTCTCACTCATTTTCTCTCTGTTTTTCTCTTTTTCGCTCTCTTTTCCTCTTTTTCTCTATCTTTTTCTCTTTTTCTCTCTTTTTTCTCTCTTTTTCTCTCTTTCTCTCTTTTACTCTCTCTGTTTCTCTTTTTCTCTTTCTCTCTTTTTTGTCTCTTTAACTCTTTCTCTCTTTTTCTCTCTTTGTTTCTCTTCTTCTCTTTTTCTCTCTATTTCTCTCTTTTTCTCTCTCTCTTTCTCTCTTTTTCTATCTCTTTTTCTCTCTTTTTCTCTCTCTTTTTCTCTCACGTTTTCTCTGTTTCTCTCTCTTTTTCTCTTTTTCGCTCACTTTTCTCTTTTTCTCTCTTTTTCGCTTGCTTTTTATCTCTCTTTTTCTTTCTCGCATTATCACTTTTTCTCTCTTTCTCTTTTTTCTCACTTTTCTCTCTCATTTTCTCTTTTTCTCTTTTTCTCTCTTTCTCTCTTTTTCACTCTTTTCTCTCTCTTTTTCTTTCTCTCTCTCTCTTTTTCTCTCTCTATTTCTCTCTCTTTTTCTCTTTTTCTCTTTCTCACTTTTACTCTCACTTTTTCTCTCTTTTTCTCTCTCTTTTTCTCTCTGTTTTTCTCTCTCTTTTTCTCTCTCGTTTTCTCTTTTTCTCTCTCTTTTTCTCTTTTTCTCTCACTTTATCTTTTTCTCTTTTTCTCTCTCTTTTTCTCTCTTTTACTCTCTCTGTTTCTCTTTTTCTCTTTCTCTCTTTTTTTCTCTTTTTCTCACTCTCTTTCTCTCTTTTTCTCTCTGTTTTTCTCTCTCTTTTTCTCAGTCATTTTCTCTTACTCTCTCTCTTTTTCTCTCTGTTTTTCCCTCTCTTTTTCTCTCTTTTTCTCTTTTTCTCTCTTTTTCTCTCTCTTTTTCTCTCTTTTTCTCTCTCTTTTTCTTTCTCTCTCTCTTTCTCTCTCTTTTTTCTCTCTCTTTTTCTCTTTTTCTCTTTTACTCTCTGTTTCTCTTTTTCTCTTTCTTTTTTTGTCTCTTTATCTCTTTCTCTCTTTTTCTCTAACTTTTTCTCTTTTTCTCACTTTTTCTCTCTCTTTTACTCTCTTTTTCTCTTTTACTCTCTCTGTTTCACTTTTTCTCTTTCTCTCTTTTACTCTCTCTTTTTCACTTTTTCTCTCTTTTTCTCTCTGTTTTTCTCTCTCTTTTTCTCTCTTTTTCTCTTTTTCTCTCTTTTTCTCTCTCTTTTTCTCTCTTTTTCTCTCTCTTTTTCTTTCTCTCTCTCTTTTTCTCTCTTTTTTCTCTCTCTTTTTCTCTTTTACTCTCTGTTTCTCTTTTTCTCTTTCTCTCTTTTTTGTCTCTTTAACTCTTTCTCTCTTTTTCTCTCTTTCTCTCTTTTTCTCTCTTTGTTTCTCTTCTCTTTTTCTCTCTATTTCTCTCTTTTTCTCTGTCTCTTTCTCTCTTTTTCTATCTCTTTTTCTCGCTTTTTCTCTCTCTTTTTCTCTCACGTTTTCTCTGTTTCTCTCTCTTTTTCTCTTGTTCGCTCACTTTTCTCTTTTTCTCTCTTTTTCGCTCACTTTTTATCTCTCTTTTTCTTTCTCGCATTATCACTTTTTCTCTCTTTCTCTTTTTTCTCACTTTTCCCTCATTTTCTCTTTTTCTCTTTTTCTCTCTTTCTCTCTTTTTCACTCTTTTTCTCTCTCTTTTTCTTTCTCTCTCTCTCTTTTTCTCTCACTATTTCTCTCTCTTTTTCTCTTTTTCTCTTTCTCACTTTTACTCTCACTTTTTCTCTCTTTTTCTCTCTCTTTTTCTCTGTTTTCTCTCTCTTTTTCTCTCTTGTTTTCTCTTTTTCTCTCTCTTTTTCTCTTTTTCTCTCACTTTATCTTTTTCTCTCTTTTTCTCTCTCTTTTTCTCTCTTTTACTCTCTCTGTTTCTCTTTTTCTCTTTCTCTCTTTTTTCTCTTTTTCTCACTCTCTCTCTCTTTTTCTCTCTCTTTTTCTCTCTGTTTTTCTCTCTCGTTTTCTCTGTCGTTTTCTCTTACTCTCTCTCTTTTTCTCTCTGTTTTTCTCTCTCTTTTTCTCTCTTTTTCTCTCTTTTTCTCTCTCTTTTTCTCTCTTTTTCTCTCTCTTTTTCTTTCTCTCTCTCTTTTTCTCTCTTTTTTCTCTCTCTTTTTCTCTTTTTCTCTTTTACTCTCTGTTTCTCTTTTTCTCTTTCTCTCTTTTTCTCTCTTTCTCTCTTTTTCTCTCTTTGTTTCTCTTCTTCTCTTTTTCTCTCTCTTTCTCTCTTTTTCTCTCTCTTTTTCTCTCTGTTTTTCTCTCTCGTTTTCTCTGTCGTTTTCTCTTACTCTCTCTCTTTTTCTCTCTGTTTTTCTCTCTCTTTTTCTCTCTTTTTCTCTTTTTCTCTCTTTTTCTCTCTCTTTTTCTCGCTTTTTCTCTCTCTTTTTCTCTCACGTTTTCTCTGTTTCTCTCTCTTTTTCTCTTTTTCGCTCACTTTTCTCTTTTTCTCTCCTTTTCGCTCGCTTTTTATCTCTCTTTTTCTTTCTCGCATTATCACTTTTTCTCTCTTTCTCTTTTTTCTCACTTTTATCTCTCATTTTCTCTTTTTCTCTTTTTTTCTCTTTCTCCCTTTTTCACTCTTTTTCTCTCTCTTTTTCTTTCTCTTTTTCTCTTTTTCTCTCTTTCTCTCTTTTTCTCTCTCTCTTTCTCTCTTTTTCTCTCTCTTTTTCTCTCTGTTTTTCTCTGTCGTTTTCTGTTTCTCTCTCTTTTTCTCTTTTTCGCTCACTTTTCTCTTTTTCTCTCCTTTTCGCTCGCTTTTTATCTCTCTTTTTCTTTCTCGCATTATCACTTTTTCTCTCTTTCTCTTTTTTCTCACTTTTATCTCTCATTTTCTCTTTTTCTCTTTTTTTCTCTTTCTCCCTTTTTCACTCTTTTTCTCTCTCTTTTTCTTTCTCTCTCTCTCTCTTTTTCTCTCTCTATTTCTCTCTCTTTTTCTTTCTCTTTTTCTCTTTTTCTCTCTTTCTCTCTTTTTCTCTCTCTCTTTCTCTCTTTTTCTCTCTCTTTTTCTCTCTGTTTTTCTCTCTCGTTTTCTCTCTCGTTTTCTCTTTTTCTCTCACTTTTTCTCTTTTTCTCTCTTTTTCTCTCTCTTTTTCTGTTTTTCTCTCTTTTACTCTCTCTCTTTTCTCTTTTTCTCTTTCTCTCTTTTATGTTTCTTTATCTCTTTCTCTCTTTTTCTCTCTCTTTTTGTTTCTCTTCTTCTCTTTTTCTCTCTTTCTCTCTTTTTCTCTCTCTCTTATTCTCTTTTTCTATCTCTTTCTCTCTCTTTTCTCTTTTTCTCTTTCTCTCTTTTATGCTCTCTTTTTTCTTTTTCTCTCTATTTCTCACTCATTTTCTCTCTGTTTTTCTCTTTTTCGCTCTCTTTTCCTCTTTTTCTCTATCTTTTTCTCTTTTTCTCTCATTTTTTCTCTCTTTTTCTCTCTTTCTCTCTTTTACTCTCTCTGTTTCTCTTTTTCTCTTTCTCTCTTTTTTGTCTCTTTAACTCTTTCTCTCTTTTTCTCTCTTTGTTTCTCTTCTTCTCTTTTTCTCTCTATTTCTCTCTTTCTCTCTCTCTCTCTTTCTCTCTTTTTCTATCTCTTTTTCTCTCTTTTTCTCTCTCTTTTTCTCTCACGTTTTCTCTGTTTCTCTCTCTTTTTCTCTTTTTCGCTCACTTTTCTCTTTTTCTCTCTTTTTCGCTCGCTTTTTCTCTCTCTTTTTCTTTCTCGCATTATCACTTTTTCTCTTTTTCTCTTTTTTCTCACTGTTCTCTCTCATTTTCTCTTTTTCTCTTTTTCTCTCTTTCTCTCTTTTTCACTCTTTTTCTCTCTCTTTTTCTTTCTCTCTCTCTCACTTTTACTCTCACTTTTCTCTCTTTTTCTCTCTCTTTTTCTCTGTTTTTCTCTCTTTCTCTCTTGTTTTCTCTTTTTCTCTCTCTTTTTCTCTTTTTCTCTCACTTTATCTTTTTCTCTCTTTTTCTCTCTCTTTTTCTCTCTTTTACTCTCTCTGTTTCTCTTTTTCTCTTTCTCTCTTTTTTCTCTTTTTCTCACTCTCTTTCTCTCTTTTTCTCTCTCTTTTTCTCTCTGTTTTTCTCTCTCTTTTTCTCTGTCATTTTTCTCTTACTCTCTCTCTTTTTCTCTCTGTTTTTCCCTCTCTTTTTCTCTCTTTTTCTCTTTTTCTCTCTTTTTCTCTCTCTTTTTCTCTCTTTTTCTTTCTCTCTCTCTTTCTCTCTCTTTTTTCTCTCTCTTTTTCTCTTTTTCTCTTTTACTCTCTGTTTCTCTTTTTCTCTTTCTTTTTTTTGTCTCTTTATCTCTTTCTCTCTTTTTCTCTAACTTTTTCTCTTTTTCTCACTTTTTCTCTCTCTTTTACTCTCTTTTTCTCTTTTACTCTCTCTGTTTCACTTTTTCTCTTTCTCTCTTTTACTCTCTCTTTTTCACTTTTTCTCTCTTTTTCTCTCTGTTTTTCTCTCTCTTTTCTCTCTCCTTTTCTCTTTTTCTCTCTCTTTTTCTCTTTTTCTCTCACTTTATCTTTTTCTCTCTTTTTCTCTTTTTCTCTCTTTTACTCTCTCTATTTCTCTTTTTCTCTTTCTCTCTTTTTTTCTCTTTTTCTCACTCTCTTTCTCTCTTTTTCTCTCTGTTTTTCTCTCTCGTTTTCTCTGTCGTTTTCTCTTACTCTCTCTCTTTTTCTCTCTGTTTTTCTCTCTCTTTTTCTCTCTTTTTCTCTTTTATCTCTTTTTCTCTCTCTTTTTCTCTCTTTTTCTCTCTCTTTTTCTTTCTCTCTCTATTTTTCTCTCTTTTTTCGCTCTCTTTTCCTGTTTTTCTCTATCTTTTTCTCTTTTTCTCTCATTTTTTCTCTCTTTTTCTCTCTTTCTCTCTTTTACTCTCTCTGTTTCTCTTTTTCTCTTTCTCTCTTTTTTGTCTCTTTATCTCTTTCTCTCTTTTTCTCTCTCTTTTTCTGTCTTTCTCTCTTTTCCTCTCTCTCTTTTCTCTTTTTCTCTTTCTCTCTTTTTTGTCTCTTTATCTCTTTCTCTCTTTCTCTCTCTCTTTTTCTTTCTCTTTTTCTCTTTTTCTCTCTTTTTCTCTCTGTTTTTCTCTCTTTTTCTCTTTCTTTTTCTCTCTCTTTTTCTATCACTTTATCTATTTCTCTCTTTTTCTCTCTCTTTTTCTGTCTTTCTCTCTTTTACTCTCTCTGTTTCTCTTTTTCTCTTTCTCTCTTTTTTGTCTCTTTATCTCTTTCTCTCTTTTTCTCTCTCTTTTTCTTTCTCTTTTTCTCTTTTTCTCTCTTTCTCTCTTTTTCTCTCTCTTTCTCTCTTTCTCTCTCTCTTTTTCTCTCTGTTTTTCTCTCTCTTTTTCTCTCTTTTTCTCTTTTTCTCTCTTTTTCTCTCTCTTTTTCTCTCTTTTTCTCTCTCTTTTTCTTTCTCTCTCTCTTTTTCTCTCTTTTTTCTCTCTCTTTTTCTCTTTTTCTCTTTTACTCTCTGTTTCTCTTTTTCTCTTTCTCTCTTTTTTGTCTCTTTAACTCTTTCTCTCTTTTTCTCTCTTTCTCTCTTTTTCTCTCTTTGTTTCTCTTCTTCTCTTTTTCTCTCTCTTTCTCTCTTTTTCTCTCTCTTTTTCTCTCTGTTTTTCTCTCTCGTTTTCTCTGTCGTTTTCTCTTACTCTCTCTCTTTTTCTCTCTGTTTTTCTCTCTCTTTTTCTCTCTTTTTCTCTTTTTCTCTCTTTTTCTCTCTCTTTTTCTCGCTTTTTCTCTCTTTTTCTCCCACGTTTTCTCTGTTTCTCTCTCTTTTTCTCTTTTTCGCTCACTTTTCTCTTTTTCTCTCCTTTTCGCTCGCTTTTTATCTCTCTTTTTCTTTCTCGCATTATCACTTTTTCTCTTTTTCTCTTTTTTCTCACTTTTCTCTCTCATTTTCTCTTTTTCTCTTTTTTTCTCTTTCTCTCTTTTTCACTCTTTTTCTCTCTCTTTTTCTTTCTCTCTCTCTCTTTTTCTCTCTCTATTTCTCTCTCTTTTTCTTTCTCTTTTTCTCTTTTTCTCTCTTTCTCTCTTTTTCTCTCTCTCTTTCTCTCTTTTTGTCTCTCTTTTTCTCTCTTTTTTTCTCTCTCTTTTTCTCTGTCGTTTTCTGTTTCTCTCTCTTTTTCTCTTTTTCTCTCTCTTTTTCTCTTTTTCTCTCTTTTACTCTCTCTGTTTCTCTTTTTCTCTTTCTCTCTTTTTTGTCTCTTTATCTCTTTGTCTCTTTTTCTCTCTCTTTTTCTTTCTCTTTTTCTCTTTTTCTCTCTTTCTCTCTTTTTCTCTCTCTCTTTCTCTCTTTTTCTCTCTCTTTTTCTCTCTGCTTTTCCCTCTCTTTTTCTCTCTCGTTTTCTCTTTTTCTCTCACTTTTTCTCTTTTTCTCTCTTTTTCTCTCTCTTTTTCTCTTTCTCACTTTTACTCTCCCTTTTTCACTTTTTCTCTCTTTTTCTCTCAATTTTTCTCTCTGTTTTTCTCTCTCTATTTCTCTCTCGTTTTCTCTTTTTCTCTCTCTTTTTATCTTTTACTCTCACTTTATCTTTTTCTCTCTCTTTTTCTCTCTTTCTCTCTTTTACTCTCTCTGTTTCTCTTTTTCTCTTTCTCTCTTTTTCTCTCTCTTTTTCTTTCTCTTTTTCTCTTTTTCTCTCTCTCTTTCTCTCTTTTTCTCTCTCTTTTTGTTTCTCTCTCTTACTCTCTCTCTTTTTCTCTCTGTTTTTCTCTCTCTTTTTCTCTCTTTTTCTCTTTTTCTCTCTTTTTCTCTCTCTTTTTCTCTCTTTTTCTCTCTCTTTTTCTTTCTCTCTCTCTTTTTCTCTCTTTTTTCTCTCTCTTTTTCTCCTTTTCTCTTTTTCTCTTTTACTCTCTCTGTTTCTCTTTTCTCTTTCTCTCTTTTTTGTCTCTTTCTCTCTTTCTCTCTTTTTCTCTCTCTTTTTCTTTCTCTTTTTTTCTTTTTCTCTCTTTCTCTCTTTTTCTCTGTCGTTCTCTCTTTTTCACTCTCTTTTTCACTCTCTTTTTTCTCTCTCTTTTTCTCTGTCGTTTTCTGTTTCTCTCACTTTTTCTCTTTCTTTTTCTCTTTTTCTCTCTTTTACTCTCTCTGTTTCTCTTTTTCTCTTTCTCTCTTTTTTGTCTCTTTATCTCTTTGTCTCTTTTTCTCTCTCTTTTTCTTTCTCTTTTTCTCTTTTTCTCTCTTTCTCTCTTTTTCTCTCTCTCTTTCTCTCTTTTTCTCTCTCTTTTTCTCTCTGCTTTCCCCTCTCTTTTTCTCTCTTGTTTTCTCTTTTTCTCTCTTTTTCTCTTTTTCTCTTTCTCACTTTTACTCTCCCTTTTTCACTTTTTCTCTCGTTTTCTCTCACTTTTTCTCTCTGTTTTTCTCTCTCTTTTTCTCTCTCGTTTTCTCTTTTTCTTTCACTTTTTCTCTTTTTCTCACTCTCTTTCTCTCTTTTTCTCTCTCTTTTTCTCTCTGTTTTTCTCTCTCTTTTTCTCTGTCATTTTCTCTTTTTCTCTCTCTTTTTCTCTCTTTTTCTCTCTCTTCTTCTCTCTTTCTCTCTTTTACTCTCTCTCTGTTTCTCTTTTTCTCTTTATCTCTTTTTTGTCTCTTTATCTCTTTCTCTCTTTTTCTCTCTTTTTCTTTCTCTTTTTCTCGTTTTCTCTCTTTTTCACTCTCTCTTTCTCTCTTTTTCTCTCTCTTTTTCTTTCTCTCTCTTACTCTCTCTCTTTTTCTCTCTGTTTTTCTCTCTCTTTTTCTCTCTTTCTCTCTCTTTTTCTCTCTTTTTATCTCTATTTTTCTCTCTCTTTTCTTTCTCTCTCTCTTTTTCTCTCTGTTTTCTCTCTCTTTATCTCTTTTTCTCTTTTACTCTCTCTGTTTCTCTTTTTCTCTTTCTCTCTTTATGTCTCTTTCTCTCTTTCTCTCTTTTTCTCTCTTTTTTTTCTCTTTTTCTCTTTTTCTCTCTTTCTCTCTTTTTCTCTCTCGTTCTCTCTTTTTCTCTCTCTTTTTCTCTCTGTTTTTCTCTCTCTTTTTCTCTGTCGTTTTCTGTTTCTCTGTCTTTTTCTGTTTTTCTCTCTTTTACTCTCTCTGTTTCTCTTTTTCTCTCTTTTTCGCTCGCTTTTTCTCTCTCTTTTTCTTTCTCGCTTTATCACTTTTTCTCTCTCTCTTTTTTCTCACTTTTCTCTCTCATTTTCTCTTTTTCTCTTTTTCTCTCTTTCTCTCTTTTTCTCTCTTTTTCTCTGTCTTTTTCTTTCTCTCTCTCTTTTTCTCTCTCTATTTCTCTCTCTTTTTCTCTTTCTCACTTTTACTCTCTTTCACTTTTTCTCTCTTTTTCTCTCTCTTTTTCTCTCTGTTTTTCTCTCTCTTTTTCTCTCTCGTTTTCTCTTTTTCTCTCTCTTTTTCTCTTTTTCTCTCACTATATCTTTTTCTCTCTTTTTCTCTCTCTTTTTCTCTCTTTCTCTCTTTTACTCTCTCTGTTTCTCTTTTTCTCTTTCTCTCTTTTTTCTCTTTTTCTCACTCTCTTTCTCTCTTTTTCTCTCTCTTTTTCTCTCTGTTTTTCTCTCTCTTTTTCTCTGTCGTTTTCTCTTTTCTCTCTCTTTTTCTCTCACTTTTTCTCTTTTTCTCTCTTCTTCTCTCTCTTCTTCTCTCTTTCTCTCTTTTACTCTCTCTCTGTTTCTCTTGTTCTCTTTCTCTCTTTTTTGTCTCTTTATCTCTTTCTCTCTTTTTCTCTCTCTTGTTCTTTCCATTTTTCTCTTTTTCTCTCTTTTTCTCTCTCTCTTTCTCTCTTTTTCTCTCTCTTTTTCTTTCTCTCTCTTACTCTCTCTCTTTTTCTCTCTGTTTTTCTCTCTCTTTTTCTCTCTTTTTCTCTTTTTCTCTCTCTTTCTCTCTCTTTTTCTATCTTTTTCTCTCTCTTTTTCTTTCTCTCTCTCTTTTTCTCTCTTTTTTCTCTCTCTTTTTCTCCTTTTCTCTTTTTCTCTTTTACTCTCTCTGTTTCTCTTTTCTCTTTCTCTCTTTTTTGTCTCTTTCTCTCTTTCTCTCTTTTTCTCTCTCTTTTTTTTCTCTTTTTTTCTTTTTCTCTCTTTCTCTCTTTTTCTCTGTCGTTCTCTCTTTTTCTCTCTCTTTTTCTCTCTTTTTTTCTCTCTCTTTTTCTCTGTCGTTTTCTGTTTCTCTCTCTTTTTCTCTTTTTCTCTCTCTTTTTCTCTTTTTCTCTCTTTTACTCTCTCTGTTTCTCTTTTTCTCTTTCTCTCTTTTTTGTCTCTTTATCTCTTTGTCTCTTTTTCTCTCTCTTTTTCTTTCTCTTTTTCTCTTTTTCTCTCTTTCTCTCTTTTTCTCTCTCTCTTTCTCTCTTTTTCTCTCTCTTTTTCTCTCTGCTTTTCCCTCTCTTTTTCTCTCTCGTTTTCTCTTTTTCTCTCACTTTTTCTCTTTTTCTCTCTTTTTCTCTCTCTTTTTCTCTTTCTCACTTTTACTCTCCCTTTTTCACTTTTTCTCTCTTTTTCTCTCACTTTTTCTCTCTGTTTTTCTCTCTCTTTTTCTCTCTCGTTTTCTCTTTTTCTCTCTCTTTTTCTCTTTTACTCTCACTTTATCTTTTTCTCTCTCTTTTTCTCTCTTTCTCTCTTTTACTCTTTCTGTTTCTCTTTTTCTCTTTCTCTCTTTTTTGTCTCTTTATCTCTTTCTCTCTTTTTCTCTCTCTTTTTCTTTCTCTTTTTCTCTTTTTCTCTCTCTATTTCTCTCTTTTTCTCTCTCTTTTTCTTTCTCTCTCTTACTCTCTCTCTTTTTCTCTCTGTTTTTCTCTCTCTTTTTCTCTCTTTTTCTCTTTTTCTCTCTTTTTCTCTCTCTTTTTCTCTCTTTTTCTCTCTCTTTTTCTTTCTCTCTCTCTTTTTCTCTCTTTTTTCTCTCTCTTTTTCTCCTTTTCTCTTTTTCTCTTTTACTCTCTGTTTCTCTTTTCTCTTTCTCTCTTTTTTGTTTCTTTCTCTCTTTCTCTCTTTTTCTCTCTCTTTTTTTCTCTTTTTTTCTTTTTCTCTCTTTCTCTCTTTTTCTCTGTCGTTCTCTCTTTTTCTCTCTCTTTTTCTCTCTTTTTTTCTCTCTCTTTTTCTCTGTCATTTTCTGTTTCTCTCACTTTTTCTCTTTTTCTCTCTCTTTTCCTCCTTTTCTCTCTTTTACTCTCTCTGTTTCTCTTTTTCTCTTTCTCTCTTTTTAGTCTCTTTATCTCTTTGTCTCTTTTTCTCTCTCTTTTTCTTTCTCTTTTTCTCTCTTTCTCTCTTTTTCTCTCTCTCTTTCTCTCTTTTTCTCTCTCTTTTTCTCTCTGCTTTTCCCTGTCTTTTTCTCTCTCGTTTTCTCTTTTTCTCTCACTTTTTTTCTTTTTCTCTCTTTTTCTCTTTTTCTCTTTCTCACTTTTACTCTCCCTTTTTCACTTTTTCTCTCGTTTTCTCTCACTTTTTCTCTCTGTTTTTCTCTCTCTTTTTCTCTCTCGTTTTCTCTTTTTCTCTCTTTTACTCTCTCTGTTTCTCTTTTTCTCTTTCTCTCTTTTTTGTCTCTTTATCTCTTTCTCTCTTTTTCTCTCTCTTTTTCTCTTTTACTCTCACTTTATCTTTTTCTCTCTCTTTTTCTCTCTTTCTCTCTTTTACTCTCTCTGTTTCTCTTTTTCTCTTTCTCTCTTTTTTGTCTCTTTATCTCTTTCTCTCTTTTTCTCTCTCTTTTTCTTTCTCTTTTTCTCTTTTTCTCACTCTCTTTCTCTCTTTCTCTCTCTCTTTTTCTCTCTGTTTTTCTCTCTCTTTTTCTCTGTCGTTTTCTCTTTTTCTCTCTCATTTTCTCTCACGTTTTCTCTTTTTCTCTGTTTTTCTCTCCTTCTCTCTTTCTCTCTTTTACTCTCTCTCTTTTTCTCTTTTTCTCACTCTCTCTTTTTTGTCTCTTTATCTCTTTCTCTCTTTTTCTCTCTCTTTTTTTCTCTGTTTTTCTCTCTTTTTTTCTCTCTCGTTTTCTCTTTTTCTCTCTCTTTTTCTCTCACTTTATCTATTTCTCTCTTTTTCTCTCTCTTTTTGTCTCTTTCTCTCTTTTACTCTTTCTGTTTCTCTATTTCTCTTTCTCTCTTTTTTGTCTCTTTATCTCATTCTCTCTTTTTCTCTCTTTTTCTTTCTCTTTTTCTCTTTTTCTCTCTTTTTCTCTCTCTTTCTCTCTTTTTCTCTCTCTTTTTCTCTCTGTTTTCCTCTCTCTTTTTCTCTCTCTTTTTCTCTTTTTCTCTTTCTCTCTTTTACTCTCTCTTTTTCTCTTTTTTTCTCTATTTCTCACTCATTTTCTCTCTGTTTTCTCTTTTTCACTCTCTTTTCCTCTTTTTCTCTATCTTTTTCTCTTTTTCTCTCACTTTTTCTCTCTTTTTCTCTCTTTCTCTCTTTTACTCTCTCTGTTTCTCTTTTTCTCTTTCTCTCTTTTTTTCTCTTTATCTCACTCTCTTTCTCTCTTTTTCTCTCTCTTTTTCTCTCTGTTTTTCACTCTCTTTTTCTCTGTCGTTTTCCCTTTTTCTCTCTCTTTTTCTCTTTTTCTCTCACTTTATCTTTTTCTCTCTTTTTCTCTCTCTTTTTCTCTCTTTCTCTCTTTTACTCTCTCTGTTTCTCTTTTTCTCTTTCTCTCTTTTTTCTCTTTATCTCACTCTCTTTCTCTCTTTTTCTCTCTCTTTTTCTCTCTTTTTCTCTCTCTTTTTCTCTTTTTCTCTTTCTCACTTTTACTCTCTCTTTTTCACTTTTTCTCTCTTTTTCTCTCTCCTTTTCTCTCTGTTTTTCTCTCTCTTTTTCTCTCTCGTTTTCTCTTTTTCTCTCTCTCTTTTCTCTTTTTCTCTCACTATATCTTTTCTCTCTTTTTCTCTCTCTATTTCTCTCTTTCTCGCTTTTACTCTCTCTGTTTCTCTTTTTCTCTTTCTCTCTTTTTTTCTCTTTTTCTCACTCTCTTTCTCTGTCTTTTTCTTTCTCTCTCTCTTTTTCTCTCTCTATTTCTCTCTCTTTTTCTCTTTCTCACTTTTACTCTCTTTCACTTTTTCTCTCTTTTACTCTCTCTTTTTCTCTCTGTTTTTCTCTCTCTTTTTCTCTCTCGTTTTCTCGTTTTCTCTTTTTCTCTCTCTTTTTCTCTCACTATATCTTTTTCTCTCTTTTTCTCTCTCTTTTTCTCTCTTTCTCTCTTTTACTATCTCTGTTTTTCTTTTTCTCTTTCTCTCTTTTTTCTCTTTTTCTCACTCTCTTTCTCTCTTTTTCTCTCTCTTTTTCTCTCTGTTTTTCTCTCTCTTTTTCTCTGTCGTTTTCTGTTTCTCTCTCTTTTTCTCTTTTTCTCTCTCTTTTTCTCTTTTTCTCTCTTTTACTCTCTCTGTTTCTCTTTTTCTCTTTCTCTCTTTTTTGTCTCTTTATCTCTATGTCTCTTTTTCTCTCTCTTTTTCTTTCTCTTTTTCTCTTTTTCTCTCTTTCTCTCTTTTTCTCTCTCTCTTTCTCTCTTTTTCTCTCTCTTTTTCTCTCTGCTTTTCCCTCTCTTTTTCTCTCTCGTTTTCTCTTTTTCTCTCACTTTTTCTCTTTTTCTCTCTTTTTCTCTCTCTTTTTCTCTTTCTCACTTTTACTCTCCCTTTTTCACTTTTTCTCTCTTTTTCTCTCACTTTTTCTCTCTGTTTTTCTCTCTCTTTTTCTCTCTCGTTTTCTCTTTTTCTCTCTCTTTTTCTCTTTTACTCTCACTTTATCTTTTTCTCTCTCTTTTTCTCTCTTTCTCTCTTTTACTCTCTCTGTTTCTCGTTTTCTCTTTCTCTCTTTTTTGTCTCTTTATCTCTTTCTCTCTTTTTCTCTCTCTTTTTCTTTCTCTTTTTCTCTTTTTCTCTCTCTCTTTCTCTCTCTCTTTTCCTTTCTCTCTCTTACTCTCTCTCTTTTTCTCTCTGTTTTTCTCTCTCTTTTTCTCTCTTTTTCTCTTTTTCTCTCTTTTTCTCTCTCTTTTTCTCTCTTTTTCTCTCTCTTTTTCTTTCTCTCTCTCTTTTTCTCTCTTTTTTCTCTCTCTTTTTCTCCTTTTCTCTTTTTCTCTTTTACTCTCTCTGTTTCTCTTTTCTCTTTCTCTCTTTTTTGTCTCTTTCTCTCTTTCTCTCTTTTTCTCTCTCTTTTTTTTCTCTTTTTTTCTTTTTCTCTCTTTCTCTCTTTTTCTCTGTCGTTCTCTCTTTTTCTCTCTCTTTTTCTCTCTTTTTTTCTCTCTCTTTTTCTCTGTCATTTTCTGTTTCTCTCACTTTTTCTCTTTTTCTCTCTCTTTACCTCCTTTTCTCTCTTTTCCTCTCTCTGTTTCTCTTTTTCTCTTTCTCTCTTTTTTGTCTCTTTATCTCTTTGTCTCTTTTTCTCTCTCTTTTTCTTTCTCTTTTTCTCTTTTTCTCTCTTTCTCTCTTTTTCTCTCTCTCTTTCTCTCTTTTTCTCTCTCTTTTTCTCTCTGCTTTTCCCTCTCTTTTTCTCTCTCGTTTTCTCTTTTTCTCTCACTTTTTCTCTTTTTCTCTCTTTTTCTCTTTTTCTCTTTCTCACTTTTACTCTCCCTTTTTCACCTTTTCTCTCGTTTTCTCTCACTTTTTCTCTCTGTTTTTCTCTCTCTTTTTCTCTCTCGTTTTCTCTTTTTCTCTCTCTTTTTCTCTTTTACTCTCACTTTATCTTTTTCTCTCTCTTTTTCTCTCTTTCTCTCTTTTACTCTCTCTGTTTCTCTTTTTCTCTTTCTCTCTTTTTTGTCTCTTTATCTCTTTCTCTCTTTTTCTCTCTCTTTTTCTTTCTCTTTTTCTCTTTTTCTCACTCTCTTTCTCTCTCTCTTTTTCTCTCTGTTTTTCTCTCTCTTTTTCTCTCTCGTTTTCTCTTTTTCTCTCTCTTTTTCTCTTTTACTCTCACTTTATCTTTTTCTCTCTCTCCTTCTCTCTTTCTCTCTTTTACTCTCTCTCTTTTTCTCTTTTTCTCACTCTCTTTTTTGTCTCTTTATCTCTTTCTCTCTTTTTCTCTCTCTTTTTCTCTCTGTTTTTCTCTCTCTTTTTCTCTCTCTTTTTCTCTCTCGTTTTCTCTTTTTCTCTCTCTTTTTCTCTCACTTTATCTATTTCTCTCTTTTTCTCTCTCTTTTTGTCTCTTTCTCTCTTTTACTCTCTCTGTTACTGTATTTCTCTTTCTCTCTTTTTTGTCTCTTTATCTCATTCTCTCTTTTTCTCTCTCTTTTTCTTTCTCTTTTTCTCTCTTTTTCTCTCTCTTTCTCTCTTTTTCTCTCTCTTTTTCTCTCTGTTTTCCTCTCTCTTTTTCTCTCTCTTTTTCTCTTTTTCTCTTTCTCTCTTTTACTCTCTCTTTTTCTCTTTTTCTCTCTATTTCTCACTCATTTTCTCTCTGTTTTTCTCTTTTTCGCTCTCTTTTCCTCTTTTTCTCTATCTTTTTCTCTTTTTCTCTCACTTTTTCTCTCTTTTTCTCTCTTTCTCTCTTTTACTCGCTCTGTTTCTCTTTTTCTCTTTCTCTCTTTTTTCTCTTTATCTCACTCTCTTTCTCCCTTTTTCTCTCTCTTTTTCTCTTTTTCTCTCACTTTTCGTTTCTCTTCTTCTCTTTTTCTCTCTTTGTCTCTTTTTCTCTCTCTTTTTCTTTCTCTTTTTCTATCTCTTTTTCTCTCTTTTTCTCTCTCTTTTTCTCTCTCGTTTTCTCTTTTTCTCTCTCTTTTTCTCTTTTACTCTCACTTTATCTTTTTCTCTCTCTTTTTCTCTCTTTCTCTCTTTTACTCTCTCTGTTTCTCTTTTTCTCTTTCTCTCTTTTTTGTCTCTTTATCTCTTTCTCTCTTTTTCTCTCTCTTTTTCTTTCTCTTTTTCTCTTTTTCTCACTCTCTTTCTCTCTTTCTCTCTCTCTTTTTCTCTCTGTTTTTCTCTCTCTTTTTCTCTCTCGTTTTCTCTTTTTCTCTCTCTTTTTCTCTTTTACTCTCACTTTATCTTTTTCTCTCTCTCCTTCTCTCTTTCTCTCTTTTACTCTCTCTCTTTTTCTCTTTTTCTCACTCTCTTTTTTGTCTCTTTATCTCTTTCTCTCTTTTTCTCTCTCTTTTTCTCTCTGTTTTTCTCTCTCTTTTTCTCTCTCTTTTTTTTTCTCTTTTTCTCTCACTATATCTTTTTCTCTCTTTTTCTCTCTCTTTTTCTCTCTTTCTCTCTTTTACTCTCTCTGTTTCTCTTTTTCTCTTTCTCTCTTTTTTCTCTTTTTCGCACTCTCTTTCTCTCTTTTTCTCTCTCTTTTTCTCTCTGTTTTTCTCTCTCTTTTTCTCTGTCGTTTTCTCTTTTCTCTCTCTTTTTCTCTCACTTTTTCTCTTTTTCTCTCTTCTTCTCTCTCTTCTTCTCTCTTTCTCTCTTTTACTCTCTCTCTGTTTCTCTTGTTCTCTTTCTCTCTTTTTTGTCTCTTTATCTCTTTCTCTCTTTTTCTCTCTCTTGTTCTTTCCATTTTTCTCTTTTTCTCTCTTTTTCTCTCTCTCTTTCTCTCTTTTTCTCTCTCTTTTTCTTTCTCTCTCTTACTCTCTCTCTTTTTCTCTCTTTTTTCTCTCTCTCTTTTTCTCTCTTTTTCTCTTTTTCTCTCTTTTTCTCTCTCTTTTTCTCTCTTTTTCTCTCTCTTTTTCTTTCTCTCTCTCTTTTTCTCTCTTTTTTCTCTCTCTTTTTCTCCTTTTCTCTTTTTCTCTTTTACTCTCTCTGTTTCTCTTTTCTCTTTCTCTCTTTTTTGTCTCTTTCTCTCTTTCTCTCTTTTTCTCTCTCTTTTTTTTCTCTTTTTTTCTTTTTCTCTCTTTCTCTCTTTTTCTCTGTCGTTCTCTCTTTTTCTCTCTCTTTTTCTCTCTCTTTTTCTCTCTCGTTTTCTCTGTCGTTTTCTGTTTCTCTCTCTTTTTCTCTTTTTCTCTCTCTTTTTCTCTTTTTCTCTCTTTTACTCTCTCTGTTTCTCTTTTTCTCTTTCTCTCTTTTTTGTCTCTTTATCTCTTTGTCTCTTTTTCTCTCTCTTTTTCTTTCTCTTTTTCTCTTTTTCTCTCTTTCTCTCTTTTTCTCTCTCTTTTTCTCTCTTTTTCTCTCTCTTTTTCTTTCTCGCTTTATCACTTTTTCTCTCTTTCTCTTTTTTCTCACTTTTCTCTCTCATTTTCTCTTTTTCTCTTTTTCTCTCTTTCTCTCTTTTTCTCTCTTTTTCTCTGTCTTTTTCTTTCTCTCTCTCTTTTTCTCTCTCTATTTCTCTCTCTTTTTCTCTTTCTCACTTTTACTCTCTTTCACTTTTTCTCTCTTTTACTCTCTCTTTTTCTCTCTGTTTTTCTCTCTCTTTTTCTCTCTCGTTTTCTCTTTTTTTCTCTCTTTTTCTCTTTTTCTCTCACTATATCTTTTTCTCTCTTTTTCTCTCTCTTTTTCTCTCTTTTACTCTCTCTGTTTCTCTTTTTCTCTTTCTCTCTTTTTTCTCTTTTTCGCACTCTCTTTCTCTCTTTTTCTCTCTCTTTTTCTCTCTGTTTTTCTCTCTCTTTTTCTCTGTCGTTTTCTCTTTTCTCTCTCTTTTTCTCTCACTTTTTCTCTTTTTCTCTCTTCTTCTCTCTCCTTCTCTCTTTCTCTCTTTTACTCTCTCTCTGTTTCTCTTGTTCTCTTTCTCTCTTTTTTGTCTCTTTATCTCTTTCTCTCTTTTTCTCTCTCTTGTTCTTTCCATTTTTCTCTTTTTCTCTCTTTTTCTCTCTCTCTTTCTCTCTTTTACTCTCTCTTTTTCTTTCTCTCTCTTACTCTCTCTCTTTTTCTCTCTTTTTTCTCTCTCTCTTTTTCTCTCTTTTTCTCTTTTTCTCTCTTTTTCTCTCTCTTTTTCTCTCTTTTTCTCTCTCTTTTTCTTTCTCTCTCTCTTTTTCTCTCTTTTTTCTCTCTCTTTTTCTCCTTTTCTCTTTTTCTCTTTTACTCTCTCTGTTTCTCTTTTCTCTTTCTCTCTTTTTTGTCTCTTTCTCTCTTTCTCTCTTTTTCTCTCTCTTTTTTTTCTCTTTTTTTCTTTTTCTCTCTTTCTCTCTTTTTCTCTGTCGTTCTCTCTTTTTCTCTCTCTTTTTCTCTCTGCTTTTCCCTCTCTTTTTCTCTCTCGTTTTCTCTTTTTCTCTCGCTTTTTCTCTTTTTCTCTCTTTTTCTCTCTCTTTTTCTCATTTTCTCTTTCTCACTTTTACTCTCCCTTTTTCATTTTTTCTCTCTTTTTCTCTCACTTTTTCTCTCTGTTTTTCTCTCTCTTTTTCTCTCTCGTTTTCTCTTTTTCTCTCTCTTTTTCTCTTTTACTCTCACTTTATCTTTTTCTCTCTCTTTTTCTCTCTTTCTCTCTTTTACTCTCTCTGTTTCTCTTTTTCTCTTTCTCTCTTTTTTGTCTCTTTATCTCTTTCTCTCTTTTTCTCTCTCTTTTTCTTTCTCTTTTTCTCTTTTTCTCACTCTCTTTCTCTCTTTTTCTCTCTGTTTTTCTCTCTCTTTTTCTCTGTCGTTTTCTCTTTTTCTCTCTCATTTTCTCTCACTTTTTCTCTTTTTCTCTGTTTTTCTCTCCTTCTCTCTTTCTCTCTTTTACTCTCTCTCTTTTTCTCTTTTTCTCACTCTCTCTTTTTTGTCTCTTTATCTCTTTCTCTCTTTTTCTCTCTCTTTTTCTCTCTGTTTTTCTCTCTCTTTTTCTCTCTCTTTTTCTCTCTCGTTTTCTCTTTTTCTCTCTCTTTTTCTCTCACTTTATCTATTTCTCTCTTTTTCTCTCTCTTTTTGTCTCTTTCTCTCTTTTACTCTTTCTGTTTCTCTATTTCTCTTTCTCTCTTTTTTGTCTCTTTATCTCATTCTCTCTTTTTCTCTCTCTTTTTCTTTCTCTTTTTCTCTCTTTTTCTCTCTCTTTCTCTCTTTTTCTCTCTCTTTTTCTCTCTGTTTTCCTCTCTCTTTTTCTCTCTCTTTTTCTCTTTTTCTCTTTCTCTCTTTTACTCTCTCTTTTTCTCTTTTTTTCTCTATTTCTCACTCATTTTCTCTCTGTTTTCTCTTTTTCGCTCTCTTTTCCTCTTTTTCTCTATCTTTTTCTCTTTTTCTCTCACTTTTTCTCTCTTTTTCTCTCTTTCTCTCTTTTACTCTCTCTGTTTCTCTTTTTCTCTTTCTCTCTTTTTTTCTCTTTATCTCACTCTCTTTCTCTCTTTTTCTCTCTCTTTTTCTCTCTGTTTTTCACTCTCTTTTTCTCTGTCGTTTTCCCTTTTTCTCTCTCTTTTTCTCTTTTTCTCTCACTTTATCTTTTTCTCTCTTTTTCTCTCTCTTTTTCTCTCTTTCTCTCTTTTACTCTCTCTGTTTCTCTTTTTCTCTTTCTCTCTTTTTTCTCTTTATCTCACTCTCTTTCTCTCTTTTTCTCTCTCTTTTTCTCTCTTTTTCTCTCTCTTTTTCTCTTTTTCTCTTTCTCACTTTTACTCTCTCTTTTTCACTTTTTCTCTCTTTTTCTCTCTCCTTTTCTCTCTGTTTTTCTCTCTCTTTTTCTCTCTCATTTTCTCTTTTTCTCTCTCTTTTTCTCTTTTTCTCTCACTATATCTTTTTCTCTCTTTTTCTCTCTCTATTTCTCTCTTTCTCGCTTTTACACTCTCTGTTTCTCTTTTACTCTTTCTCTCTTTTTTTCTCTTTTTCTCACTCTTTCTCTCTTTTTCTCTCTTTTTCTCTGTCTTTTTCTTTCTCTCTCTCTTTTTCTCTCTCTATTTCTCTCTCTTTTTCTCTTTCTCACTTTTACTCTCTTTCACTTTTTCTCTCTTTTACTCTCTCTTTTTCTCTCTGTTTTTCTCTCTCTTTTTCTCTCTCGTTTTCTCTTTTTCTCTCTCTTTTTCTCTTTTTCTCTCACTATATCTTTTTCTCTCTTTTTCTCTCTCTTTTTCTCTCTTTCTCTCTTTTACTATCTCTGTTTCTCTTTTTCTCTTTCTCTCTTTTTTCTCTTTTTCTCACTCTCTTTCTCTCTATTTCTCTCTCTTTTTCTCTCTGTTTTTCTCTCTCTTTTTCTCTGTCATTTTCTCTTTTCTCTCTCTTTTTCTCTCACTTTTTCTCTTTTTCTCTCTTCTTCTCTCTCTTCTTCTCTCTTTCTCTCTTTTACTCTCTCTCTGTTTCTCTTGATCTCTTTCTTTCTTTTTTGCCTCTTTATCTCTTTCTCTCTTTTTCTCTCTCTTGTTCTTTCCATTTTTCTCTTTTTCTCGCTTTTTCTCTCTCGCTTTCTCTCTTTTTCTCTCTCTTTTTCTTTCTCTCTCTTACTCTCTCTCTTTTTCTCTCTGTTTTTCTCTCTCTTTTTCTCTCTTTTTCTCTTTTTCTCTCTTTTTCTCTCTCTTTTTCTCTTTTTCTCTTTCTCACTTTTACTCTCCCTTTTGCACTTTTTCTCTCTTTTTCTCTCTCTTTTTGTCTCTTTCTCTCTTTTACTCTTTCTGTTTCTCTATTTCTCTTTCTCTCTTTTTTGTCTCTTTATCTCATTCTCTCTTTTTCTCTCTCTTTTTCTTTCTCTTTTTCTCTCTTTTTCTCTCTCTTTCTCTCTTTTTCTCTCTCTTTTTCTCTCTGTTTTCCTCTCTCTTTTTCTCTCTCTTTTTCTCTTTTTCTCTTTCTCTCTTTTACTCTCTCTTTTTCTCTTTTTTTCTCTATTTCTCACTCATTTTCTCTCTGTTTTCTCTTTTTCGCTCTCTTTTCCTCTTTTTCTCTATCTTTTTCTCTTTTTCTCTCACTTTTTCTCTCTTTTTCTCTCTTTCTCTCTTTTACTCTCTCTGTTTCTCTTTTTCTCTTTCTCTCTTTTTTTCTCTTTATCTCACTCTCTTTCTCTCTTTTTCTCTCTCTTTTTCTCTCTGTTTTTCACTCTCTTTTTCTCTGTCGTTTTCCCTTTTTCTCTCTCTTTTTCTCTTTTTCTCTCACTTTATCTTTTTCTCTCTTTTTCTCTCTCTTTTTCTCTCTTTCTCTCTTTTACTCTCTCTGTTTCTCTTTTTCTCTTTCTCTCTTTTTTCTCTTTATCTCACTCTCTTTCTCTCTTTTTCTCTCTCTTTTTCTCTCTTTTTCTCTCTCTTTTTCTCTTTTTCTCTTTCTCACTTTTACTCTCTCTTTTTCACTTTTTCTCTCTTTTTCTCTCTCCTTTTCTCTCTGTTTTTCTCTCTCTTTTTCTCTCTCATTTTCTCTTTTTCTCTCTCTTTTTCTCTTTTTCTCTCACTATATCTTTTTCTCTCTTTTTCTCTCTCTATTTCTCTCTTTCTCGCTTTTACTCTCTCTGTTTCTCTTTTTCTCTTTCTCTCTTTTTTTCTCTTTTTCTCACTCTCTTTCTCTCTTTTTCTCTCTTTTTCTCTGTCTTTTTCTTTCTCTCTCTCTTTTTCTCTCTCTATTTCTCTCTCTTTTTCTCTTTCTCACTTTTACTCTCTTTCACTTTTTCTCTCTTTTACTCTCTCTTTTTCTCTCTGTTTTTCTCTCTCTTTTTCTCTCTCGTTTTCTCTTTTTCTCTCTCTTTTTCTCTTTTTCTCTCACTATATCTTTTTCTCTCTTTTTCTCTCTCTTTTTCTCTCTTTCTCTCTTTTACTATCTCTGTTTCTCTTTTTCTCTTTCTCTCTTTTTTCTCTTTTTCTCACTCTCTTTCTCTCTATTTCTCTCTCTTTTTCTCTCTGTTTTTCTCTCTCTTTTTCTCTGTCATTTTCTCTTTTCTCTCTCTTTTTCTCTCACTTTTTCTCTTTTTCTCTCTTCTTCTCTCTCTTCTTCTCTCTTTCTCTCTTTTACTCTCTCTCTGTTTCTCTTGATCTCTTTCTCTCTTTTTTGTCTCTTTATCTCTTTCTCTCTTTTTCTCTCTCTTGTTCTTTCCATTTTTCTCTTTTTCTCGCTTTTTCTCTCTCGCTTTCTCTCTTTTTCTCTCTCTTTTTCTTTCTCTCTCTTACTCTCTCTCTTTTTCTCTCTGTTTTTCTCTCTCTTTTTCTCTCTTTTTCTCTTTTTCTCTCTTTTTCTCTCTCTTTTTCTCTTTTTCTCTTTCTCACTTTTACTCTCCCTTTTGCACTTTTTCTCTCTTTTTCTCTCACTTTTTCTCTCTGTTTTTCTCTCTCTTTTTCTCTCTCGTTTTCTCTTTTTCTCTCTCTTTTTCTCTTTTTCTCTCACTTTATCTTTTTCTCTCTTTTTCTCTCTTTCTCTCTTTTACTCTCTCTGTTTCTCTTTTTCTCTTTCTCTCTTTTTTGTCTCTTTATCTCTTTCTCTCTTTTTCTCTCTCTTTTTCTTTCTCTTTTTCTCTTTTTCTCACTCTCTTTCTCTCTTTTTCTCTCTCTTTTTCTCTCTGTTTTTCTCTCTCTTTTTCTCTGTCGTTTTCTCTTTTTCTCTCTCATTTTCTCTCACTTTTTCTCTTTTTCTCTGTTTTTCTCTCCTTCTCTCTTTTACTCTCTCTCTGTTTCTCTTTTTCTCTTTCTCTCTTTTTCTCTCTCTTTTTCTCTCTCGTTTTCTCTTTTTCTCTCTCTTTTTCTCTCACTTTATCTATTTCTCTCTTTTTCTCTCTCTTTTTGTCTCTTTCTCTCTTTTACTCTCTCTGTTTCTCTATTTCTCTTTCTCTCTTTTTTGTCTCTTTATCTCATTCTCTCTTTTTCTCTCTCTTTTTCTTTCTCTTTTTCTCTCTTTTTCTCTCTCTTTCTCTCTTTTTCTCTCTCTTTTCCTCTCTCTTTTTCTCTCTCTTTTTCTCTTTTTCTCTTTCTCTCTTTTACTCTATCTATTTTTATCTTTTTCTCTCTATTTCTCACTCATTTTCTCTCTGTTTTTCTCTTTTTCGCTCTCTTTTCCTCTTTTTCTCTATCTTTTTCTCTTTTTCTCTCACTTTTTCTCTCTTTTTCTCTCTTTCTCTCTTTTACTCTCTCTGTTTCTCTTTTTCTCATTCTCTCTTTTTTTCTCTTTATCTCACTCTCTTTCTCTCTTTTTCTCTCTCTTTTTCTCTCTGTTTTTCTCTCTCTTTTTCTCTGTCGTTTTCCCCTTTTCTCTCTCTTTTTCTCTTTTTCTCTCACTTTATCTTTTTCTCTCTTTTTCTCTCTCTTTTTCTCTCTTTCTCTCTTTTACTCTCTCTGTTTCTCTTTTTCTCTTTCTCTCTTTTTTCTCTTTATCTCACTCTCTTTCTCTCTTTTTCTCTCTATTTTTCTCTTTTTCTCTCTATTTCTCACTTATTTTCTCTCTGTTTTTCTCTTTTTCGCTCTCTTTTCCTCTTTTTCTCTATCTTTTTGTATTTTTCTCTCACTTTTTCTCTCTTTTTCTCTCTTTCTCTCTTTTACTCTCTCTGTTTCTCTTTTTCTCTTTCTCTCTTTTTTGTCTCTTTAACACTTTCTCTCTTTTTCTCTCTCTTTTCGTTTCTCTTCTTCTCTTTTTCTCTCTTTCTCTCTTTTTCTCTCTCTTTTTCTTTCTCTTTTTCTATCTCTTTTTCTCTCTTTTTCTCTCTCTTTTTCTCTCTCGTTTTCTCTTTTTCTCTCTCTTTTTCTCTCACTTTTCTCTTTTTCTCTCTTTTTCGCTCGCTTTTTCTCTCTCTTTTTTTTTCTCGCTTTATCACTTTTTCTCTCTTTCTCTTTTTCTCACTTTTCTCTCTCATTTTCTCTTTTTCTCTTTTTCTCTTTCTCTCTTTTTTGTCTCTTTAACACTTTCTCTCTTTTTCTCTCTCTTTTCGTTTCTCTTCTTCTCTTTTTCTCTCTTTCTCTCTTTTTCTCTCTCTTTTTCTTTCTCTTTTTCTATCTCTTTTTCTCTCTTTTTCTCTCTCTTTTTCTCTCTCGTTTTCTCTTTTTCTCTCTCTTTTTCTCTCACTTTTCTCTTTTTCTCTCTTTTTCGCTCGCTTTTTCTCTCTCTTTTTCTTTCTCGCTTTATCACTTTCTCTCTTTCTCTTTTTCTCACTTTTCTCTCTCATTTTCTCTTTTTCTCTTTTTCTCTCTTTCTCTCTTTTTCTCTCTTTTTCTCTGTCTTTTTCTTTCTCTCTCTCTTTTTCTCTCTCTATTTCTCTCTCTTTTTCTCTTTCTCACTTTTACTCTCTTTCACTTTTTATCTCTTTTACTCTCTCTTTTTCTCTCTGTTTTTCTCTCTCTTTTTCTCTCTCTGTTTCTCTTTTTCTCTTTCTCTCTTTTTTCTCTTTATCTCACTCTCTTTCTCTCTTTTTCTCTCTATTTTTCTCTTTCTCTCTTTTTCTCTCTATTTTTCTCTTTTTCTCTCTATTTCTCACTCATTTTCTCTCTGTTTTTCTCTTTTTCGCTCTCTTTTCCTCTTTTTCTCTGGCTTTTTGTATTTTTCTCTCACTTTTTCTCTCTTTTTCTCTCTTTCTCTCTTTTACTCTCTCTGTTTCTCTTTTTCTCTTTCTCTCTTTTTTGTCTCTTTAACACTTTCTCTCTTTTTCTCTCTCTTTTCGTTTCTCTTCTTCTCTTTTTCTCTCTTTCTCTCTATTTCTCTCTCTTTTTCTCTCTGTTTTTCTCTCTCTTTTTCTCTGTCATTTTCTCTTTTCTCTCTCTTTTTCTCTCACTTTTTCTCTTTTTCTCTCTTCTTCTCTCTCTTCTTCTCTCTTTCTCTCTTTTACTCTCTCTCTGTTTCTCTTGTTCTCTTTCTCTCTTTTTTGTCTCTTTATCTCTTTCTCTCTTTTTCTCTCTCTTGTTCTTTCCATTTTTCTCTTTTTCTCGCTTTTTCTCTCTCGCTTTCTCTCTTTTTCTCTCTCTTTTTCTTTCTCTCTCTTACTCTCTCTCTTTTTCTCTCTGTTTTTCTCTCTCTTTTTCTCTCTTTTTCTCTTTTTCTCTCTTTTTCTCTCTCTTTTTCTCTTTTTCTCTTTCTCACTTTTACTCTCCCTTTTGCACTTTTTCTCTCTTTTTCTCTCACTTTTTCTCTCTGTTTTTCTCTCTCTTTTTCTCTCTCGTTTTCTCTTTTTCTCTCTCTTTTTCTCTTTTTCTCTCACTTTATCTTTTTCTCTCTTTTTCTCTCTTTCTCTCTTTTACTCTCTCTGTTTCTCTTTTTCTCTTTCTCTCTTTTTTGTCTCTTTATCTCTTTCTCTCTTTTTCTCTCTCTTTTTCTTTCTCTTTTTCTCTTTTTCTCACTCTCTTTCTCTCTTTTTCTCTCTCTTTTTCTCTCTGTTTTTCTCTCTCTTTTTCTCTGTCGTTTTCTCTTTTTCTCTCTCATTTTCTCTCACTTTTTCTCTTTTTCTCTGTTTTTCTCTCCTTCTCTCTTTTACTCTCTCTCTGTTTCTCTTTTTCTCTTTCTCTCTTTTTCTCTCTCTTTTTCTCTCTCGTTTTCTCTTTTTCTCTCTCTTTTTCTCTCACTTTATCTATTTCTCTCTTTTTCTCTCTCTTTTTGTCTCTTTCTCTCTTTTACTCTCTCTGTTTCTCTATTTCTCTTTCTCTCTTTTTTGTCTCTTTATCTCATTCTCTCTTTTTCTCTCTCTTTTTCTTTCTCTTTTTCTCTTTTTCTCTCTTTTTCTCTCTCTTTCTCTCTTTTTCTCTCTCTTTTCCTCTCTCTTTTTCTCTCTCTTTTTCTCTTTTTCTCTTTCTCTCTTTTACTCTATCTATTTTTATCTTTTTCTCTCTATTTCTCACTCATTTTCTCTCTGTTTTTCTCTTTTTCGCTCTCTTTTCCTCTTTTTCTCTATCTTTTTCTCTTTTTCTCTCACTTTTTCTCTCTTTTTCTCTCTTTCTCTCTTTTACTCTCTCTGTTTCTCTTTTTCTCATTCTCTCTTTTTTTCTCTTTATCTCACTCTCTTTCTCTCTTTTTCTCTCTCTTTTTCTCTCTGTTTTTCTCTCTCTTTTTCTCTGTCGTTTTCCCCTTTTCTCTCTCTTTTTCTCTTTTTCTCTCACTTTATCTTTTTCTCTCTTTTTCTCTCTCTTTTTCTCTCTTTCTCTCTTTTACTCTCTCTGTTTCTCTTTTTCTCTTTCTCTCTTTTTTCTCTTTATCTCACTCTCTTTCTCTCTTTTTCTCTCTATTTTTCTCTTTTTCTCTCTATTTCTCACTTATTTTCTCTCTGTTTTTCTCTTTTTCGCTCTCTTTTCCTCTTTTTCTCTATCTTTTTGTATTTTTCTCTCACTTTTTCTCTCTTTTTCTCTCTTTCTCTCTTTTACTCTCTCTGTTTCTCTTTTTCTCTTTCTCTCTTTTTTGTCTCTTTAACACTTTCTCTCTTTTTCTCTCTCTTTTCGTTTCTCTTCTTCTCTTTTTCTCTCTTTCTCTCTTTTTCTCTCTCTTTTTCTTTCTCTTTTTCTATCTCTTTTTCTCTCTTTTTCTCTCTCTTTTTCTCTCTCGTTTTCTCTTTTTCTCTCTCTTTTTCTCTCACTTTTCTCTTTTTCTCTCTTTTTCGCTCGCTTTTTCTCTCTCTTTTTCTTTCTCGCTTTATCACTTTTTCTCTCTTTCTCTTTTTCTCACTTTTCTCTCTCATTTTCTCTTTTTCTCTTTTTCTCTTTCTCTCTTTTTTGTCTCTTTAACACTTTCTCTCTTTTTCTCTCTCTTTTCGTTTCTCTTCTTCTCTTTTTCTCTCTTTCTCTCTTTTTCTCTCTCTTTTTCTTTCTCTTTTTCTATCTCTTTTTCTCTCTTTTTCTCTCTCTTTTTCTCTCTCGTTTTCTCTTTTTCTCTCTCTTTTTCTCTCACTTTTCTCTTTTTCTCTCTTTTTCGCTCGCTTTTTCTCTCTCTTTTTCTTTCTCGCTTTATCACTTTCTCTCTTTCTCTTTTTCTCACTTTTCTCTCTCATTTTCTCTTTTTCTCTTTTTCTCTCTTTCTCTCTTTTTCTCTCTTTTTCTCTGTCTTTTTCTTTCTCTCTCTCTTTTTCTCTCTCTATTTCTCTCTCTTTTTCTCTTTCTCACTTTTACTCTCTTTCACTTTTTATCTCTTTTACTCTCTCTTTTTCTCTCTGTTTTTCTCTCTCTTTTTCTCTCTCTGTTTCTCTTTTTCTCTTTCTCTCTTTTTTCTCTTTATCTCACTCTCTTTCTCTCTTTTTCTCTCTATTTTTCTCTTTCTCTCTTTTTCTCTCTATTTTTCTCTTTTTCTCTCTATTTCTCACTCATTTTCTCTCTGTTTTTCTCTTTTTCGCTCTCTTTTCCTCTTTTTCTCTGGCTTTTTGTATTTTTCTCTCACTTTTTCTCTCTTTTTCTCTCTTTCTCTCTTTTACTCTCTCTGTTTCTCTTTTTCTCTTTCTCTCTTTTTTGTCTCTTTAACACTTTCTCTCTTTTTCTCTCTCTTTTCGTTTCTCTTCTTCTCTTTTTCTCTCTTTCTCTCTTTTTCTCTCTCTTTTTCTTTCTCTTTTTCTATCTCTTTTTCTCTCTTTTTCTCTCTCTTTTTCTCTCTCGTTTTCTCTTTTTCTCTCTCTTTTTCTCTCACTTTTCTCTTTTTCTCTCTTTTTCGCTCGCTTTTTCTCTCTCTTTTTCTTTCCCGCTTTATCACTTTTTCTCTCTTTCTCTTTTTTCTCACTTTTCTCTCTCATTTTCTCTTTTTCTCTCTTTCTCTCTTTTTCTATCTCTTTTTCTCTCTTTTTCTCTCTCTTTTTCTCACTCATTTTCTCTTTTCTCTCTCTTTTTCTCTTTTTCTCTCACTTTTTCTCTCTTTTTCTCTCTTTCTCTCTTTTACTCTCTCTGTTTCTCTTTTTCTCTTTCTCTCTTTTTTTCTCTTTATCTCACTCTCTTTATCTCTTTTTCTCTCTCTTTTTCTCTCTCTTTTTCTCTCTCGTTTTCTCTTTTTCTCTCTCTTTTTCTCTCACTTTTCTCTTTTTCTCTCTTTTTCGCTCGCTTTTTCTCTCTCTTTTTCTTTCTCGCTTTATCACTTTTTCTCTCTTTCTCTTTTTTCTCACTTTTCTCTCTCATTTTCTCTTTCTCTCTTTCTCTCTTTATCTCTTTCTCTCTTTTTCTCTCTCTTTTTCTTTCTCTTTTTCTCTTTTTCTCACTCTCTTTCTCTCTTTTTCTCTCTCTTTTTCTCTCTGTTTTTCTCTCTCTTTTTCTCTGTCATTTTCTCTATTTCTCTCTCATTTTCTCTCACTTTTTCTCTTTTTCTCTGTTTTTCTCTCTTCTTCTCTCTTTCTCTCTTTTACTCACTCTCTGTTTCTCTTTTTCTCTTTCTCTCTTTTTTGTCTCTTTATCTCTTTCTCTCTTTTTCTCTCTCTTTTTCTTTCTCTTTTTCTCGTTTTCTCTCATTTTCCCTATCACTTTCTCTCTTTTTCTCTCTCTATTTCTTTCACTCTCTTACTCTCTCTCTATTTCTCTCTGTTTTACTCTCACTTTTTCTCTCTTTTTCTATCTCTTTTTCTCTCTTTTTCTCTCTCTTTTTCTTTCTCTCTCTCTTTTTTCTCTCACTTTTTCTCCTTTTCTCTTTTTCTCTTTTACTTTCTCTGTTTCTCTTTTTCTCTTTCTCTCTTTTTTGTCTCTTTCTCTCTTTCTCTCTTTTTCTCTCTCTTTTTTCTCTTTTTCTCTTTTTCTCTCTTTCTCTCTTTTTCTCTCTCGTTCTCTCTTTTTCTCTCTCTTTTTCTCTCTGTTTTTCTCTCTCTTTTTCTCTGTTGTTTTCTGTTTCTCTCTCTTTTTCTCTTTTTCTCTCTCTTTTTCTCTTTTTCTCTCTTTTACTCTCTCTGTTTCTCTTTTTCTCTTTCTCTCTTTTTTGTCTCTTTATCTCTTTCTCTCTTTTTCTCTCACTTTTTCTCTTTTTCTCACTTTTTCTCACTCTTTTACTCTCTTTCTCTCTTTTACTCTCTCTGTTTCTCTTTTTCTCTTTCTCTCTTTTTTGTCTCTTTATCTCTTTCTCTCTTTTTCTCTCACTTTTTCTCTTTTTCTCACTTTGTCTCTCTTTTTCTCTCTTTCTCTCTTTTACCCTCTCTGTTTCTCTTTTTCTCTTTCTCTCTTTTTTGTCTCTTTAACACTTTCTCTCTTTTTCTCTCTCTTTTCGTTTCTCTTCTTCTCTTTTTCTCTCTTTCTCTCTTTTTCTCTCTCTTTTTCTTTCTCTTTTTCTATCTCTTTTTCTCTCTTTTTCTCTCTCTTTTTCTCTCTCGTTTTCTCTTTTTCTCTCTCTTTTTCTCTCACTTTTCTCTTTTTCTCTCTTTTTCGCTCGCTTTTTCTCTCTCTTTTTCTTTCTCGCTTTATCACTTTTTCTCTCTTTCTCTTTTTTCTCACTTTTCTCTCTCATTTTCTCTTTCTCTCTTTCTCTCTTTATCTCTTTCTCTCTTTTTCTCTCTCTTTTTCTTTCTCTTTTTCTCACTCTCTTTCTCTCTTTTTCTCTCTCTTTTTCTCTCTGTTTTTCTCTCTCTTTTTCTCTGTCATTTTCTCTATTTCTCTCTCATTTTCTCTCACTTTTTCTCTTTTTCTCTGTTTTTCTCTCTTCTTCTCTCTTTCTCTCTTTTACTCACTCTCTGTTTCTCTTTTTCTCTTTCTCTCTTTTTTGTCTCTTTATCTCTTTCTCTCTTTTTCTCTCTCTTTTTCTTTCTCTTTTTCTCGTTTTCTCTCATTTTCTCTATCACTTTCTCTCTTTTTCTCTCTCTATTTCTTTCTCTCTCTTACTCTCTCTCTATTTCTCTCTGTTTTACTCTCACTTTTTCTCTCTTTTTCTATCTCTTTTTCTCTCTTTTTCTCTCTCTTTTTCTTTCTCTCTCTCTTTTTTCTCTCACTTTTTCTCCTTTGCTCTTTTTCTCTTTTACTTTCTCTGTTTCTCTTTTTCTCTTTCTCTCTTTTTTGTCTCTTTCTCTCTTTCTCTCTTTTTCTCTCTCTTTTTTTCTCTTTTTCTCTTTTTCTCTCTTTCTCTCTTTTTCTCTCTCGTTCTCTCTTTTTCTCTCTCTTTTTCTCTCTGTTTTTCTCTCTCTTTTTCTCTGTTGTTTTCTGTTTCTCTCTCTTTTTCTCTTTTTCTCTCTCTTTTTCTCTTTTTCTCTCTTTTACTCTCTCTGTTTCTCTTTTTCTCTTTCTCTCTTTTTTGTCTCTTTATCTCTTTCTCTCTTTTTCTCTCACTTTTTCTCTTTTTCTCACTTTTTCTCGCTCTTTTACTCTCTTTCTCTCTTTTTCTCTCTCTGTTTCTCTTTTTCTCTTTCTCTCTTTTTTGTCTCTTTATCTCTTTCTCTCTTTTTCTCTCACTTTTTCTCTTTTTCTCACTTTTTCTCTCTTTTTCTCTCTTTCTCTCTTTTACTCTCTTTGTTTCTCTTTTTCTCTTTCTCTCTTTTTTGTCTCTTTAACACTTTCTCTCTTTTTCTCTCTCTTTTCGTTTCTCTTCTTCTCTTTTTCTCTCTTTCTCTCTTTTTCTCTCTCTTTTTCTTTCTCTTTTTCTATCTCTTTTTCTCTCTTTTTCTCTCTCTTTTTCTCTCTCGTTTTCTCTTTTTCTCTCTCTTTTTCTCTCACTTTTCTCTTTTTCTCTCTTTTTCGCTCGCTTTTTCTCTCTCTTTTTCTTTCTCGCTTTATCACTTTTTCTCTCTTTCTCTTTTTTCTCACTTTTCTCTCTCATTTTCTCTTTCTCTCTTTCTCTCTTTCTCTCTTTCTCTCTCTCTTTTTCTTTCTCTTTTTCTCTTTTTCTCACTCTCTTTCTCTCTTTTTCTCTCTCTTTTTCTCTCTGTTTTTCTCTCTTTTTCTCTGTCATTTTCTCTATTTCTCTCTCATTTTCTCTCACTTTTTCTCTTTTTCTCTGTTTTTCTCTCTTCTTCTCTCTTTCTCTCTCTTCTTCTCTCTTCTTCTCACTTTTTCTCTTTTTCTCACTTTTTCTCGCTCTTTTACTCTCTTTCTCTCTTTTACTCTCTCTGTTTCTCTTTTTCTCTTTCTCTCTTTTTTTCTCTCTGTTTTTCTCTCTCTTTTTCTCTGTCATTTTCTCTATTTCTCTCTCATTTTCTCTCACTTTTTCTCTTTTTCTCTGTTTTTCTCTCTTCTTCTCTCTTTCTCTCTCTTCTTCTCTCTTCTTCTCACTTTTTCTCTTTTTCTCACTTTTTCTCGCTCTTTTACTCTCTTTCTCTCTTTTACTCTCTCTGTTTCTCTTTTTCTCTTTCTCTCTTTTTTGTCTCTTTATCTCTTTCTCTCTTTTTCTCTCTCTTTTTCTTTCTCTTTTTCTCGTTTTCTCTCATTTTCTCTATCACTTTCTCTCTTTTTCTCTCTCTATTTCTTTCTCTCTCTTACTCTCTCTCTATTTCTCTCTGTTTTACTCTCACTTTTTCTCTCTTTTTCTACCTCTTTTTCTCTCTTTTTCTCTCTCTTTTTCTTTCTCTCTCTCTTTTTTCTCTCACTTTTTCTCCTTTTCTCTTTTTCTCTTTTACTTTCTCTGTTTCTCTTTTTCTCTTTCTCTCTTTTTTGTCTCTTTCTCTCTTTCTCTCTTTTTCTCTCTCTTTTTTTCTCTTTCTCTCTTTTTCTCTCTTTCTCTCATTTTTTCTCTCTCGTTCTCTCTTTTTCTCTCTCTTTTTCTCTCTGTTTTTCTCTCTCTTTTTCTCTGTTGTTTTCTGTTTCTCTCTCTTTTTCTCTTTTTCTCTCTCTTTTTCTCTTTTTCTCTCTTTTACTCTCTCTGTTTCTCTTTTTCTCTTTCTCTCTTTTTTGTCTCTTTATCTCTTTCTCTCTTTTTCTCTCACTTTTTCTCTTTTTCTCACTTTTTCTCGCTCTTTTACTCTCTTTCTCTCTTTTACTCTCTCTGTTTCTCTTTTTCTCTTTCTCTCTTTTTTGTCTCTTTATCTCTTTCTCTCTTTTTCTCTCTCTTTTTCTTTCTCTTTTTCTCATTTTCTCTCTTTCTCTCTTTTTCTCTCTCTCTGCGTCTCTTTTTCTCTCTCTTTCTCTCTCTGTTTTTCTCTCTCTTTTTCTCTCTCGTTTTCTCTTTTTCTCTTTCTCACTTTTACTCTCTCTTTTTCACTTTTTCTCTCTTTTTCTCTCTCTTTTTCTCTCTGTTTTTCTCTCTCTTTTTCTCTCTCGTTTTCTCTTTTTCTCTCACTTTTTCTCTTTTTCTCTCTTCTTCTCTCTCTTCTTCTCTCTTTCTCTCTTTTACTCTCTCTCTGTTTCTCTTGTTCTCTTTCTCTCTTTTTTGTCTCTTTATCTCTTTCTCTCTTTTTAACATAGAACATAGAACATAGAAGAATACAGCGCAGTACAGGCCCTTGGGCCCTCGATGTTGCGCCGATCCAAGCCCACCTAAACTACACTAACCCACTATCCTCCATATACCTATCCAATGCCCTCTTAAATGCCCATAAAGAGGGAGAGTCCACCACTGTTACTGGCAGGGCATTCCATGAACTAACGACTCGCTGAGTGAAGAACCTACCCCTAACATCAGTCCTATATCTACCCCCCCTTAATTTAAAGCTATGCCCCCTTGTAATACCCGACTCAATACGCGGGAAAAGGTTCATACTGTCTACCCTATCTAACCCCCTAATCATCTTGTACACCTCAATCAAGTCACCCCTAAACCTTCTTTTCTCTAGTGAAAACAGCCCCAAGTGCCTCAGTCTTTCCTCATACGATTTTCCTTCCATACCAGGCAACATCCTGGTAAACCTCCTCTGCACCCGTTCCAATGCCTCCACATCCTTCCTATAGTATGGCGACCAAAACTGCACACAATATTCCAGATGCGGCCGTACCAGAGTCTTATACAACTGCATCATGACCTCAGGACTCCGGAACTCAATTCCTCTACCAATAAAAGCCAGTACGCCATATGCCTTCCTCACCACACTATTTACCTGGGTGGCAACTTTCAGAGATCTGTGTACATGGACACCAAGATCCCTCTGCTCATCCACACTACCAAGTATCCGACCATTAGCCCAGTACCCCATCTTTTTGTTATTCTTCCCAAAGTGAATCACCTCGCACTTAGCTACATTGAATTCCATCTGCCACCTTTCTGCCCAGCTCTGCAGCTTTTCTATATCCTGCTGTAACCTGCCACATGCTTCCTCACTGTCAACAACTCCTCCGACTTTCGTATCATCCGCAAACTTGCTCACCCAACCTTCTAACCCCTCTTCCAGGTCATTTATAAAAATGACAAACAGCAATGGTCCCAAAACAGATCCTTGCGGAACACCGCTAGTGACGGCACTCCATGAAGAAACTTTGCCATCAACTACTACCCTCTGTCTTCTTCCATCCAGCCAATTCCTAATCCAAACCTCTAACTCACCCTCAATGCCATATCTCCGTATTTTCTGCAGTAGCCTACCATGGGGAACCTTATCAAACGCCTTACTAAAATCCATATATACCACATCTACCGCTTTCCCCTCATCAACCTCCTTCGTCACCTTTTCAAAGAATTCAATAAGGTTTGTGAGGCACGACTTGCCCTTCACAAAACCATGCTGACTATCCTTGATCACATTATTCCTATCGAGATGTGCATAAATCCTATCCCTTACAATTCTCTCTAAGACTTTGCCCACAACAGAAGTGAGACTCACCGGCCTATAGTTACTAGGGCTATCCCTACTCCCCTTTTTGAACAAGGGAACCACATTTGCTATCCTCCAGTCTTCTGGGACTACTCCTGTAGACAAAGAGGACATAAAAATCAAGGCCAATGGCTCTGCAATCTCCTCCCTTGCTTCCCAGAGAATCCTAGGATAAATGCCATCAGGCCCAGGGGACTTATCTATTTTCACCTTTTCCAGGATTTCCAACACCTCTTCTCTACATACCTCAAAGCCATCCATTCTACTTATTTGTGCCTCAGTATTCTCATCGACAACAATGCCCTGTTCCTGAGTGAATACTGAAGAAAAGTATTCATTCAGTGTCTCCCCAATCTCTTCCGCCTCCACACGCAACTTCCCCCTACTATCCTTGACTGGACCTATTCCTACCCTAGTCATTCTTTTATTCCTAACATACCTATAGAAAGCCTTAGGGTTTTCCCTAATCCTATCTACTAAGGACCTTTCATGTCCCCTCCTTGCTGCTTTTAGCTCTCTCTTCAGGTCCTTCCTGGCTACCCTATAACTCTCAATCGCCCCAATTGAACCCTCACGTCTCATCTTGAGATAGGCCGCCCTCTTCCATTTAACAAGGGATTCCAATTCCTTATTAAACCACGGCTCCCTCGCACGACCCTTTCCTTCCTGCCTGACAGGTACATAATTATCAAGGACACTCAATAGTTGCCCCTTGAACAAGTTCCACATATCATTTACACTCTTGCCTTGGAGTCTACTTTTCTCTCTTGTTCTTTCCATTTTTCTCTTTTTCTCTCTCTTTTTCTCTCTCTCCTTCTCTCTTTTTCTCTCTCTTTTTCTTTCTCTCTCTTACTCTCTCTCTTTTTCTCTCTGTTTTTCTCTCTCTTTTTCTCTCTTTTTCTATCTCTTTTTCTCTCTTTTTCTCTCTCTTTTTCTTTCTCTCTCTCTTTTTTCTCTCACTTTTTCTCCCTTTCTCTTTTTCTCTTTTACTTTCTCTGTTTCTCTTTTTCTCTTTCTCTCTTTTTTGTCTCTTTCTCTCTTTCTCTCTTTTTCTCTCTCTTTTTTTCTCTTTTTCTCTTTTTCTCTCTTTCTCTCTTTTTCTCTCTCATTCTCTCTTTTTCTCTCTGTTTTTCTCTCTCTTTTTCTCTGTTGTTTTCTGTTTCTCTCTCTTTTTCTCTTTTTCTCTCTCTTTTTCTCTTTTTCTCTCTTTTACTCTCTCTGTTTCTCTTTTTCTCTTTCTCTCTTTTTTGTCTCTTTATCTCTTTCTCTCTTTTTCTCTCACTTTTTCTCTTTTTCTCACTTTTTCTCGCTCTTTTACTCTCTTTCTCTCTTTTACTCTCTCTGTTTCTCTTTTTCTCTTTCTCTCTTTTTTGTCTCTTTATCTCTTTCTCTCTTTTTCTCTCACTTTTTCTCTTTTTCTCACTTTTTCTCTCTTTTTCTCTCTTTCTCTCTTTTACTCTCTTTGTTTCTCTTTTTCTCTTTCTCTCTTTTTTGTCTCTTTAACACTTTCTCTCTTTTTCTCTCTCTTTTCGTTTCTCTTCTTCTCTTTTTCTCTCTTTCTCTCTTTTTCTCTCTCTTTTTCTTTCTCTTTTTCTATCTCTTTTTCTCTCTTTTTCTCTCTCTTTTTCTCTCTCGTTTTCTCTTTTTCTCTCTCTTTTTCTCTCACTTTTCTCTTTTTCTCTCTTTTTCGCTCGCTTTTTCTCTCTCTTTTTCTTTCTCGCTTTATCACTTTTTCTCTCTTTCTCTTTTTTCTCACTTTTCTCTCTCATTTTCTCTTTCTCTCTTTCTCTCTTTCTCTCTTTTTCTCTCTCTTTTTCTTTCTCTTTTTCTCTTTTTCTCACTCTCTTTCTCTCTTTTTCTCTCTCTTTTTCTCTCTGTTTTTCTCTCTTTTTCTCTGTCATTTTCTCTATTTCTCTCTCATTTTCTCTCACTTTTTCTCTTTTTCTCTGTTTTTCTCTCTTCTTCTCTCTTTCTCTCTCTTCTTCTCTCTTCTTCTCACTTTTTCTCTTTTTCTCACTTTTTCTCGCTCTTTTACTCTCTTTCTCTCTTTTACTCTCTCTGTTTCTCTTTTTCTCTTTCTCTCTTTTTTTCTCTCTGTTTTTCTCTCTCTTTTTCTCTGTCATTTTCTCTATTTCTCTCTCATTTTCTCTCACTTTTTCTCTTTTTCTCTGTTTTTCTCTCTTCTTCTCTCTTTCTCTCTCTTCTTCTCTCTTCTTCTCACTTTTTCTCTTTTTCTCACTTTTTCTCGCTCTTTTACTCTCTTTCTCTCTTTTACTCTCTCTGTTTCTCTTTTTCTCTTTCTCTCTTTTTTGTCTCTTTATCTCTTTCTCTCTTTTTCTCTCTCTTTTTCTTTCTCTTTTTCTCGTTTTCTCTCATTTTCTCTATCACTTTCTCTCTTTTTCTCTCTCTATTTCTTTCTCTCTCTTACTCTCTCTCTATTTCTCTCTGTTTTACTCTCACTTTTTCTCTCTTTTTCTACCTCTTTTTCTCTCTTTTTCTCTCTCTTTTTCTTTCTCTCTCTCTTTTTTCTCTCACTTTTTCTCCTTTTCTCTTTTTCTCTTTTACTTTCTCTGTTTCTCTTTTTCTCTTTCTCTCTTTTTTGTCTCTTTCTCTCTTTCTCTCTTTTTCTCTCTCTTTTTTTCTCTTTCTCTCTTTTTCTCTCTTTCTCTCATTTTTTCTCTCTCGTTCTCTCTTTTTCTCTCTCTTTTTCTCTCTGTTTTTCTCTCTCTTTTTCTCTGTTGTTTTCTGTTTCTCTCTCTTTTTCTCTTTTTCTCTCTCTTTTTCTCTTTTTCTCTCTTTTACTCTCTCTGTTTCTCTTTTTCTCTTTCTCTCTTTTTTGTCTCTTTATCTCTTTCTCTCTTTTTCTCTCACTTTTTCTCTTTTTCTCACTTTTTCTCGCTCTTTTACTCTCTTTCTCTCTTTTACTCTCTCTGTTTCTCTTTTTCTCTTTCTCTCTTTTTTGTCTCTTTATCTCTTTCTCTCTTTTTCTCTCTCTTTTTCTTTCTCTTTTTCTCATTTTCTCTCTTTCTCTCTTTTTCTCTCTCTCTGCGTCTCTTTTTCTCTCTCTTTCTCTCTCTGTTTTTCTCTCTCTTTTTCTCTCTCGTTTTCTCTTTTTCTCTTTCTCACTTTTACTCTCTCTTTTTCACTTTTTCTCTCTTTTTCTCTCTCTTTTTCTCTCTGTTTTTCTCTCTCTTTTTCTCTCTCGTTTTCTCTTTTTCTCTCACTTTTTCTCTTTTTCTCTCTTCTTCTCTCTCTTCTTCTCTCTTTCTCTCTTTTACTCTCTCTCTGTTTCTCTTGTTCTCTTTCTCTCTTTTTTGTCTCTTTATCTCTTTCTCTCTTTTTAACATAGAACATAGAACATAGAAGAATACAGCGCAGTACAGGCCCTTGGGCCCTCGATGTTGCGCCGATCCAAGCCCACCTAAACTACACTAACCCACTATCCTCCATATACCTATCCAATGCCCTCTTAAATGCCCATAAAGAGGGAGAGTCCACCACTGTTACTGGCAGGGCATTCCATGAACTAACGACTCGCTGAGTGAAGAACCTACCCCTAACATCAGTCCTATATCTACCCCCCCTTAATTTAAAGCTATGCCCCCTTGTAATACCCGACTCAATACGCGGGAAAAGGTTCATACTGTCTACCCTATCTAACCCCCTAATCATCTTGTACACCTCAATCAAGTCACCCCTAAACCTTCTTTTCTCTAGTGAAAACAGCCCCAAGTGCCTCAGTCTTTCCTCATACGATTTTCCTTCCATACCAGGCAACATCCTGGTAAACCTCCTCTGCACCCGTTCCAATGCCTCCACATCCTTCCTATAGTATGGCGACCAAAACTGCACACAATATTCCAGATGCGGCCGTACCAGAGTCTTATACAACTGCATCATGACCTCAGGACTCCGGAACTCAATTCCTCTACCAATAAAAGCCAGTACGCCATATGCCTTCCTCACCACACTATTTACCTGGGTGGCAACTTTCAGAGATCTGTGTACATGGACACCAAGATCCCTCTGCTCATCCACACTACCAAGTATCCGACCATTAGCCCAGTACCCCATCTTTTTGTTATTCTTCCCAAAGTGAATCACCTCGCACTTAGCTACATTGAATTCCATCTGCCACCTTTCTGCCCAGCTCTGCAGCTTTTCTATATCCTGCTGTAACCTGCCACATGCTTCCTCACTGTCAACAACTCCTCCGACTTTCGTATCATCCGCAAACTTGCTCACCCAACCTTCTAACCCCTCTTCCAGGTCATTTATAAAAATGACAAACAGCAATGGTCCCAAAACAGATCCTTGCGGAACACCGCTAGTGACGGCACTCCATGAAGAAACTTTGCCATCAACTACTACCCTCTGTCTTCTTCCATCCAGCCAATTCCTAATCCAAACCTCTAACTCACCCTCAATGCCATATCTCCGTATTTTCTGCAGTAGCCTACCATGGGGAACCTTATCAAACGCCTTACTAAAATCCATATATACCACATCTACCGCTTTCCCCTCATCAACCTCCTTCGTCACCTTTTCAAAGAATTCAATAAGGTTTGTGAGGCACGACTTGCCCTTCACAAAACCATGCTGACTATCCTTGATCACATTATTCCTATCGAGATGTGCATAAATCCTATCCCTTACAATTCTCTCTAAGACTTTGCCCACAACAGAAGTGAGACTCACCGGCCTATAGTTACTAGGGCTATCCCTACTCCCCTTTTTGAACAAGGGAACCACATTTGCTATCCTCCAGTCTTCTGGGACTACTCCTGTAGACAAAGAGGACATAAAAATCAAGGCCAATGGCTCTGCAATCTCCTCCCTTGCTTCCCAGAGAATCCTAGGATAAATGCCATCAGGCCCAGGGGACTTATCTATTTTCACCTTTTCCAGGATTTCCAACACCTCTTCTCTACATACCTCAAAGCCATCCATTCTACTTATTTGTGCCTCAGTATTCTCATCGACAACAATGCCCTGTTCCTGAGTGAATACTGAAGAAAAGTATTCATTCAGTGTCTCCCCAATCTCTTCCGCCTCCACACGCAACTTCCCCCTACTATCCTTGACTGGACCTATTCCTACCCTAGTCATTCTTTTATTCCTAACATACCTATAGAAAGCCTTAGGGTTTTCCCTAATCCTATCTACTAAGGACCTTTCATGTCCCCTCCTTGCTGCTTTTAGCTCTCTCTTCAGGTCCTTCCTGGCTACCCTATAACTCTCAATCGCCCCAATTGAACCCTCACGTCTCATCTTGAGATAGGCCGCCCTCTTCCATTTAACAAGGGATTCCAATTCCTTATTAAACCACGGCTCCCTCGCACGACCCTTTCCTTCCTGCCTGACAGGTACATAATTATCAAGGACACTCAATAGTTGCCCCTTGAACAAGTTCCACATATCATTTACACTCTTGCCTTGGAGTCTACTTTTCTCTCTTGTTCTTTCCATTTTTCTCTTTTTCTCTCTCTTTTTCTCTCTCTCCTTCTCTCTTTTTCTCTCTCTTTTTCTTTCTCTCTCTTACTCTCTCTCTTTTTCTCTCTGTTTTTCTCTCTCTTTTTCTCTCTTTTTCTATCTCTTTTTCTCTCTTTTTCTCTCTCTTTTTCTTTCTCTCTCTCTTTTTTCTCTCACTTTTTCTCCCTTTCTCTTTTTCTCTTTTACTTTCTCTGTTTCTCTTTTTCTCTTTCTCTCTTTTTTGTCTCTTTCTCTCTTTCTCTCTTTTTCTCTCTCTTTTTTTCTCTTTTTCTCTTTTTCTCTCTTTCTCTCTTTTTCTCTCTCATTCTCTCTTTTTCTCTCTGTTTTTCTCTCTCTTTTTCTCTGTTGTTTTCTGTTTCTCTCTCTTTTTCTCTTTTTCTCTCTCTTTTTCTCTTTTTCTCTCTTTTACTCTCTCTGTTTCTCTTTTTCTCTTTCTCTCTTTTTTGTCTCTTTATCTCTTTCTCTCTTTTTCTCTCACTTTTTCTCTTTTTCTCACTTTTTCTCGCTCTTTTACTCTCTTTCTCTCTTTTACTCTCTCTGTTTCTCTTTTTCTCTTTCTCTCTTTTTTGTCTCTTTATCTCTTTCTCTCTTTTTCTCTCACTTTTTCTCTTTTTCTCACTTTTTCTCTCTTTTTCTCTCTTTCTCTCTTTTACTCTCTTTGTTTCTCTTTTTCTCTTTCTCTCTTTTTTGTCTCTTTAACACTTTCTCTCTTTTTCTCTCTCTTTTCGTTTCTCTTCTTCTCTTTTTCTCTCTTTCTCTCTTTTTCTCTCTCTTTTTCTTTCTCTTTTTCTATCTCTTTTTCTCTCTTTTTCTCTCTCTTTTTCTCTCTCGTTTTCTCTTTTTCTCTCTCTTTTTCTCTCACTTTTCTCTTTTTCTCTCTTTTTCGCTCGCTTTTTCTCTCTCTTTTTCTTTCTCGCTTTATCACTTTTTCTCTCTTTCTCTTTTTTCTCACTTTTCTCTCTCATTTTCTCTTTCTCTCTTTCTCTCTTTCTCTCTTTTTCTCTCTCTTTTTCTTTCTCTTTTTCTCTTTTTCTCACTCTCTTTCTCTCTTTTTCTCTCTCTTTTTCTCTCTGTTTTTCTCTCTTTTTCTCTGTCATTTTCTCTATTTCTCTCTCATTTTCTCTCACTTTTTCTCTTTTTCTCTGTTTTTCTCTCTTCTTCTCTCTTTCTCTCTCTTCTTCTCTCTTCTTCTCACTTTTTCTCTTTTTCTCACTTTTTCTCGCTCTTTTACTCTCTTTCTCTCTTTTACTCTCTCTGTTTCTCTTTTTCTCTTTCTCTCTTTTTTTCTCTCTGTTTTTCTCTCTCTTTTTCTCTGTCATTTTCTCTATTTCTCTCTCATTTTCTCTCACTTTTTCTCTTTTTCTCTGTTTTTCTCTCTTCTTCTCTCTTTCTCTCTCTTCTTCTCTCTTCTTCTCACTTTTTCTCTTTTTCTCACTTTTTCTCGCTCTTTTACTCTCTTTCTCTCTTTTACTCTCTCTGTTTCTCTTTTTCTCTTTCTCTCTTTTTTGTCTCTTTATCTCTTTCTCTCTTTTTCTCTCTCTTTTTCTTTCTCTTTTTCTCGTTTTCTCTCATTTTCTCTATCACTTTCTCTCTTTTTCTCTCTCTATTTCTTTCTCTCTCTTACTCTCTCTCTATTTCTCTCTGTTTTACTCTCACTTTTTCTCTCTTTTTCTACCTCTTTTTCTCTCTTTTTCTCTCTCTTTTTCTTTCTCTCTCTCTTTTTTCTCTCACTTTTTCTCCTTTTCTCTTTTTCTCTTTTACTTTCTCTGTTTCTCTTTTTCTCTTTCTCTCTTTTTTGTCTCTTTCTCTCTTTCTCTCTTTTTCTCTCTCTTTTTTTCTCTTTCTCTCTTTTTCTCTCTTTCTCTCATTTTTTCTCTCTCGTTCTCTCTTTTTCTCTCTCTTTTTCTCTCTGTTTTTCTCTCTCTTTTTCTCTGTTGTTTTCTGTTTCTCTCTCTTTTTCTCTTTTTCTCTCTCTTTTTCTCTTTTTCTCTCTTTTACTCTCTCTGTTTCTCTTTTTCTCTTTCTCTCTTTTTTGTCTCTTTATCTCTTTCTCTCTTTTTCTCTCACTTTTTCTCTTTTTCTCACTTTTTCTCGCTCTTTTACTCTCTTTCTCTCTTTTACTCTCTCTGTTTCTCTTTTTCTCTTTCTCTCTTTTTTGTCTCTTTATCTCTTTCTCTCTTTTTCTCTCTCTTTTTCTTTCTCTTTTTCTCATTTTCTCTCTTTCTCTCTTTTTCTCTCTCTCTGCGTCTCTTTTTCTCTCTCTTTCTCTCTCTGTTTTTCTCTCTCTTTTTCTCTCTCGTTTTCTCTTTTTCTCTTTCTCACTTTTACTCTCTCTTTTTCACTTTTTCTCTCTTTTTCTCTCTCTTTTTCTCTCTGTTTTTCTCTCTCTTTTTCTCTCTCGTTTTCTCTTTTTCTCTCACTTTTTCTCTTTTTCTCTCTTCTTCTCTCTCTTCTTCTCTCTTTCTCTCTTTTACTCTCTCTCTGTTTCTCTTGTTCTCTTTCTCTCTTTTTTGTCTCTTTATCTCTTTCTCTCTTTTTAACATAGAACATAGAACATAGAAGAATACAGCGCAGTACAGGCCCTTGGGCCCTCGATGTTGCGCCGATCCAAGCCCACCTAAACTACACTAACCCACTATCCTCCATATACCTATCCAATACCCTCTTAAATGCCCATAAAGAGGGAGAGTCCACCACTGTTACTGGCAGGGCATTCCATGAACTAACGACTCGCTGAGTGAAGAACCTACCCCTAACATCAGTCCTATATCTACCCCCCCTTAATTTAAAGCTATGCCCCCTTGTAATACCCGACTCAATACGCGGGAAAAGGTTCATACTGTCTACCCTATCTAACCCCCTAATCATCTTGTACACCTCAATCAAGTCACCCCTAAACCTTCTTTTCTCTAGTGAAAACAGCCCCAAGTGCCTCAGTCTTTCCTCATACGATTTTCCTTCCATACCAGGCAACATCCTGGTAAACCTCCTCTGCACCCGTTCCAATGCCTCCACATCCTTCCTATAGTATGGCGACCAAAACTGCACACAATATTCCAGATGCGGCCGTACCAGAGTCTTATACAACTGCATCATGACCTCAGGACTCCGGAACTCAATTCCTCTACCAATAAAAGCCAGTACGCCATATGCCTTCCTCACCACACTATTTACCTGGGTGGCAACTTTCAGAGATCTGTGTACATGGACACCAAGATCCCTCTGCTCATCCACACTACCAAGTATCCGACCATTAGCCCAGTACCCCATCTTTTTGTTATTCTTCCCAAAGTGAATCACCTCGCACTTAGCTACATTGAATTCCATCTGCCACCTTTCTGCCCAGCTCTGCAGCTTTTCTATATCCTGCTGTAACCTGCCACATGCTTCCTCACTGTCAACAACTCCTCCGACTTTCGTATCATCCGCAAACTTGCTCACCCAACCTTCTAACCCCTCTTCCAGGTCATTTATAAAAATGACAAACAGCAATGGTCCCAAAACAGATCCTTGCGGAACACCGCTAGTGACGGCACTCCATGAAGAAACTTTGCCATCAACTACTACCCTCTGTCTTCTTCCATCCAGCCAATTCCTAATCCAAACCTCTAACTCACCCTCAATGCCATATCTCCGTATTTTCTGCAGTAGCCTACCATGGGGAACCTTATCAAACGCCTTACTAAAATCCATATATACCACATCTACCGCTTTCCCCTCATCAACCTCCTTCGTCACCTTTTCAAAGAATTCAATAAGGTTTGTGAGGCACGACTTGCCCTTCACAAAACCATGCTGACTATCCTTGATCACATTATTCCTATCGAGATGTGCATAAATCCTATCCCTTACAATTCTCTCTAAGACTTTGCCCACAACAGAAGTGAGACTCACCGGCCTATAGTTACTAGGGCTATCCCTACTCCCCTTTTTGAACAAGGGAACCACATTTGCTATCCTCCAGTCTTCTGGGACTACTCCTGTAGACAAAGAGGACATAAAAATCAAGGCCAATGGCTCTGCAATCTCCTCCCTTGCTTCCCAGAGAATCCTAGGATAAATGCCATCAGGCCCAGGGGACTTATCTATTTTCACCTTTTCCAGGATTTCCAACACCTCTTCTCTACATACCTCAAAGCCATCCATTCTACTTATTTGTGCCTCAGTATTCTCATCGACAACAATGCCCTGTTCCTGAGTGAATACTGAAGAAAAGTATTCATTCAGTGTCTCCCCAATCTCTTCCGCCTCCACACGCAACTTCCCCCTACTATCCTTGACTGGACCTATTCCTACCCTAGTCATTCTTTTATTCCTAACATACCTATAGAAAGCCTTAGGGTTTTCCCTAATCCTATCTACTAAGGACCTTTCATGTCCCCTCCTTGCTGCTTTTAGCTCTCTCTTCAGGTCCTTCCTGGCTACCCTATAACTCTCAATCGCCCCAATTGAACCCTCACGTCTCATCTTGAGATAGGCCGCCCTCTTCCATTTAACAAGGGATTCCAATTCCTTATTAAACCACGGCTCCCTCGCACGACCCTTTCCTTCCTGCCTGACAGGTACATAATTATCAAGGACACTCAATAGTTGCCCCTTGAACAAGTTCCACATATCATTTACACTCTTGCCTTGGAGTCTACTTTTCTCTCTTGTTCTTTCCATTTTTCTCTTTTTCTCTCTCTTTTTCTCTCTCTCCTTCTCTCTTTTTCTCTCTCTTTTTCTTTCTCTCTCTTACTCTCTCTATTTTTCTCTCTGTTTTTCTCTCTCTTTTTCTCTCTTTTTCTCTCTCTTTTTCTCTCTTTTTCTCTCTCTTTTTCTTTCTCTCTCTCTTTTTCTCTCTTTTTTCTCTCTCTTTTTCTCTCTGTTTTTCTCTCTCTTATTCTCTATCGTTTTCTCTTTTTCTCTCTCTTTTTCTCTTTTTCTCTCACTATATCTTTTTCTCTCTTTTTCTCTCTCTTTTTCTCTCTTTCTCTCTTTTACTCTCTCTGTTTCTCTTTTTCTCTTTCTCTCTTTTTTCTCTTTTTCTCACTCTCTTTCTCTCTTTTTCTCTCTTTTTCTCTCTGTTTTTCTCTCTCTTTTTCTCTGTCGTTTTCTCTTTTCTCTCTCTTTTTCTCTCTCTTTTTCTCTTTTTCTCTCTTCTTCTCTCTCTTCTTCTCTCTTTCTCTCTTTTACTCTCTCTCTGTTTCTCTTGTTCTCTTTCTCTCTTTTTTGTCTCTTTATCTCTTTCTCTTTTTCTCTCTCTCTTGTTCTTTCCATTTTTCTCTTTTTCTCTCTTTTTCTCTCTCTCTTTCTCTCTTTTTCTCTCTCTTTTTCTTTCTCTCTCTTACTCTCTCTCTTTTTCTCTCTCTTTTTCTCTCTCTTTTTCTCTCTTTTTCTCTCTTTTTCACTCTCTTTTTCTCTTTTTCTCTCTCATTTTATTTCTCTCTCTCTTTTTCTCTCTTTTTTCTCTCTCTTTTTCTCCTTTTCTCTTTTTCTCTTTTACTCTCTCTGTTTCTCTTTTCTCTTTCTCTCTTTTTTGTCTCTTTTCTCTTTCTCTCTTTTTCTCTCTCTTTTTTTTCTCTTTTTTTCATTTTCGCTCTTTCTCTCTTTTTCTCTGTCGTTCTCTCTTTTTCTCTCTCTTTTTCTCTCTTTTTTTCTCTCTCTTTTTCTCTGTCGTTTTCTGTTTCTCTCTCTTTTTCTCTTTTTCTCTCTTTTACTCTCTCTGTTTCTCTTTTTTCTCTTTCTCTCTTTTTTGTCTCTTTATCTCTTTGTCTCTTTTTCTCTCTCTTTTTCTTTCTCTTTTTCTCGTTTTCTCTCATTTTCTCTATCACTTTCTCTCTTTTTCTCTCTCTATTTCTTTCTCTCTCTTACTCTCTCTCTATTTCTCTCTGTTTTACTCTCTCTTTTTCTCTCTTTTTCTATCTCTTTTTCTCTCTTTTTCTCTCTCTTTTTCTTTCTCTCTCTCTTTTTTCTCTCACTTTTTCTCCTTTTCTCTTTTTCTCTTTTACTTTCTCTGTTTCTCTTTTTCTCTTTCTCTCTTTTTTGTCTCTTTCTCTCTTTCTCTCTTTTTCTCTCTCTTTTTTTCTCTTTTTCTCTTTTTCTCTCTTTCTCTCTTTTTCTCTCTCGTTCTCTCTTTTTCTCTCTCTTTTTCTCTCTGTTTTTCTCTCTCTTTTTCTCTGTTGTTTTCTGTTTCTCTCTCTTTTTCTCTTTTTCTCTTTCTTTTTCTCTTTTTCTCTCTTTTACTCTCTCTGTTTCTCTTTTTCTCTTTCTCTCTTTTTTGTCTCTTTATCTCTTTCTCTCTTTTTCTCTCACTTTTTCTCTTTTTCTCTCTCTTTTACTCTCTTTCTCTCTTTTACTCTCTCTGTTTCTCTTTTTCTCTTTCTCTCTTTTTTGTCTCTTTATCTCTTTCTCTCTTTTTCTCTCACTTTTTCTTTCTCTCTCTCTCTTTTCTCTCACTTTTTCTCCTTTTCTCTTTTTCTCTTTTACTTTCTCTGTTTCTCTTTTTCTCTTTCTCTCTTTTTTGTCTCTTTCTCTCTTTCTCTCTTTTTCTCTCTCTTTTTTTCTCTTTTTCTCTTTTTCTCTCTTTCTCTCTTTTTCTCTCTCGTTCTCTCTTTTTCTCTCTCTTTTTCTCTCTGTTTTTCTCTCTCTTTTTCTCTGTTGTTTTCTGTTTCTCTCTCTTTTTCTCTTTTTCTCTCTCTTTTTCTCTTTTTCTCTCTTTTACTCTCTCTGTTTCACTTTTTCTCTTTCTCTCTTTTTTGTCTCTTTATCTCTTTCTCTCTTTTTCTCTCACTTTTTCTCTTTTTCTCACTTTTTCTCTCTCTTTTACTCTCTTTCTCTCTTTTACTCTCTCTGTTTCTCTTTTTCTCTTTCTCTCTTTTTTGTCTCTTTATCTCTTTCTCTCTTTTTCTCTCTCTTTTTCTTTCTCTTTTTCTCGTTTTCTCTCTTTCTCTCTTTTTCTCTCTCTGCGTCTCTTTTTCTCTCTCTTTCTCTCTCTGTTTTTCTCTCTCTTTTTCTCTCTCGTTTTCTCTTTTTCTCTCACTTTTTCTCTTTTTCTCTCTTTTTCTCTCTTTTTCTGTCTTTCTCTCTTTTACTCTCTCTCTTTTCTCTTTTTCTCTTTCTCTCTTTTTTGTCTCTTTATCTCTTTCTCTCTTTTTCTCTCTCTTTTTATTTCTCTTTTTCGCTTTTTCTCTCTTTTTCTCTCTCTTTTTCTCTCTGTTTTTCTCTCTCTTTTTCTCTGTTGTTTTCTGTTTTTCTCTCTCTTTTTCTCTTTTTCTCTCTCTTTTTCTCTTTTTCTCTCTTTTACTCTCTCTGTTTCTCTTTTTCTCTTTCTCTCTTTTTTGTCTCTTTATCTCTTTCTCTCTTTTTCTCTCACTTTTTCTCTTTTTCTCACTTTTTCTCTCTCTTTTACTCTCTTTCTCTCTTTTACTCTCTCTGTTTCTCTTTTTCTCTTTCTCTGTTTTTTGTCTCTTTATCTCTTTCTCTCTTTTTCTCTCTCTTTTTCTTTCTCTTTTTCTCGTTTTCTCTCTTTCTCTCTTTTTCTCTCTCTGCGTCTCTTTTTCTCTCTCTTTCTCTCTCTGTTTTTCTCTCTCTTTTTCTCTCTCGTTTTCTCTTTTTCTCTCACTTTTTCTCTTTTTCTCTCTTTTTCTCTCTTTTTCTGTCTTTCTCTCTTTTACTCTCTCTCTTTTCTCTTTTTCTCTTTCTCTCTTTTTTGTCTCTTTATCTCTTTCTCTCTTTTTCTCTCTCTTTTTCTTTCTCTTTTTCGCTTTTTCTCTCTTTTTCTCTCTCTTTTTCTCTCTCTTTTTCTCTCTGTTTTTCTCTCTCTTTTTCTCTCTTGTTTTCTCTTTTTCTCTCTCTTTTTCTCTCACTTTATATATTTCTCTCTTTTTCTCTCTCTTTTTGTCTCTTTCTCTCTTTTACTCTCTCTGTTTCTCTTTTTCTCTTTCTCTCTTTTTTGTTTCTTTATCTCAGTCTCTCTTTTTCTCTCTCTTTTTCTTTCTCTTTTTCTCTTTTTCTCTCTTTCTCTCTTTTTCTCTCTCTTTCTCTCTTTTTCTCTCTCTCTTTCTCTCTGTCTTTCTCTCTCTTTTTCTCTCTCTTTCTCTCTGTTTCTCTCTCTTTTTCTCTCACTTTATCTATTTCTCTCTTTTTCTCTCTCTTTTTGTCTCTTTTTCTCTTTTACTCTCTCTGTTTCTCTTTTTCTCTTTCTCTCTTTTTTGTCTCTTTATCTCATTCTCTCTTTTTCTCTCTCTTTTTCTTTCTCTTTTTCTCTCTTTCTCTCTTTTTCTCTCTCTTTCTCTCTTTTTCACTCTCTTTTTCTCTCTGTTATTCTCTCTCTTTTTCTCTCTCTTTCTCTCTTTTTCTCTCTCTTTTTCTCTCTTTTTTTCTCTCTCTTTTTCTCTCTCGTTTTCTCTTTTTCTCTCACTTTTTCTCTTTTTCTCTCTTTTTCTCTCTTTTTCTGTCTTTCTCTCTTTTACTCTCTCTCTTTTCACTTTTTCTCTTTCTCTCTTTTTTGTCTCTTTATCTCTTTCTCTCTTTTTCTCTCTCTTTTTCTTTCTCTTTTTCGCTTTTTCTCTCTCTTTTTCTCTCTGTTTTTCTCTCTCTTTTTCTCTCTCTTTTACTCTCTCGTTTTCTCTTTTTCTCTCTCTTTTTCTCTCACTTTATCTATTTCTCTCTTTTTCTCTCTCTTTTTGTCTCTTTTTCTCTTTTACTCTCTCTGTTTCTCTTTTTCTCTTTCTCTCTTTTTTGTCTCTTTATCTCATTCTCTCTTTCTCTCTCTCTTTTTCTTTCTCTTTTTCTCTCTTTCTCTCTTTTTCTCTCTCTTTCTCTCTTTTTCACTCTCTTTTTCTCTCTGTTTTTCTCTCTCTTTTTCTCTCTCTTTTTCTCTTTTTCTCTTTCTCTCTTTTACTCTCTCTTTTTCTCTTTTTCTCTCTATTTCTCACTCATTTTCTCTCTGTTTTTCTCTTTTTCGCTCTCTTTTCCTCTTTTTCTCTATCTTTTTCTCTTTTTCTCTAACTTTTTCTCTCTTTTTCTCTCTTTCTCTCTTTTACTCTCTCTGTTTCTCTTTTTCTCTTTCTCTCTTTTTGTCTCTTTAACTCTTTCTCTCTTTTTCTCTCTCTTTTCGTTTCTCTTCTTCTCTTTTTCTCTCTTTCTCTCTTTTTCTCTCTCTCTTTCTCTCTTTTTCTATCTCTTTTTCTCTCTTTTTCTCTCTCGATTTCTCTTTTTCTCTCTCTTTTTCTCTTTTTCTCTCACTTTTCTCTTTTTCTCTCTTTTTCGCTCGCCTTTTCTCTCTCTTTTTCTTCCTCGCTTTATCACGTTTTCTCTCTTTCTCTTTTTTCTCAGTTTTCTCTCTCATTTTCTCTTTTTCTCTTTTTCTCTTTTTCTCTCTTTTTCTCTCTTTTCTCTCTCTTTTTCTTTCTCTCTCTCTCTTTTTCTCTCTCTATTTCTCTCTCTTTTTCTCTTTTTCTCTTTCTCACTTTTACTCTCTCTTTTTCACTTTTTCTCTCTTTTTCTCTCTCTTTTTCTCTCTGTTTTTCTCTCTCTTTTTCTCTCTCGTTTTCTCTTTTTCTCTCACTTTTTCTCTTTTTCTCTCTTCTTCTCTCTCTTCTTCTCTCTTTCTCTCTTTTACTCTCTCTCTGTTTCACTTGTTCTCTTTCTCTCTTTTTTGTCTCTTTATCTCTTTCTCTTTTTTTCTCTCTCTTGTTCTTTCCATTTTTCTCTTTTTCTCTCTTTTTCTCTCTCTCTTTCTCTCTTTTTCTCTCTCTTTTTCTTTCTCTCTCTTACTCTCTCTCTTTTTCTCTCTCTTTTTCTCTCTCTTTTTCTCTCTTTTTCTCTTTTTCTCTCTTTTTCACTCTCTTTTTCTCTCTTTTTCTCTCTCATTTAATTCTCTCTCTCTTTTTCTCTCTTTTTTCTCTCTCTTTTTCTCCTTTTCTCTTTTTCTCTTTTACTCTCTCTGTTTCTCTTTTCTCTTTCTCTCTTTTTTGTCTCTTTTCTCTTTCTCTCTTTTTCTCTCTCTTTTTTTTCTCTTTTTTTCATTTTCGCTCTTTCTCTCTTTTTCTCTGTCATTCTCTCTTTTTCTCTCTCTTTTTCTCTCTTTTTTTCTCTCTCTTTTTCTCTGTCGTTTTCTGTTTCTCTCTCTTTTTCTCTTTTTCTCTCTCTTTTTCTCTTTTTCTCTCTTTTACTCTCTCTGTTTCTCTTTTTTCTCTTTCTCTCTTTTTTGTCTCTTTATCTCTTTGTCTCTATTTCTCTCTCTTTTTCTTTCTCTTTTTCTCGTTTTCTCTCATTTTCTCTATCACTTTCTCTCTTTTTCTCTCTCTATTTCTTTCTCTCTCTTACTCTCTCTCTATTTCTCTCTGTTTTACTCTCTCTTTTTCTCTCTTTTTCTATCTCTTTTTCTCTCTTTTTCTCTCTCTTTTTCTTTCTCTCTCTCTTTTTTCTCTCACTTTTTCTCCTTTTCTCTTTTTCTCTTTTACTTTCTCTGTTTCTCTTTTTCTCTTTCTCTCTTTTTTGTCTCTTTCTCTCTTTCTCTCTTTTTCTCTCTCTTTTTTTCTCTTTTTCTCTTTTTCTCTCTTTCTCTCTTTTTCTCTCTCGTTCTCTCTTTTTCTCTCTCTTTTTCTCTCTTTTTTTCTCTCTCTTTTTCTCTCTCGTTTTCTCTTTTTCTCTCACTTTTTCTCTTTTTCTCTCTTTTTCTCTCTTTTTCTGTCTTTCTCTCTTTTACTCTCTCTCTTTTCACTTTTTCTCTTTCTCTCTTTTTTGTCTCTTTATCTCTTTCTCTCTTTTTCTCTCTCTTTTTCTTTCTCTTTTTCGCTTTTTCTCTCTCTTTTTCTCTCTGTTTTTCTCTCTCTTTTTCTCTCTCTTTTACTCTCTCGTTTTCTCTTTTTCTCTCTCTTTTTCTCTCACTTTATCTATTTCTCTCTTTTTCTCTCTCTTTTTGTCTCTTTTTCTCTTTTACTCTCTCTGTTTCTCTTTTTCTCTTTCTCTCTTTTTTGTCTCTTTATCTCATTCTCTCTTTCTCTCTCTCTTTTTCTTTCTCTTTTTCTCTCTTTCTCTCTTTTTCTCTCTCTTTCTCTCTTTTTCACTCTCTTTTTCTCTCTGTTTTTCTCTCTCTTTTTCTCTCTCTTTTTCTCTTTTTCTCTTTCTCTCTTTTACTCTCTCTTTTTCTCTTTTTCTCTCTATTTCTCACTCATTTTCTCTCTGTTTTTCTCTTTTTCGCTCTCTTTTCCTCTTTTTCTCTATCTTTTTCTCTTTTTCTCTAACTTTTTCTCTCTTTTTCTCTCTTTCTCTCTTTTACTCTCTCTGTTTCTCTTTTTCTCTTTCTCTCTTTTTGTCTCTTTAACTCTTTCTCTCTTTTTCTCTCTCTTTTCGTTTCTCTTCTTCTCTTTTTCTCTCTTTCTCTCTTTTTCTCTCTCTCTTTCTCTCTTTTTCTATCTCTTTTTCTCTCTTTTTCTCTCTCGATTTCTCTTTTTCTCTCTCTTTTTCTCTTTTTCTCTCACTTTTCTCTTTTTCTCTCTTTTTCGCTCGCCTTTTCTCTCTCTTTTTCTTCCTCGCTTTATCACGTTTTCTCTCTTTCTCTTTTTTCTCAGTTTTCTCTCTCATTTTCTCTTTTTCTCTTTTTCTCTTTTTCTCTCTTTTTCTCTCTTTTCTCTCTCTTTTTCTTTCTCTCTCTCTCTTTTTCTCTCTCTATTTCTCTCTCTTTTTCTCTTTTTCTCTTTCTCACTTTTACTCTCTCTTTTTCACTTTTTCTCTCTTTTTCTCTCTCTTTTTCTCTCTGTTTTTCTCTCTCTTTTTCTCTCTCGTTTTCTCTTTTTCTCTCACTTTTTCTCTTTTTCTCTCTTCTTCTCTCTCTTCTTCTCTCTTTCTCTCTTTTACTCTCTCTCTGTTTCTCTTGTTCTCTTTCTCTCTTTTTTGTCTCTTTATCTCTTTCTCTTTTTTTCTCTCTCTTGTTCTTTCCATTTTTCTCTTTTTCTCTCTTTTTCTCTCTCTCTTTCTCTCTTTTTCTCTCTCTTTTTCTTTCTCTCTCTTACTCTCTCTCTTTTTCTCTCTCTTTTTCTCTCTCTTTTTCTCTCTTTTTCTCTTTTTCTCTCTTTTTCACTCTCTTTTTCTCTCTTTTTCTCTCTCATTTCCTTCTCTCTCTCTTTTTCTCTCTTTTTTCTCTCTCTTTTTCTCCTTTTCTCTTTTTCTCTTTTACTCTCTCTGTTTCTCTTTTCTCTTTCTCTCTTTTTTGTCTCTTTTCTCTTTCTCTCTTTTTCTCTCTCTTTTTTTTCTCTTTTTTTCATTTTCGCTCTTTCTCTCTTTTTCTCTGTCATTCTCTCTTTTTCTCTCTCTTTTTCTCTCTTTTTTTCTCTCTCTTTTTCTCTGTCGTTTTCTGTTTCTCTCTCTTTTTCTCTTTTTCTCTCTCTTTTTCTCTTTTTCTCTCTTTTACTCTCTCTGTTTCTCTTTTTTCTCTTTCTCTCTTTTTTGTCTCTTTATCTCTTTGTCTCTATTTCTCTCTCTTTTTCTTTCTCTTTTTCTCGTTTTCTCTCATTTTCTCTATCACTTTCTCTCTTTTTCTCTCTCTATTTCTTTCTCTCTCTTACTCTCTCTCTATTTCTCTCTGTTTTACTCTCTCTTTTTCTCTCTTTTTCTATCTCTTTTTCTCTCTTTTTCTCTCTCTTTTTCTTTCTCTCTCTCTTTTTTCTCTCACTTTTTCTCCTTTTCTCTTTTTCTCTTTTACTTTCTCTGTTTCTCTTTTTCTCTTTCTCTCTTTTTTGTCTCTTTCTCTCTTTCTCTCTTTTTCTCTCTCTTTTTTTCTCTTTTTCTCTTTTTCTCTCTTTCTCTCTTTTTCTCTCTCGTTCTCTCTTTTTCTCTCTCTTTTTCTCTCTGTTTTTCTCTCTCTTTTTCTCTGTTGTTTTCTGTTTCTCTCTCTTTTTCTCTTTTTCTCTCTCTTTTTCTCTTTTTCTCTCTTTTACTCTCTCTGTTTCTCTTTTTCTCTTTCTCTCTTTTTTGTCTCTTTATCTCTTTCTCTCTTTTTCTCTCACTTTTTCTCTTTTTCTCACTTTTTCTCTCTCTTTTACTCTCTTTCTCTCTTTTACTCTCTCTGTTTCTCTTTTTCTCTTTCTCTGTTTTTTGTCTCTTTATCTCTTTCTCTCTTTTTCTCTCTCTTTTTCTTTCTCTTTTTCTCGTTTTCTCTCTTTCTCTCTTTTTCTCTCTCTCTGCGTCTCTTTTTCTCTCTCTTTCTCTCTCTGTTTTTCTCTCTCTTTTTCTCTCTCGTTTTCTCTTTTTCTCTCACTTTTTCTCTTTTTCTCTCTTTTTCTCTCTTTTTCTGTCTTTCTCTCTTTTACTCTCTCTCTTTTCTCTTTTTCTCTTTCTCTCTTTTTTGTCTCTTTATCTCTTTCTCTCTTTTTCTCTCTCTTTTTCTTTCTCTTTTTCGCTTTTTCTCTCTTTTTCTCTCTCTTTTTCTCTCTGTTTTTCTCTCTCTTTTTCTCTCTCGTTTTCTCTTTTTCTCTCTCTTTTTCTCTCACTTTATCTATTTCTCTCTTTTTCTCTCTCGTTCTCTCTTTGTCTCTCTTTTTCTCTCTGTTTTTCTCTCTCTTTTTCTCTCTCGTTTTCTCTTTTTCTCTCTTCTTCTCTCTCTTCTTCTCTCTTTCTCTCTTTTACTCTCTCTCTGTTTCTCTTGTTCTCTTTCTCTCTTTTTTGTCTCTTTATCTCTTTCTCTCTTTTTCTCTCTCTTGTTCTTTCCATTTTTCTCTTTTTCTCTCTTTTTCTCTCTCTCCTTCTCTCTTTTTCTCTCTCTTTTTCTTTCTCTCTCTTACTCTCTCTCCTTTTCTCTCTGTTTTCTCTCTCTTTTTCTCTCTTTTTCTGTCTTTCTCTCTTTTACTCTCTCTCTTTTTCTCTCTTTTTCTCTCTCTTTTTCTTTCTCTCTCTCTTTTTCTCTCTTTTTTCTCTCTCTTTTTCTCTCTGTTTTTCTCTCTCTTATTCTCTATCGTTTTCTCTTTTTCTCTCTCTTTTTCTCTTTTTCTCTCACTATATCTTTTTCTCTCTTTTTCTCTCTCTTTTTCTCTCTTTCTCTCTTTTACTCTCTCTGTTTCTCTTTTTCTCTTTCTCTCTTTTTTCTCTTTTTCTCACTCTCTTTCTCTCTTTTTCTCTCTTTTTCTCTCTGTTTTTCTCTCTCTTTTTCTCTGTCGTTTTCTCTTTTCTCTCTCTTTTTCTCTCACTTTTTCTCTTTTTCTCTCTTCTTCTCTCTCTTCTTCTCTCTTTCTCTCTTTTACTCTCTCTCTGTTTCTCTTGTTCTCTTTCTCTCTTTTTTGTCTCTTTATCTCTTTCTCTCTTTCTCTCTCTCTTGTTCTTTCCATTTTTCTCTTTTTCTCTCTTTTTCTCTCTCTCTTTCTCTCTTTTTCTCTCTCTTTTTCTTTCTCTCTCTTACTCTCTCTCTTTTTCTCTCTCTTTTTCTCTCTCTTTTTCTCTCTTTTTCTCTTTTTCTCTCTTTTTCACTCTCTTTTTCTCTCTTTTTCTCTCTCATTTTATTTCTCTCTCTCTTTTTCTCTCTTTTTTCTCTCTCTTTTTCTCCTTTTCTCTTTTTCTCTTTTACTCTCTCTGTTTCTCTTTTCTCTTTCTCTCTTTTTTGTCTCTTTTCTCTTTCTCTCTTTTTCTCTCTCTTTTTTTTCTCTTTTTTTCATTTTCGCTCTTTCTCTCTTTTTCTCTGTCGTTCTCTCTTTTTCTCTCTCTTTTTCTCTCTTTTTTTCTCTCTCTTTTTCTCTGTCGTTTTCTGTTTCTCTCTCTTTTTCTCTTTTTCTCTCTCTTTTTCTCTTTTTCTCTCTTTTACTCTCTCTGTTTCTCTTTTTTCTCTTTCTCTCTTTTTTGTCTCTTTATCTCTTTGTCTCTTTTTCTCTCTCTTTTTCTTTCTCTTTTTCTCGTTTTCTCTCATTTTCTCTATCACTTTCTCTCTTTTTCTCTCTCTATTTCTTTCTCTCTCTTACTCTCTCTCTATTTCTCTCTGTTTTACTCTCTCTTTTTCTCTCTTTTTCTATCTCTTTTTCTCTCTTTTTCTCTCTCTTTTTCTTTCTCTCTCTCTTTTTTCTCTCACTTTTTCTCCTTTTCTCTTTTTCTCTTTTACTTTCTCTGTTTCTCTTTTTCTCTTTCTCTCTTTTTTGTCTCTTTCTCTCTTTCTCTCTTTTTCTCTCTCTTTTTTTCTCTTTTTCTCTTTTTCTCTCTTTCTCTCTTTTTCTCTCTCGTTCTCTCTTTTTCTCTCTCTTTTTCTCTCTGTTTTTCTCTCTCTTTTTCTCTGTTGTTTTCTGTTTCTCTCTCTTTTTCTCTTTTTCTCTCTCTTTTTCTCTTTTTCTCTCTTTTACTCTCTCTGTTTCTCTTTTTCTCTTTCTCTCTTTTTTGTCTCTTTATCTCTTTCTCTCTTTTTCTCTCACTTTTTCTCTTTTTCTCTCTCTTTTACTCTCTTTCTCTCTTTTACTCTCTCTGTTTCTCTTTTTCTCTTTCTCTCTTTTTTGTCTCTTTATCTCTTTCTCTCTTTTTCTCTCACTTTTTCTTTCTCTCTCTCTCTTTTCTCTCACTTTTTCTCCTTTTCTCTTTTTCTCTTTTACTTTCTCTGTTTCTCTTTTTCTCTTTCTCTCTTTTTTGTCTCTTTCTCTTTTTCTCTCTCTTTTTTTCTCTTTTTCTCTTTTTCTCTCTTTCTCTCTTTTTCTCTCTCGTTCTCTCTTTTTCTCTCTCTTTTTCTCTCTGTTTTTCTCTCTCTTTTTCTCTGTTGTTTTCTGTTTCTCTCTCTTTTTCTCTTTTTCTCTCTCTTTTTCTCTTTTTCTCTCTTTTACTCTCTCTGTTTCTCTTTTTCTCTTTCTTTTTTGTCTCTTTATCTCTTTCTCTCTTTTTCTCTCACTTTTTCTCTTTTTCTCACTTTTTCTCTCTCTTTTACTCTCTTTCTCTCTTTTACTCTCTCTGTTTCTCTTTTTCTCTTTCTCTCTTTTTTGTCTCTTTATCTCTTTCTCTCTTTTTCTCTCTCTTTTTCTTTCTCTTTTTCTCGTTTTCTCTCTTTCTCTCTTTTTCTCTCTCTCTGCGTCTCTTTTTCTCTCTCTTTCTCTCTCTGTTTTTCTCTCTCTTTTTCTCTCTCGTTTTCTCTTTTTCTCTCACTTTTTCTCTTTTTCTCTCTTTTTCTCTCTTTTTCTGTCTTTCTCTCTTTTAATCTCTCTCTTTTCTCTTTTTCTCTTTCTCTCTTTTTTGTCTCTTTATCTCTTTCTCTCTTTTTCTCTCTCTTTTTATTTCTCTTTTTGGCTTTTTCTCTCTTTTTCTCTCTCTTTTTCTCTCTGTTTTTCTCTCTCTTTTTCTCTGTTGTTTTCTGTTTTTCTCTCTCTTTTTCTCTTTTTCTCTCTCTTTTTCTCTTTTTCTCTCTTTTACTCTCTCTGTTTCTCTTTTTCTCTTTCTCTCTTTTTTGTCTCTTTATCTCTTTCTCTCTTTTTCTCTCACTTTTTCTCTTTTTCTCACTTTTTCTCTCTCTTTTACTCTCTTTCTCTCTTTTACTCTCTCTGTTTCTCTTTTTCTCTTTCTCTGTTTTTTGTCTCTTTATCTCTTTCTCTCTTTTTCTCTCACTTTTTCTTTCTCTTTTTCTCGTTTTCTCTCTTTCTCTCTTTTTCTCTCTCTGCGTCTCTTTTTCTCTCTCTTTCTCTCTCTGTTTTTCTCTCTCTTTTTCTCTCTCGTTTTCTCTTTTTCTCTCACTTTTTCTCTTTTTCTCTCTTTTTCTCTCTTTTTCTGTCTTTCTCTCTTTTACTCTCTCTCTTTTCTCTTTTTCTCTTTCTCTCTTTTTTGTCTCTTTATCTCTTTCTCTCTTTTTCTCTCTCTTTTTCTTTCTCTTTTTCGCTTTTTCTCTCTTTTTCTCTCTCTTTTTCTCTCTCTTTTTCTCTCTGTTTTTCTCTCTCTTTTTCTCTCTTGTTTTCTCTTTTTCTCTGTCTTTTTCTCTCACTTTATATATTTCTCTCTTTTTCTCTCTCTTTTTGTCTCTTTCTCTCTTTTACTCTCTCTGTTTCTCTTTTTCTCTTTCTCTCTTTTTTGTTTCTTTATCTCAGTCTCTCTTTTTCTCTCTCTTTCTCTCTTTTTCTCTCTCTCTTTCTCTCTGTCTTTCTCTCTCTTTTTCTCTCTCTTTCTCTCTGTTTCTCTCTCTTTTTCTCTCACTTTATCTATTTCTCTCTTTTTCTCTCTCTTTTTGTCTCTTTTTCTCTTTTACTCTCTCTGTTTCTCTTTTTCTCTTTCTCTCTTTTTTGTCTCTTTATCTCATTCTCTCTTTTTCTCTCTCTTTTTCTTTCTCTTTTTCTCTCTTTCTCTCTTTTTCTCTCTCTTTCTCTCTTTTTCACTCTCTTTTTCTCTCTGTTATTCTCTCTCTTTTTCTCTCTCTTTCTCTCTTTTTCTCTCTCTTTTTCTCTCTTTTTTTCTCTCTCTTTTTCTCTCTCGTTTTCTCTTTTTCTCTCACTTTTTCTCTTTTTCTCTCTTTTTCTCTCTTTTTCTGTCTTTCTCTCTTTTACTCTCTCTCTTTTCACTTTTTCTCTTTCTCTCTTTTTTGTCTCTTTATCTCTTTCTCTCTTTTTCTCTCTCTTTTTCTTTCTCTTTTTCGCTTTTTCTCTCTCTTTTTCTCTCTGTTTTTCTCTCTCTTTTTCTCTCTCTTTTACTCTCTCGTTTTCTCTTTTTCTCTCTCTTTTTCTCTCACTTTATCTATTTCTCTCTTTTTCTCTCTCTTTTTGTCTCTTTTTCTCTTTTACTCTCTCTGTTTCTCTTTTTCTCTTTCTCTCTTTTTTGTCTCTTTATCTCATTCTCTCTTTTTCTCTCTCTTTTTCTTTCTCTTTTTCTCTCTTTCTCTCTTTTTCTCTCTCTTTCTCTCTTTTTCACTCTCTTTTTCTCTCTGTTTTTCTCTCTCTTTTTCTCTCTCTTTTTCTCTTTTTCTCTTTCTCTCTTTTACTCTCTCTTTTTCTCTTTTTCTCTCTATTTCTCACTCATTTTCTCTCTGTTTTTCTCTTTTTCGCTCTCTTTTCCTCTTTTTCTCTATCTTTTTCTCTTTTTCTCTAACTTTTTCTCTCTTTTTCTCTCTTTCTCTCTTTTACTCTCTCTGTTTCTCTTTTTCTCTTTCTCTCTTTTTGTCTCTTTAACTCTTTCTCTCTTTTTCTCTCTCTTTTCGTTTCTCTTCTTCTCTTTTTCTCTCTTTCTCTCTTTTTCTCTCTCTCTTTCTCTCTTTTTCTATCTCTTTTTCTCTCTTTTTCTCTCTCGATTTCTCTTTTTCTCTCTCTTTTTCTCTTTTTCTCTCACTTTTCTCTTTTTCTCTCTTTTTCGCTCGCCTTTTCTCTCTCTTTTTCTTCCTCGCTTTATCACGTTTTCTCTCTTTCTCTTTTTTCTCAGTTTTCTCTCTCATTTTCTCTTTTTCTCTTTTTCTCTTTTTCTCTCTTTTCTCTCTCTTTTTCTTTCTCTCTCTCTCTTTTTCTCTCTCTATTTCTCTCTCTTTTTCTCTTTTTCTCTTTCTCACTTTTACTCTCTCTTTTTCACTTTTTCTCTCTTTTTCTCTCTCTTTTTCTCTCTGTTTTTCTCTCTCTTTTTCTCTCTCGTTTTCTCTTTTTCTCTCTCTTTTTCTCTTTTTCTCTCTTCTTCTCTCTCTTCTTCTCTCTTTCTCTCTTTTACTCTCTCTCTGTTTCTCTTGTACTCTTTCTCTCTTTTTTGTCTCTTTATCTCTTTCTCTCTTTTTCTCTCTTGTTCTTTCCATTTTTCTCTTTTTCTCTCTCTTTTTCTCTCTCTCCTTCTCTCTTTTTCTCTCTCTTTTTCTTTCTCTCTCTTACTCTCTCTCTTTTTCTCTCTGTTTTTCTCTCTCTTTTTCTCTCCTTTTCTCTCTCTTTTTCTCTCTTTTTCTCTCTCTTTTTCTTTCTCTCTCTCTTTTTCTCTCTTTTTTCTCTCTCTTTTTCTCTCTGTTTTTCTCTCTCTTATTCTCTATCGTTTTCTCTTTTTCTCTCTCTTTTTCTCTTTTTCTCTCACTATATCTTTTTCTCTCTTTTTCTCTCTCTTTTTCTCTCTTTCTCTCTTTTACTCTCTCTGTTTCTCTTTTTCTCTTTCTCTCTTTTTTCTCTTTTTCTCACTCTCTTTCTCTCTTTTTCTCTCTTTTTCTCTCTGTTTTTCTCTCTCTTTTTCTCTGTCGTTTTCTCTTTTCTCTCTCTTTTTCTCTCACTTTTTCTCTTTTTCTCTCTTCTTCTCTCTCTTCTTCTCTCTTTCTCTCTTTTACTCTCTCTCTGTTTCTCTTGTTCTCTTTCTCTCTTTTTTGTCTCTTTATCTCTTTCTCTTTTTTTCTCTCTCTTGTTCTTTCCATTTTTCTCTTTTTCTCTCTTTTTCTCTCTCTCTTTCTCTCTTTTTCTCTCTCTTTTTCTTTCTCTCTCTTACTCTCTCTCTTTTTCTCTCTCTTTTTCTCTCTCTTTTTCTCTCTTTTTCTCTTTTTCTCTCTTTTTCACTCTCTTTTTCTCTCTTTTTCTCTCTCTTTTTCTTTCTCTCTCTTTTTCTCTCTTTTTTCTCTCTCTTTTTCTCCTTTTCTCTTTTTCTCTTTTACTCTCTCTGTTTCTCTTTTCTCTTTCTCTCTTTTTTGTCTCTTTTCTCTTTCTCTCTTTTTCTCTCTCTTTTTTTTCTCTTTTTTTCATTTTCGCTCTTTCTCTCTTTTTCTCTGTCATTCTCTCTTTTTCTCTCTCTTTTTCTCTCTTTTTTTCTCTCTCTTTTTCTCTGTCGTTTTCTGTTTCTCTCTCTTTTTCTCTTTTTCTCTCTCTTTTTCTCTTTTTCTCTCTTTTACTCTCTCTGTTTCTCTTTTTTCTCTTTCTCTCTTTTTTGTCTCTTTATCTCTTTGTCTCTATTTCTCTCTCTTTTTCTTTCTCTTTTTCTCGTTTTCTCTCATTTTCTCTATCACTTTCTCTCTTTTTCTCTCTCTATTTCTTTCTCTCTCTTACTCTCTCTCTATTTCTCTCTGTTTTACTCTCTCTTTTTCTCTCTTTTTCTATCTCTTTTTCTCTCTTTTTCTCTCTCTTTTTCTTTCTCTCTCTCTTTTTTCTCTCACTTTTTCTCCTTTTCTCTTTTTCTCTTTTACTTTCTCTGTTTCTCTTTTTCTCTTTCTCTCTTTTTTGTCTCTTTCTCTCTTTCTCTCTTTTTCTCTCTCTTTTTTTCTCTTTTTCTCTTTTTCTCTCTTTCTCTCTTTTTCTCTCTCGTTCTCTCTTTTTCTCTCTCTTTTTCTCTCTGTTTTTCTCTCTCTTTTTCTCTGTTGTTTTCTGTTTCTCTCTCTTTTTCTCTTTTTCTCTCTCTTTTTCTCTTTTTCTCTCTTTTACTCTCTCTGTTTCTCTTTTTCTCTTTCTCTCTTTTTTGTCTCTTTATCTCTTTCTCTCTTTTTCTCTCACTTTTTCTCTTTTTCTCACTTTTTCTCTCTCTTTTACTCTCTTTCTCTCTTTTACTCTCTCTGTTTCTCTTTTTCTCTTTCTCTCTTTTTTGTCTCTTTATCTCTTTCTCTCTTTTTCTCTCTCTTTTTCTTTCTCTTTTTCTCGTTTTCTCTCTTTCTCTCTTTTTCTCTCTCTCTGCGTCTCTTTTTCTCTCTCTTTCTCTCTCTGTTTTTCTCTCTCTTTTTCTCTCTCGTTTTCTCTTTTTCTCTCACTTTTTCTCTTTTTCTCTCTTTTTCTCTCTTTTTCTGTCTTTCTCTCTTTTACTCTCTCTCTTTTCTCTTTTTCTCTTTCTCTCTTTTTTGTCTCTTTATCTCTTTCTCTCTTTTTCTCTCTCTTTTTCTTTCTCTTTTTCGCTTTTTCTCTCTTTTTCTCTCTCTTTTTCTCTCTGTTTTTCTCTCTCTTTTTCTCTGTTGTTTTCTGTTTCTCTCTCTTTTTCTCTTTTTCTCTCTCTTTTTCTCTTTTTCTCTCTTTTACTCTCTCTGTTTCTCTTTTTCTCTTTCTCTCTTTTTTGTCTCTTTATCTCTTTCTCTCTTTTTCTCTCACTTTTTCTCTTTTTCTCACTTTTTCTCTCTCTTTTACTCTCTTTCTCTCTTTTACTCTCTCTGTTTCTCTTTTTCTCTTTCTCTCTTTTTTGTCTCTTTATCTCTTTCTCTCTTTCTCTCTCTCTTTTTCTTTCTCTTTTTCTCGTTTTCTCTCTTTCTCTCTTTTTCTCTCTCTGCGTCTCTTTTTCTCTCTCTTTCTCTCTCTGTTTTTCTCTCTCTTTTTCTCTCTCGTTTTCTCTTTTTCTCTCACTTTTTCTCTTTTTCTCTCTTTTTCTCTCTTTTTCTGTCTTTCTCTCTTTTACTCTCTCTCTTTTCTCTTTTTCTCTTTCACTCTTTTTTGTCTCTTTATCTCTTTCTCTCTTTTTCTCTCTCTTTTTCTTTCTCTTTTTCGCTTTTTCTCTCTTTTTCTCTCTCTTTTTCTCTCTCTTTTTCTCTCTGTTTTTCTCTCTCTTTTTCTCTCTTGTTTTCTCTTTTTCTCTCTCTTTTTCTCTCACTTTATCTATTTCTCTCTTTTTCTCTCTCTTTTTGTCTCTTTCTCTCTTTTACTCTCTCTGTTTCTCTTTTTCTCTTTCTCTCTTTTATGTTTCTTTATCTCAGTCTCTCTTTTTCTCTCTCTTTTTCTTTCTCTTTTTCTCTTTTTCTCTCTTTCTCTCTTTTTCTCTCTCTTTCTCTCTTTTTCTCTCTCTCTTTCTCTCTGTCTTTCTCTCTCTTTTTCTCTCTCTTTCTCTCTGTTTCTCTCTCTTTTTCTCTCACTTTATCTATTTCTCTCTTTTTCTCTCTCTTTTTGTCTCTTTTTCTCTTTTACTCTCTCTGTTTCTCTTTTTCTCTTTCTCTCTTTTTTGTCTCTTTATCTCATTCTCTCTTTTTCTCTCTCTTTTTCTTTCTCTTTTTCTCTCTTTCTCTCTTTTTCTCTCTCTTTCTCTCTTTTTCACTCTCTTTTTCTCTCTGTTTTTCTCTCTCTTTTTCTCTCTCTTTCTCTCTTTTTCTCTTTCTCTCTTTTTTGTCTCTTTATCTCTTTCTCTCTTTTTCTCTCTCTTTTTCTTTCTCTTTTTCTCGTTTTCTCTCTTTCTCTCTTTTTCTCTCTCTCTGCGTCTCTTTTTCCCTCTCTTTCTCTTTCTGTTTTTCTCTCTCTTTTTCTCTCTCGTTTTCTCTTTTTCTCTCACTTTTTCTCTTTTTCTCTCTTTTTCTCTCTTTTTCTGTCTTTCTCTCTTTTACTCTCTCTCTTTTCTCTTTTTCTCTTTCTCTCTTTTTTGTCTCTTTATCTCTTTCTCTCTTTTTCTCTCTCTTTTTCTTTCCCTTTTACGCTTTTTCTCTCTTTTTCTCTCTCTTTTTCTCTCTGTTTTTCTCTCTCTTTTTCTCTGTTGTTTTCTGTTTCTCTCTCTTTTTCTCTTTTTCTCTCTCTTTTTCTCTTTTTCTCTCTTTTACTCTCTCTGTTTCTCTTTTTCTCTTTCTCTCTTTTTTGTCTCTTTATCTCTTTCTCTCTTTTTCTCTCACTTTTTCTCTTTTTCTCACTTTTTCTCTCTCTTTTACTCTCTTTCTCTCTTTTACTCTCTCTGTTTCTCTTTTTCTCTTTCTCTCTTTTTTGTCTCTTTATCTCTTTTTCTCTTTTTCTCTCTCTTTTTCTTTCTCTTTTTCTCGTTTTCTCTCTTTCTCTCTTTTTCTCTCTCTCTGCGTCTCTTTTTCTCTCTCTTTCTCTCTCTGTTTTTCTCTCTCTTTTTCTCTCTCGTTTTCTCTTTTTCTCTCACTTTTTCTCTTTTTCTCTCTTTTTCTCTCTTTTTCTGTCTTTCTCTCTTTTACTCTCTCTCTTTTCTCTTTTTCTCTTTCTCTCTTTTTTGTCTCTTTATCTCTTTCTCTCTTTTTCTCTCTCTTTTTCTCTCTGTTTTTCTCTCTCTTTTTCTCTCTCGTTTTCTCTTTTTCTCTCTCTTTTTCTCTCACTTTATCTATTTCTCTCTTTTTCTCTCTCGTTCTCTCTTTGTCTCTCTCTTTTTCTCTCTGTTTTTCTCTCTCTTTTTCTCTCTCGTTTTCTCTTTTTCTCTCTTCTTCTCTCTCTTCTTCTCTCTTTCTCTCTTTTACTCTCTCTCTGTTTCTCTTGTTCTCTTTCTCTCTTTTTTGTCTCTTTATCTCTTTCTCTCTTTTTCTCTCTCTTGTTCTTTCCATTTTTCTCTTTTTCTCTCTTTTTCTCTCTCTCCTTCTCTCTTTTTCTCTCTCTTTTTCTTTCTCTCTCTTACTCTCTCTCCTTTTCTCTCTGTTTTCTCTCTCTTTTTCTCTCTTTTTCTGTCTTTCTCTCTTTTACTCTCTCTCTTTTTCTCTCTTTTTCTCTCTCTTTTTCTTTCTCTCTCTCTTTTTCTCTCTTTTTTCTCTCTCTTTTTCTCTCTCTTTTTCTCTCTCGTTTTCTCTTTTTCTCTCACTTTTTCTCTTTTTCTCTCTTTTTCTCTCTTTTTCTGTCTTTCTCTCTTTTACTCTCTCTCTTTTCTCTTTTTCTCTTTCACTCTTTTTTGTCTCTTTATCTCTTTCTCTCTTTTTCTCTCTCTTTTTCTTTCTCTTTTTCGCTTTTTCTCTCTTTTTCTCTCTCTTTTTCTCTCTCTTTTTCTCTCTGTTTTTCTCTCTCTTTTTCTCTCTTGTTTTCTCTTTTTCTCTCTCTTTTTCTCTCACTTTATCTATTTCTCTCTTTTTCTCTCTCTTTTTGTCTCTTTCTCTCTTTTACTCTCTCTGTTTCTCTTTTTCTCTTTCTCTCTTTTATGTTTCTTTATCTCAGTCTCTCTTTTTCTCTCTCTTTTTCTTTCTCTTTTTCTCTTTTTCTCTCTTTCTCTCTTTTTCTCTCTCTTTCTCTCTTTTTCTCTCTCTCTTTCTCTCTGTCTTTCTCTCTCTTTTTCTCTCTCTTTCTCTCTGTTTCTCTCTCTTTTTCTCTCACTTTATCTATTTCTCTCTTTTTCTCTCTCTTTTTGTCTCTTTTTCTCTTTTACTCTCTCTGTTTCTCTTTTTCTCTTTCTCTCTTTTTTGTCTCTTTATCTCATTCTCTCTTTTTCTCTCTCTTTTTCTTTCTCTTTTTCTCTCTTTCTCTCTTTTTCTCTCTCTTTCTCTCTTTTTCACTCTCTTTTTCTCTCTGTTTTTCTCTCTCTTTTTCTCTCTCTTTCTCTCTTTTTCTCTTTCTCTCTTTTTTGTCTCTTTATCTCTTTCTCTCTTTTTCTCTCTCTTTTTCTTTCTCTTTTTCTCGTTTTCTCTCTTTCTCTCTTTTTCTCTCTCTCTGCGTCTCTTTTTCCCTCTCTTTCTCTTTCTGTTTTTCTCTCTCTTTTTCTCTCTCGTTTTCTCTTTTTCTCTCACTTTTTCTCTTTTTCTCTCTTTTTCTCTCTTTTTCTGTCTTTCTCTCTTTTACTCTCTCTCTTTTCTCTTTTTCTCTTTCTCTCTTTTTTGTCTCTTTATCTCTTTCTCTCTTTTTCTCTCTCTTTTTCTTTCCCTTTTACGCTTTTTCTCTCTTTTTCTCTCTCTTTTTCTCTCTGTTTTTCTCTCTCTTTTTCTCTGTTGTTTTCTGTTTCTCTCTCTTTTTCTCTTTTTCTCTCTCTTTTTCTCTTTTTCTCTCTTTTACTCTCTCTGTTTCTCTTTTTCTCTTTCTCTCTTTTTTGTCTCTTTATCTCTTTCTCTCTTTTTCTCTCACTTTTTCTCTTTTTCTCACTTTTTCTCTCTCTTTTACTCTCTTTCTCTCTTTTACTCTCTCTGTTTCTCTTTTTCTCTTTCTCTCTTTTTTGTCTCTTTATCTCTTTTTCTCTTTTTCTCTCTCTTTTTCTTTCTCTTTTTCTCGTTTTCTCTCTTTCTCTCTTTTTCTCTCTCTCTGCGTCTCTTTTTCTCTCTCTTTCTCTCTCTGTTTTTCTCTCTCTTTTTCTCTCTCGTTTTCTCTTTTTCTCTCACTTTTTCTCTTTTTCTCTCTTTTTCTCTCTTTTTCTGTCTTTCTCTCTTTTACTCTCTCTCTTTTCTCTTTTTCTCTTTCTCTCTTTTTTGTCTCTTTATCTCTTTCTCTCTTTTTCTCTCTCTTTTTCTTTCTCTTTTTCGCTTTTTCTCTCTTTTTCTCTCTCTTTTTCTCTCTGTTTTTCTCTCTCTTTTTCTCTCTCGTTTTCTCTTTTTCTCTCTCTTTTTCTCTCACTTTATCTATTTCTCTCTTTTTCTCTCTCGTTCTCTCTTTGTCTCTCTCTTTTTCTCTCTGTTTTTCTCTCTCTTTTTCTCTCTCGTTTTCTCTTTTTCTCTCTTCTTCTCTCTCTTCTTCTCTCTTTCTCTCTTTTACTCTCTCTCTGTTTCTCTTGTTCTCTTTCTCTCTTTTTTGTCTCTTTATCTCTTTCTCTCTTTTTCTCTCTCTTGTTCTTTCCATTTTTCTCTTTTTCTCTCTTTTTCTCTCTCTCCTTCTCTCTTTTTCTCTCTCTTTTTCTTTCTCTCTCTTACTCTCTCTCCTTTTCTCTCTGTTTTCTCTCTCTTTTTCTCTCTTTTTCTGTCTTTCTCTCTTTTACTCTCTCTCTTTTTCTCTCTTTTTCTCTCTCTTTTTCTTTCTCTCTCTCTTTTTCTCTCTTTTTTCTCTCTCTTTTTCTCTCTGTTTTTCTCTCTCTTATTCTCTATCGTTTTCTCTTTTTCTCTCTCTTTTTCTCTTTTTCTCTCACTATATCTTTTTCTCTCTTTTTCTCTCTCTTTTTCTCTCTTTCTCTCTTTTACTCTCTCTGTTTCTCTTTTTCTCTTTCTCTCTTTTTTCTCTTTTTCTCACTCTCTTTCTCTCTTTTTCTCTCTTTTTCTCTCTGTTTTTCTCTCTCTTTTTCTCTGTCGTTTTCTCTTTTCTCTCTCTTTTTCTCTCACTTTTTCTCTTTTTCTCTCTTCTTCTCTCTCTTCTTCTCTCTTTCTCTCTTTTACTCTCTCTCTGTTTCTCTTGTTCTCTTTCTCTCTTTTTTGTCTCTTTATCTCTTTCTCTTTTTTCTCTCTCTTGTTCTTTCCATTTTTGTCTTTTTCTCTCTTTTTCTCTCTCTCTTTCTCTCTTTTTCTCTCTCTTTTTCTTTCTCTCTCTTACTCTCTCTCTTTTTCTCTCTCTTTTTCTCTCTCTTTTTCTCTCTTTTTCTCTTTTTCTCTCTTTTTCACTCTCTTTTTCTCTCTTTTTCTCTCTCTTTTTCTTTCTCTCTCTCTTTTTCTCTCTTTTTTCTCTCTCTTTTTCTCCTTTTCTCTTTTTCTCTTTTACTCTCTCTGTTTCTCTTTTCTCTTTCTCTCTTTTTTGTCTCTTTTCTCTTTCTCTCTTTTTCTCTCTCTTTTTTTTCTCTTTTTTTCATTTTCGCTCTTTCTCTCTTTTTCTCTGTCGTTCTCTCTTTTTCTCTCTCTTTTTCTCTCTTTTTTTCTCTCTCTTTTTCTCTGTCGTTTTCTGTTTCTCTCTCTTTTTCTCTTTTTCTCTCTCTTTTTCTCTTTTTCTCTCTTTTACTCTCTCTGTTTCTCTTTTTTCTCTTTCTCTCTTTTTTGTCTCTTTATCTCTTTGTCTCTTTTTCTCTCTCTTTTTCTTTCTCTTTTTCTCGTTTTCTCTCATTTTCTCTATCACTTTCTCTCTTTTTCTCTCTCTATTTCTTTCTCTCTCTTACTCTCTCTCTATTTCTCTCTGTTTTACTCTCTCTTTTTCTCTCTTTTTCTATCTCTTTTTCTCTCTTTTTCTCTCTCTTTTTCTTTCTCTCTCTCTTTTTTCTCTCACTTTTTCTCCTTTTCTCTTTTTCTCTTTTACTTTCTCTGTTTCTCTTTTTCTCTTTCTCTCTTTTTTGTCTCTTTCTCTCTTTCTCTCTTTTTCTCTCACTTTTTCTCTTTTTCTCTTTTTCTCTCTTTCTCTCTTTTTCTCTCTCGTTCTCTCTTTTTCTCTCTCTTTTTCTCTCTGTTTTTCTCTCTCTTTTTCTTTGTTGTTTTCTGTTTCTCTCTCTTTTTCTCTTTTTCTCTCTCTTTTTCTCTCTTTTACTCTCTCTGTTTCTCTTTTTCTCTTTCTCTCTTTTTTGTCTCTTTATCTCTTTCTCTCTTTTTCTCTCACTTTTTCTCTTTTTCTCTCTCTTTTACTCTCTTTCTCTCTTTTACTCTCTCTGTTTCTCTTTTTCTCTTTCTCTCTTTTTTGTCTCTTTATCTCTTTCTCTCTTTTTCTCTCTCTTTTTCTTTCTCTCTCTCTTTTTTCTCTCACTTTTTCTCCGTTTCTCTTTTTCTCTTTTACTTTCTCTGTTTCTCTTTTTCTCTTTCTCTCTTTTTTGTCTCTTTCTCTCTTTCTCTCTTTTTCTCTCTCTTTTTTTCTCTTTTTCTCTTTTTCTCTCTTTCTCTCTTTTTCTCTCTCGTTCTCTCTTTTTCTCTCTCTTTTTCTCTTTTTCTCTCTTTTACTCTCTCTGTTTCTCTTTTTCTCTTTCTCTCTTTTTTGTCTCTTTATCTCTTTCTCTCTTTTTCTCTCACTTTTTCTCTTTTTCTCTCTCTTTTACTCTCTTTCTCTCTTTTACTCTCTCTGTTTCTCTTTTTCTCTTTCTCTCTTTTTTGTCTCTTTATCTCTTTCTCTCTTTTTCTCTCTCTTTTTCTTTCTCTCTCTCTTTTTTCTCTCACTTTTTCTCCGTTTCTCTTTTTCTCTTTTACTTTCTCTGTTTCTCTTTTTCTCTTTCTCTCTTTTTTGTCTCTTTCTCTCTTTCTCTCTTTTTCTCTCTCTTTTTTTCTCTTTTTCTCTTTTTCTCTCTTTCTCTCTTTTTCTCTCTCGTTCTCTCTTTTTCTCTCTCTTTTTCTCTCTGTTTTTCTCTCTCTTTTTCTCTGTTGTTTTCTGTTTCTCTCTCTTTTTCTCTTTTTCTCTCTCTTTTTCTCTTTTTCTCTCTTTTACTCTCTCTGTTTCTCTTTTTCTCTTTCTCTCTTTTTTGTCTCTTTATCTCTTTCTCTCTTTTTCTCTCACTTTTTCTCTTTTTCTCACTTTTCTCTCTCTTTTACTCTCTTTCTCTCTTTTACTCTCTCTGTTTCTCTTTTTCTCTTTCTCTCTTTTTTGTCTCTTTATCTCTTTCTCTCTTTTTCTCTCTCTTTTTCTTTCTCTTTTTCTCGTTTTCTCTCTTTCTCTCTTTTTCTCTCTCTCTGCGTCTCTTTTTCTCTCTCTTTCTCTCTCTGTTTTTCTCTCTCTTTTTCTCTCTCGTTTTCTCTTTTTCTCTCACTTTTTCTCTTTTTCTCTCTTTTTCTGTCTTTCTCTCTTTTACTCTCTCTTTTCTCTTTTTCTCTTTCTCTCTTTTTTGTCTCTTTATCTCTTTCTCTCTTTTTCTCTCTCTTTTTCTTTCTCTTTTTCGCTTTTTCTCTCTTTTTCTCTCTCTTTTTCTCTCTGTTTTTCTCTCTCTTTTTCTCTGTTGTTTTCTGTTTTTCTCTCTCTTTTTCTCTTTTTCTCTCTCTTTTTCTCTCTTTTACTCTCTCTGTTTCTCTTTTTCTCTTTCTCTCTTTTTTGTCTCTTTATCTCTTTCTCTCTTTTTCTCTCACTTTTTCTCTTTTTCTCACTTTTTCTCTCTCTTTTACTCTCTTTCTCTCTTTTACTCTCTCTGTTTCTCTTTTTCTCTTTCTCTCTTTTTTGTCTCTTTATCTCTTTCTCTCTTTTTCTCTCTCTTTTTCTTTCTCTTTTTCTCGTTTTCTCTCTTTCTCTCTTTTTCTCTCTCTCTGCGTCTCTTTTTCCCTCTCTTTCTCTCTCTGTTTTTCTTTCTCTTTTTCTCTCTCGTTTTCTCTTTTTCTCTCACTTTTTCTCTTTTTCTCTCTTTTTCTCTCTTTTTCTCTCTTTTTCTGTCTTTCTCTCTTTTACTCTCTCTCTTTTCTCTTTTTCTCTTTCTCTCTTTTTTGTCTCTTTATCTCTTTCTCTCTTTTTCTCTCTCTTTTTCTTTCTCTTTTTCGCTTTTTCTCTCTTTTTCTCTCTCTTTTTCTCTCTCTTTTTCTCTCTGTTTTTCTCTCTCTTTTTCTCTCTCGTTTTCTCTTTTTCTCTCTCTTTTTCTCTCACTTTATCTATTTCTCTCTTTTTCTCTCTCTTTTTGTCTCTTTCTCTCTTTTACTCTCTCTGTTTCTCTTTTTCTCTTTCTCTCTTTTTTGTTTCTTTATCTCATTCTCTCTTTTTCTCTCTCTTTTTCTTTCTCTTTTTCTCTTTTTCTCTCTTTCTCTCTTTTTCTCTCTCTTTCTCTCTTTTTCTCTCTCTCTTTCTCTCTGTCTTTCTCTCTCTTTTTCTCTCTCTTTCTCTCTGTTTCTCTCTCTTTTTCTCTCACTTTATCTATTTCTCTCTTTTTCTCTCTCTTTTTGTCTCTTTTTCTCTTTTACTCTCTCTGTTTCTCTTTTTCTCTTTCTCTCTTTTTTGTCTCTTTATCTCATTCTCTCTTTTTCTCTCTCTTTTTCTTTCTCTTTTTCTCTCTTTCTCTCTTTTTCTCTCTCTTTCTCTCTTTTTCACTCTCTTTTTCTCTCTGTTTTTCTCTCTCTTTTTCTCTCTCTTTTTCTCTTTTTCTCTTTCTCTCTTTTTTGTCTCTTTATCTCTTTCTCTCTTTTTCTCTCTCTTTTTCTTTCTCTTTTTCTCGTTTTCTCTCTTTCTCTCTTTTTCTCTCTCTCTGCGTCTCTTTTTCCCTCTCTTTCTCTCTCTGTTTTTCTCTCTCTTTTTCTCTCTCGTTTTCTCTTTTTCTCTCACTTTTTCTCTTTTTCTCTCTTTTTCTCTCTTTTTCTGTCTTTCTCTCTTTTACTCTCTCTCTTTTCTCTTTTTCTCTTTCTCTCTTTTTTGTCTCCTTATCTCTTTCTCTCTTTTTCTCTCTCTTTTTCTCTCACTTTATCTATTTCTCTCTTTTTCTCTCTCTTTTTGTCTCTTTCTCTCTTTTACTCTCTCTGTTTCTCTTTTTCTCTTTCTCTCTTTTTTGTTTCTTTATCTCATTCTCTCTTTTTCTCTCTCTTTTTCTTTCTCTTTTTCTCTTTTTCTCTCTTTCTCTCTTTTTCTCTCTCTTTCTCTCTTTTTCTCTCTCTCTTTCTCTCTGTCTTTCTCTCTCTTTTTCTCTCTCTTTCTCTCTTTTTCTCTCTCTTTTTCTCTCACTTTATCTATTTCTCTCTTTTTCTCTCTCTTTTTGTCTCTTTTTCTCTTTTACTCTCTCTGTTTCTCTTTTTCTCTTTCTCTCTTTTTTGTCTCTTTGTCTCATTCTCTCTTTTTCTCTCTCTTTTTCTTTCTCTTTTTCTCTCTTTCTCTCTTTTTCGCTCTCTTTCTCTCTTTTTCACTCTCTTTTTCTCTCTGTTTTTCTCTCTCTTTTTCTCTCTCTTTTTCTCTTTTTCTCTTTCTCTCTTTTACTCTCTCTTTTTCTCTTTTTCTCTCTATTTCTCACTTATTTTCTCTCTGTTTTTCTCTTTTTCGCTCTCTTTTCCTCTTTTTCTCTATCTTTTTCTCTAACTTTTTCTCTCTTTTTCTGTCTTTCTCTCTTTTACTCTCTCTCTTTTCTCTTTTTCTCTTTCTCTCTTTTTTGTCTCTTTATCTCTTTCTCTCTTTTTCTCTCTCTTTTTCTTTCTCTTTTTCGCTTTTTCTCTCTTTTTCTCTCTCTTTTTCTCTCTGTTTTTCTTTCTTCTTTTTCTCTGTTGTTTTCTGTTTCTCTCTCTTTTTCTCTTTTTCTCTCACTTTTTCTCTTTTTCTCTCTTTTTCTCTCTTTTTCTGTCTTTCTCTCTTTTACTCTCTCTCTTTTCTCTTTTTCTCTTTCTCTCTTTTTTGTCTCTTTATCTCTTTCTCTCTTTTTCTCTCTCTTTTTCTTTCTCTTTTTCGCTTTTTCTCTCTTTTTCTCTCTCTTTTTCTCTCTGTTTTTCTCTCTCTTTTTCTCTCTCTTTTTCTCTCTCGTTTTCTCTTTTTCTCTCTCTTTTTCTCTCACTTTATCTATTTCTCTCTTTTTCTCTCTCTTTTTGTCTCTTTCTCTCTTTTACTCTCTCTGTTTCTCTTTTTCTCTTTCTCTCTTTTTTGTTTCTTTATCTCATTCTCTCTTTTTCTCTCTCTTTTTCTTTCTCTTTTTCTCTTTTTCTCTCTTTCTCTCTTTTTCTCTCTCTTTCTCTCTTTTTCTCTCTCTCTTTCTCTCTGTCTTTCTCTCTCTTTTTCTCTCTCTTTCTCTCTTTTTCTCTCTCTTTTTCTCTCACTTTATCTATTTCTCTCTTTTTCTCTCTCTTTTTGTCTCTTTTTCTCTTTTACTCTCTCTGTTTCTCTTTTTCTCTTTCTCTCTTTTTTGTCTCTTAATCTCATTCTCTCTTTTTCTCTCTCTTTTTCTTTCTCTTTTTCTCTCTTTCTCTCTTTTTCTCTCTCTTTCTCTCTTTTTCACTCTCTTTTTCTCTCTGTTTTTCTCTCTCTTTTTCTCTCTCTTTTTCTCTTTTTCTCTTTCTCTCTTTTTTGTCTCTTTATCTCTTTCTCTCTTTTTCTCTCTCTTTTTCTTTCTCTTTTTCTCGTTTTCTCTCTTTCTCTCTTTTTCTCTCTCTCTGCGTCTCTTTTTCCCTCTCTTTCTCTCTCTCTTTTTCTCTCTCGTTTTCTCTCTCGTTTTCTCTTTTTCTCTCACTTTTTCTCTTTTTCTCTCTTTTTCTCTCTTTTTCTGTCTTTCTCTCTTTTACTCTCTCTCTTTTCTCTTTTTCTCTTTCTCTCTTTTTTGTCTCTTTATCTCTTTCTCTCTTTTTCTCTCTCTTTTTCTCTCACTTTATCTATTTCTCTCTTTTTCTCTCTCTTTTTGTCTCTTTCTCTCTTTTACTCTCTCTGTTTCTCTTTTTCTCTTTCTCTCTTTTTTGTTTCTTTATCTCATTCTCTCTTTTTCTCTCTCTTTTTCTTTCTCTTTTTCTCTTTTTCTCTCTTTCTCTCTTTTTCTGTCTCTTTCTCTCTTTTTCTCTCTCTCTTTCTCTCTGTCTTTCTCTCTCTTTTTCTCTCTCTTTCTCTCTTTTTCTCTCTCTTTTTCTCTCACTTTATCTATTTCTCTCTTTTTCTCTCTCTTTTTGTCTCTTTTTCTCTTTTACTCTCTCTGTTTCTCTTTTTCTCTTTCTCTCTTTTTTGTCTCTTTATCTCATTCTCTCTTTTTCTCTCTCTTTTTCTTTCTCTTTTTCTCTCTTTCTCTCTTTTTCTCTCTCTTTCTCTCTTTTTCACTCTCTTTTTCTCTCTGTTTTTCTCTCTCTTTTTCTCTCTCTTTTTCTCTTTTTCTCTTTCTCTCTTTTACTCTCTCTTTTTCTCTTTTTCTCTCTATTTCTCACTTATTTTCTCTCTGTTTTTCTCTTTTTCGCTCTCTTTTCCTCTTTTTCTCTATCTTTTTCTCTAACTTTTTCTCTCTTTTTCTGTCTTTCTCTCTTTTACTCTCTCTCTTTTCTCTTTTTCTCTTTCTCTCTTTTTTGTCTCTTTATCTCTTTCTCTCTTTTTCTCTCTCTTTTTCTTTCTCTTTTTCGCTTTTTCTCTCTTTTTCTCTCTCTTTTTCTCTCTGTTTTTCTCTTTTTCGCTCTCTTTTCCTCTTTTTCTCTATCTTTTTCTCTAACTTTTTCTCTCTTTTTCTCTCTTTCTCGCTTTTACTCTCTCTGTTTCTCTTTTTCTCTTTCTCTCTTTTTTGTCTCTTTAACTCTTTCTCTCTTTTTCTCTCTCTTTTCGTTTCTCTTCTTCTCTTTTTCTCTCTTTCTCTCTTTTTCTCTCTCTCTTTCTCTCTTTTTCTATCTCTTTTTCTCTCTTTTTCTCTCTCGATTTCTCTTTTTCTCTCTCTTTTTCTCTTTTTCTCTCACTTTTCTCTTTTTCTCTCTTTTTCGCTCGCCTTTTCTCTCTCTTTTTCTTCCTCGCTTTATCACTTTTTCTCTCTTTCTCTTTTTTCTCACTTTTCTCTCTCATTTTCTCTTTTTCTCTTTTTCTCTCTTTTTCTCTCTTTTCTCTCTCTTTTTCTTTCTCTCTCTCTCTTTTTCTCTCTCTATTTCTCTCTCTTTTTCTCTTTTTCTCTTTCTCACTTTTACTCTCTCTTTTTCACTTTTTCTCTCTTTTTCTCTCTCTTTTTCTCTCTGTTTTTCTCTCTCTTTTTCTCTCTCGTTTTCTCTTTTTCTCTCACTTTTTCTCTTTTTCTCTCTTCTTCTCTCTCTTCTTCTCTCTTTCTCTCTTTTACTCTCTCTCTGTTTCTCTTGTTCTCTTTCTCTCTTTTTTGTCTCTTTATCTCTTTCTCTCTTTTTCTCTCTCTTGTTCTTTCCATTTTTCTCTTTTTCTCTCTTTTTCTCTCTCTCTTTCTCTCTTTTTCTCTCTCTTTTTCTTTCTCTCTCTTACTCTCTCTCTTTTTCTCTCTGTTTTTCTCTCTCTTTTTCTCTCTTTTTCTCTTTTTCTCTCTTTTTCTCTCTCTTTTTCTCTCTTTTTCTCTCTCTTTTTCTTTCTCTCTCTCTTTTTCTCTCTTTTTTCTCTCTCTTTTTCTCTCTGTTTTTCTCTCTCTTTTTCTCTCTCGTTTTCTCTTTTTCTCTCTCTTTTTCTCTTTTTCTCTCACTATATCTTTTTCTCTCTTTTTCTCTCTCTTTTTCTCTCTTTCTCTCTTTTACTCTCTCTGTTTCTCTTTTTCTCTTTCTCTCTTTTTTCTCTTTTTCTCACTCTCTTTTTCTCTTTTTCTCTCTCTTTTTCTCTCTGTTTTTCTCTCTCTTTTTCTCTGTCGTTTTCTCTTTTCTCTCTATTTTTCTCTCACTTTTTCTCTTTTTCTCTCTTCTTCTCTCTCTTCTTCTCTCTTTCTCTCTTTTACTCTCTCTCTGTTTCTCTTGTTCTCTTTCTCTCTTTTTTGTCTCTTTATCTCTTTCTCTCTTTTTCTCTCTCTTGTTCTTTCCATTTTTCTCTTTTTCTCTCTTTTTCTCTCTCTCTTTCTCTCTTTTTCTCTCTCTTTTTCTTACTCTCTCTTACTCTCTCACTTTTTCTCTCTCTTTTTCTCTCTCTTTTTCTCTCTTTTTCTCTTTTTCTCTCTTTTTCTCTCTCTTTTTCTCTCTTTTTCTCTCTCTTTTTCTTTCTCTCTCTTTTTCTCTCTTTTTTCTCTCTCTTTTTCTCCTTTTCTCTTTTTCTCTTTTACTCTCTCTGTTTCTCTTTGTCTCTTTCTCTCTTTTTTGTCTCTTTCTCTCTTTCTCTCTTTTTCTCTCTCTTTTTTTCTCTTTTACTCTCTCTGTTTCTCTTTTTCTCTTTCTGTCTTTTTTGTCTCTTTATCTCTTTCTCTCTTTTTCTCTCACTTTTTCTCTTTTTCTCTCTCTTTTACTCTCTTTCTCTCTTTTTCTCTCTCTTTTTCTTTCTCTCTCTCTTTTTCTCTCTTTTTTCTCTCTCTTTTTCTCCTTTTCTCTTTTTCTCTTTTACTCTCTCTGTTTCTCTTGTCTCTTTCTCTCTTTTTTGTCTCTTTCTCTCTTTTTCTCTCTCTTTTTTTTCTCTTTTTTTCTCTTTCTCTCTTTCTCTCTTTTTCTCTGTCGTTCTCTCTTTTTCTCTCTCTTTTTCTCTCTTTTTTTCTCTCTCTTTTTCTCTGTCGTTTTCTGTTTCTCTCTCTTTTTCTCTTTTTCTCTCTCTTTTTCTCTTTTTCTCTCTTTTACTCTCTCTGTTTCTCTTTTTCTCTTTCTCTCTTTTTTGTCTCTTTATCTCTTTGTCTCTTTTTCTCTCTCTTTTTCTTTCTCTTTTTCTCTTTTTCTCTCTCTCTTTTTCTCTCTCTCTTTCTCTCTTTTTCTCTCTCTTTTTCTCTCTGCTTTTCCCTCTCTTTTTCTCTCTCGTTTTCTCTTTTTCTCTCACTTTTTCTCTTTTTCTCTCTTTTTCTCTCTCTTTTTCTCTTTTTCTCTTTCTCACTTTTACTCTCCCTTTTTCACTTTTTCTCTCTTTTTCTCTCTCTTTTTCTCTCTCGTTTTCTCTTTTTCTCTCTCTTTTTCTCTTTTACTCTCACTTTATCTTTTTCTCTCTCTTTTTCTCTCTTTCTCTCTTTTACTCTCTCTGTTTCTCTTTTTCTCTTTCTCTCTTTTTTGTCTCTTTATCTCTTTGTCTCTTTTTCTCTCTCTTTTTCTTTCTCTTTTTCTCTTTTTCTCTCTCTCTTTTTCTCTCTCTCTTTCTCTCTTTTTCTCTCTCTTTTTCTCTCTGCTTTTCCCTCTCTTTTTCTCTCTCGTTTTCTCTTTTTCTCTCACTTTTTCTCTTTTTCTCTCTTTTTCTCTCTCTTTTTCTCTTTTTCTCTTTCTCACTTTTACTCTCCCTTTTTCACTTTTTCTCTCTTTTTCTCTCTCTTTTTCTCTCTCGTTTTCTCTTTTTCTCTCTCGTTTTCTCTTTTTCTCTCTCTTTTTCTCTTTTTCTCTCACTATATCTTTTTCTCTCTTTTTCTCTCTCTTTTTCTCTCTTTCTCTCTTTTACTCTCTCTGTTTCTCTTTTTCTCTTTCTCTCTTTTTTCTCTTTTTCTCACTCTCTTTTTCTCTTTTTCTCTCTCTTTTTCTCTCTGTTTTTCACTCTCTTTTTCTCTGTCGTTTTCCCTTTTTCTCTCTCTTTTTCTCTTTTTCTCTCACTTTATCTTTTTCTCTCTTTTTCTCTCTCTTTTTCTCTCTTTCTCTCTTTTACTCTCTCTGTTTCTCTTTTTCTCTTTCTCTCTTTTTTCTCTTTTTCTCACTCTCTTTTTCTCTTTTTCTCTCTCTTTTTCTCTCTGTTTTTCTCTCTCTTTTTCTCTGTCGTTTTCTCTTTTCTCTCTATTTTTCTCTCACTTTTTCTCTTTTTCTCTCTTCTTCTCTCTCTTCTTCTCTCTTTCTCTCTTTTACTCTCTCTCTGTTTCTCTTGTTCTCTTTCTCTCTTTTTTGTCTCTTTATCTCTTTCTCTCTTTTTCTCTCTCTTGTTCTTTCCATTTTTCTCTTTTTCTCTCTTTTTCTCTCTCTCTTTCTCTCTTTTTCTCTCTCTTTTTCTTACTCTCTCTTACTCTCTCACTTTTTCTCTCTCTTTTTCTCTCTCTTTTTCTCTCTTTTTCTCTTTTTCTCTCTTTTTCTCTCTCTTTTTCTCTCTTTTTCTCTCTCTTTTTCTTTCTCTCTCTTTTTCTCTCTTTTTTCTCTCTCTTTTTCTCCTTTTCTCTTTTTCTCTTTTACTCTCTCTGTTTCTCTTTGTCTCTTTCTCTCTTTTTTGTCTCTTTCTCTCTTTCTCTCTTTTTCTCTCTCTTTTTTTCTCTTTTACTCTCTCTGTTTCTCTTTTTCTCTTTCTGTCTTTTTTGTCTCTTTATCTCTTTCTCTCTTTTTCTCTCACTTTTTCTCTTTTTCTCTCTCTTTTACTCTCTTTCTCTCTTTTTCTCTCTCTTTTTCTTTCTCTCTCTCTTTTTCTCTCTTTTTTCTCTCTCTTTTTCTCCTTTTCTCTTTTTCTCTTTTACTCTCTCTGTTTCTCTTGTCTCTTTCTCTCTTTTTTGTCTCTTTCTCTCTTTTTCTCTCTCTTTTTTTTCTCTTTTTTTCTCTTTCTCTCTTTCTCTCTTTTTCTCTGTCGTTCTCTCTTTTTCTCTCTCTTTTTCTCTCTTTTTTTCTCTCTCTTTTTCTCTGTCGTTTTCTGTTTCTCTCTCTTTTTCTCTTTTTCTCTCTCTTTTTCTCTTTTTCTCTCTTTTACTCTCTCTGTTTCTCTTTTTCTCTTTCTCTCTTTTTTGTCTCTTTATCTCTTTGTCTCTTTTTCTCTCTCTTTTTCTTTCTCTTTTTCTCTTTTTCTCTCTCTCTTTTTCTCTCTCTCTTTCTCTCTTTTTCTCTCTCTTTTTCTCTCTGCTTTTCCCTCTCTTTTTCTCTCTCGTTTTCTCTTTTTCTCTCACTTTTTCTCTTTTTCTCTCTTTTTCTCTCTCTTTTTCTCTTTTTCTCTTTCTCACTTTTACTCTCCCTTTTTCACTTTTTCTCTCTTTTTCTCTCTCTTTTTCTCTCTCGTTTTCTCTTTTTCTCTCTCTTTTTCTCTTTTACTCTCACTTTATCTTTTTCTCTCTCTTTTTCTCTCTTTCTCTCTTTTACTCTCTCTGTTTCTCTTTTTCTCTTTCTCTCTTTTTTGTCTCTTTATCTCTTTCTCTCTTTTTCTCTCTCTTTTTCTTTCTCTTTTTCTCTTTTTCTCACTCTCTTTCTCTCTTTTTCTCTCTCTTTTTCTTTCTCTCTCTTACTCTCTCTCTTTTTCTCTCTTTTTCTATCTCTTTTTCTCTCTTTTTCTCTCTCTTTTTCTTTCTCTCTCTCTTTTTTCTCTCACTTTTTCTCCTTTTCTCTTTTTCTCTTTTACTTTCTCTGTTTCTCTTTTTCTCTTTCTCTCTTTTTTGTCTCTTTCTCTCTTTCTCTCTTTTTCTCTCTCTTTTTTCTCTTTTTCTCTTTTTCTCTCTTTCTCTCTTTTTCTCTCTCGTTCTCTCTTTTTCTCTCTCTTTTTCTCTCTGTTTTTCTCTCTCTTTTTCTCTGTTGTTTTCTGTTTCTCTCTCTTTTTCTCTTTTTCTCTCTCTTTTTCTCTTTTTCTCTCTTTTACTCTCTCTGTTTCTCTTTTTCTCTTTCTCTCTTTTTTGTCTCTTTATCTCTTTTTCTCTTTTTGTCTCACTTTTTCTCTTTTTCTCTCTCTTTTACTCTCTTTCTCTCTTTTACACTCTCTGTTTCTCTTTTTCTCTTTCTCTCTTTTTTGTCTCTTTATCTCTTTCTCTCTTTTTCTCTCTCTTTTTCTTTCTCTCTCTCTCTTTTCTCTCACTTTTTCTCCTTTTCTCTTTTTCTCTTTTACTTTCTCTGTTTCTCTTTTTCTCTTTCTCTCTTTTTTGTCTCTTTCTCTCTTTCTCTCTTTTTCTCTCTCTTTTTTTCTCTTTTTCTCTTTTTCTCTCTTTCTCTCTTTTTCTCTCTCGTTCTCTCTTTTTCTCTCTCTTTTTCTCTCTGTTTTTCTCTCTCTTTTTCTCTGTTGTTTTCTGTTTCTCTCTCTTTTTCTCTTTTTCTCTCTCTTTTTCTCTTTTTCTCTCTTTTACTCTCTCTGTTTCTCTTTTTCTCTTTCTCTCTTTTTTGTCTCTTTATCTCTTTCTCTCTTTTTCTCTCACTTTTTCTCTTTTTCTCACTTTTTCTCTCCCTTTTACTCTCTTTCTCTCTTTTACTCTCTCTGTTTCTCTTTTTCTCTTTCTCTCTTTTTTGTCTCTTTATCTCTTTCTCTCTTTTTCTCTCTCTTTTTCTTTCTCTTTTTCTCGTTTTCTCGCTTTCTCTCTTTTTCTCTCTCTCTGCGTCTCTTTTTCTCTCTCTTTCTCTCTCTGTTTTTCTCTCTCTTTTTCTCTCTCGTTTTCTCGTTTTCTCTTTCTCTCTTTTTTGTCTCTTTATCTCTTTCTCTCTTTTTCTCTCACTTTTTCTCTTTTTCTCACTTTTTCTCTCTCTTTTACTCTCTTTCTCTCTTTTACTCTCTCTGTTTCTCTTTTTCTCTTTCTCTCTTTTTTGTCTCTTTATCTCTTTCTCTCTTTTTCTTTCTCTTTTTCTCGTTTTCTCTCTTTCTCTCTTTCTCTCTCTCTGCGTCTCTTTTTCTCTCTCTTTCTCTCTCTGTTTTTCTCTCTCTTTTTCTCTCTCGTTTTCTCTTTTTCTCTCACTTTTTCTCTTTTTCTCTCTTTTTCTCTCTTTTTCTGTCTTTCTCTCTTTTACTCTCTCTCTTTTCTCTTTTTCTCTTTCTCTCTTTTTTGTCTCTTTATCTCTTTCTCTCTTTTTCTCTCTCTTTTTCTTTCTCTTTTTCGCTTTTTCTCTCTTTTTCTCTCTCTTTTTCTCTCTGTTTTTCTCTCTCTTTTTCTCTCTCTTTTTCTCTCTCGTTTTCTCTTTTTCTCTCTCTTTTTCTCTCACTTTATCTATTTCTCTCTTTTTCTCTCTCTTTTTGTCTCTTTCTCTCTTTTACTCTCTCTGTTTCTCTTTTTCTCTTTCTCTCTTTTTTGTTTCTTTATCTCATTCTCTCTTTTTCTCTCTCTTTTTCTTTCTCTTTTTCTCTTTTTCTCTCTTTCTCTCTTTTTCTCTCTCTTTCTCTCTTTTTCTCTCTCTCTTTCTCTCTGTCTTTCTCTCTCTTTTTCTCTCTCTTTCTCTCTTTTTCTCTCTCTTTTTCTCTCACTTTATCTATTTCTCTCTTTTTCTCTCTCTTTTTGTCTCTTTTTCTCTTTTACTCTCTCTGTTTCTCTTTTTCTCTTTCTCTCTTTTTTGTCTCTTTATCTCATTCTCTCTTTTTCTCTCTCTTTTTCTTTCTCTTTTTCTCTCTTTCTCTCTTTTTCTCTCTCTTTCTCTCTTTTTCACTCTCTTTTTCTCTCTGTTTTCTCTCTCTTTTTCTCTCTCTTTTTCTCTTTTTCTCTTTCTCTCTTTTTTGTCTCTTTATCTCTTTCTCTCTTTTTCTCTCTCTTTTTCTTTCTCTTTTTCTCGTTTTCTCTCTTTCTCTCTTTTTCTCTCTCTCTGCGTCTCTTTTTCCCTCTCTTTCTCTCTCTGTTTTTCTCTCTCTTTTTCTCTCTCGTTTTCTCTTTTTCTCTCTCTTTTTCTCTTTTTCTCTCTTTTTGTCTCTTTTTCTGTCTTTCTCTCTTTTACTCTCTCTCTTTTCTCTTTTTCTCTTTCTCTCTTTTTTGTCTCTTTCTCTCTTTCTCTCTTTTTCTCTCTCTTTTTTTCTCTTTTTCTCTTTTTCTCTCTTTCTCTCTTTTTCTCTCTCGTTCTCTCTTTTTCTCTCTCTTTTTCTCTCTGTTTTTCTCTCTCTTTTTCTCTGTTGTTTTCTGTTTCTCTCTCTTTTTCTCTTTTTCTCTCTCTTTTTCTCTTTTTCTCTCTTTTACTCTCTCTGTTTCTCTTTTTCTCTTTCTCTCTTTTTTGTCTCTTTATCTCTTTCTCTCTTTTTCTCTCACTTTTTCTCTTTTTCTCACTTTTTCTCTCTCTTTTACTCTCTTTCTCTCTTTTACTCTCTCTGTTTCTCTTTTTCTCTTTCTCTCTTTTTTGTCTCTTTATCTCTTTCTCTCTTTTTCTCTCTCTTTTTCTTTCTCTTTTTCTCGTTTTCTCGCTTTCTCTCTTTTTCTCTCTCTCTGCGTCTCTTTTTCTCTCTCTTTCTCTCTCTGTTTTTCTCTCTCTTTTTCTCTCTCGTTTTCTCTTTTTCTCTTTCTCTCTTTTTTGTCTCTTTATCTCTTTCTCTCTTTTTCTCTCACTTTTTCTCTTTTTCTCACTTTTTCTCTCTCTTTTACTCTCTTTCTCTCTTTTACTCTCTCTGTTTCTCTTTTTCTCTTTCTCTCTTTTTTGTCTCTTTATCTCTTTCTCTCTTTTTCTTTCTCTTTTTCTCGTTTTCTCTCTTTCTCTCTTTCTCTCTCTCTGCGTCTCTTTTTCTCTCTCTTTCTCTCTCTGTTTTTCTCTCTCTTTTTCTCTCTCGTTTTCTCTTTTTCTCTCACTTTTTCTCTTTTTCTCTCTTTTTCTCTCTTTTTCTGTCTTTCTCTCTTTTACTCTCTCTCTTTTCTCTTTTTCTCTTTCTCTCTTTTTTGTCTCTTTATCTCTTTCTCTCTTTTTCTCTCTCTTTTTCTTTCTCTTTTTCGCTTTTTCTCTCTTTTTCTCTCTCTTTTTCTCTCTGTTTTTCTCTCTCTTTTTCTCTCTCTTTTTCTCTCTCGTTTTCTCTTTTTCTCTCTCTTTTTCTCTCACTTTATCTATTTCTCTCTTTTTCTCTCTCTTTTTGTCTCTTTCTCTCTTTTACTCTCTCTGTTTCTCTTTTTCTCTTTCTCTCTTTTTTGTTTCTTTATCTCATTCTCTCTTTTTCTCTCTCTTTTTCTTTCTCTTTTTCTCTTTTTCTCTCTTTCTCTCTTTTTCTCTCTCTTTCTCTCTTTTTCTCTCTCTCTTTCTCTCTGTCTTTCTCTCTCTTTTTCTCTCTCTTTCTCTCTTTTTCTCTCTCTTTTTCTCTCACTTTATCTATTTCTCTCTTTTTCTCTCTCTTTTTGTCTCTTTTTCTCTTTTACTCTCTCTGTTTCTCTTTTTCTCTTTCTCTCTTTTTTGTCTCTTTATCTCATTCTCTCTTTTTCTCTCTCTTTTTCTTTCTCTTTTTCTCTCTTTCTCTCTTTTTCTCTCTCTTTCTCTCTTTTTCACTCTCTTTTTCTCTCTGTTTTCTCTCTCTTTTTCTCTCTCTTTTTCTCTTTTTCTCTTTCTCTCTTTTTTGTCTCTTTATCTCTTTCTCTCTTTTTCTCTCTCTTTTTCTTTCTCTTTTTCTCGTTTTCTCTCTTTCTCTCTTTTTCTCTCTCTCTGCGTCTCTTTTTCCCTCTCTTTCTCTCTCTGTTTTTCTCTCTCTTTTTCTCTCTCGTTTTCTCTTTTTCTCTCACTTTTTCTCTTTTTCTCTCTTTTTCTCTCTTTTTCTGTCTTTCTCTCTTTTACTCTCTCTCTTTTCTCTTTTTCTCTTTCTCTCTTTTTTGTCTCTTTATCTCTTTCTCTCTTTTTCTCTCTCTTTTTCTTTCCCTTTTTCGCTTTTTCTCTCTTTTTCTATCTCTTTTTGTCTCTGTTTTTCTCTCTCTTTTTCTCTGTTGTTTTCTGTTTCTCTCTCTTTTTCTCTTTTTCTCTCTCTTTTTCTCTTTTTCTCTCTTTTACTCTCTCTGTTTCTCTTTTTCTCTTTCTCTCTTTTTTGTCTCTTTATCTCTTTCTCTCTTTTTCTCTCACTTTTTCTCTTTTTCTCACTTTTTCTCTCTCTTTTACTCTCTTTCTCTCTTTTACTCTCTCTGTTTCTCTTTTTCTCTTTCTCTCTTTTTTGTCTCTTTATCTCTTTTTCTCTTTTTCTCTCTCTTTTTCTTTCTCTTTTTCTCGTTTTCTCTCTTTCTCTCTTTTTCTCTCTCTCTGCGTCTCTTTTTCTCTCTCTTTCTCTCTCTGTTTTTCTCTCTCTTTTTCTCTCTCGTTTTCTCTTTTTCTCTCACTTTTTCTCTTTTTCTCTCTTTTTCTCTCTTTTTCTGTCTTTCTCTCTTTTACTCTCTCTCTTTTCTCTTTTTCTCTTTCTCTCTTTTTTGTCTCTTTATCTCTTTCTCTCTTTTTCTCTCTCTTTTTCTTTCTCTTTTTCGCTTTTTCTCTCTTTTTCTCTCTCTTTTTCTCTCTGTTTTTCTCTCTCTTTTTCTCTCTCTTTTTCTCTCTCGTTTTCTCTTTTTCTCTCTCTTTTTCTCTCACTTTATCTATTTCTCTCTTTTTCTCTCTCGTTCTCTCTTTTTCTCTCTCTTTTTCTCTCTGTTTTTCTCTCTCTTTTTCTCTCTCGTTTTCTCTTTTTCTCTCTTCTTCTCTCTCTTCTTCTCTCTTTCTCTCTTTTACTCTCTCTCTGTTTCTCTTGTTCTCTTTCTCTCTTTTTTGTCTCTTTATCTCTTTCTCTCTTTTTCTCTCTCTTGTTCTTTCCATTTTTCTCTTTTTCTCTCTTTTTCTCTCTCTCCTTCTCTCTTTTTCTCTCTCTTTTTCTTTCTCTCTCTTACTCTCTCTCTTTTTCTCTCTGTTTTCTCTCTCTTTTTCTCTCTTTTTCTCTTTTTCTCTCTTTTTCTCTCTCTTTTTCTCTCTTTTTCTCTCTCTTTTTCTTTCTCTCTCTCTTTTTCTCTCTTTTTTCTCTCTCTTTTTCTCTCTGTTTTTCTCTCTCTTATTCTCTATCGTTTTCTCTTTTTCTCTCTCTTTTTCTCTTTTTCTCTCACTATATCTTTTTCTCTCTTTTTCTCTCTCTTTTTCTCTCTTTCTCTCTTTTACTCTCTCTGTTTCTCTTTTTCTCTTTCTCTCTTTTTTCTCTTTTTCTCACTCTCTTTCTCTCTTTTTCTCTCTTTTTCTCTCTGTTTTTCTCTCTCTTTTTCTCTGTCGTTTTCTCTTTTCTCTCTCTTTTTCTCTCACTTTTTCTCTTTTTCTCTCTTCTTCTCTCTTTCTCTCTTTTACTCTCTCTCTGTTTCTCTTGTTCTCTTTCTCTCTTTTTTGTCTCTTTATCTCTTTCTCTTTTTTTCTCTCTCTTGTTCTTTCCATTTTTCTCTTTTTCTCTCTTTTTCTCTCTCTCTTTCTCTCTTTTTCTCTCTCTTTTTCTTTCTCTCTCTTACTCTCTCTCTTTTTCTCTCTCTTTTTCTCTCTCTTTTTCTCTCTTTTTCTCTTTTTCTCTCTTTTTCACTCTCTTTTTCTCTCTTTTTCTCTCTCTTTTTCTTTCTCTCTCTCTTTTTCTCTCTTTTTTCTCTCTCTTTTTCTCCTTTTCTCTTTTTCTCTTTTACTCTCTCTGTTTCTCTTTTCTCTTTCTCTCTTTTTTGTCTCTTTTTTTCATTTTCGCTCTTTCTCTCTTTTTCTCTGTCGTTCTCTCTTTTTCTCTCTCTTTTTCTCTCTTTTTTCTCTCTCTTTTTCTCTGTCGTTTTCTGTTTCTCTCTCTTTTTCTCTTTTGCTCTCTCTTTTTCTCTTTTTCTCTCTTTTACTCTCTCTGTTTCTCTTTTTTCTCTTTCTCTCTTTTTTGTCTCTTTATCTCTTTGTCTCTTTTTCTCTCTCTTTTTCTTTCTCTTTTTCTCGTTTTCTCTCATTTTCTCTATCACTTTCTCTCTTTTTCTCTCTCTATTTCTTTCTCTCTCTTACTCTCTCTCTATTTCTCTCTGTTTTACTCTCTCTTTTTCTCTCTTTTTCTATCTTTTTTTCTCTCTTTTTCTCTCTCTTTTTCTTTCTCTCTCTCTTTTTTCTCTCACTTTTTCTCCTTTTCTCTTTTTCTCTTTTACTTTCTCTGTTTCTGTTTTTCTCTTTCTCTCTTTTTTGTCTCTTTCTCTCTTTCTCTCTTTTTTCTCTCTTTTTTTCTCTTTTTCTCTTTTTCTCTCTTTCTCTCTTTTTCTCTCTCGTTCTCTCTTTTTCTCTCTCTTTTTCTCTCTGTTTTTCTCTCTCTTTTTCTTTGTTGTTTTCTGTTTCTCTCTCTTTTTCTCTTTTTCTCTCTCTTTTTCTCTTTTTCTCTCTTTTACTCTCTCTGTTTCTCTTTTTCTCTTTCTCTCTTTTTTGTCTCTTTATCTCTTTCTCTCTTTTTCTCTCACTTTTTCTCTTTTTCTCTCTCTTTAACCCCCTTCTCTCTTTTACTCTCTCTGTTTCTCTTTTTCTCTTTCTCTCTTTTTTGTCTCTTTATCTCTTTCTCTCTTTTTCTCTCTCTTTTTCTTTCTCTCTCTCTTTTTTCTCTCACTTTTTCTCCGTTTCTCTTTTTCTCTTTTACTTTCTCTGTTTCTCTTTTTCTCTTTCTCTCTTTTTTGTCTCTTTCTCTCTTTCTCTCTTTTTCTCTCTCTTTTTTTCTCTTTTTCTCTTTTTCTCTCTTTCTCTCTTTTTCTCTCTCGTTCTCTCTTTTTCTCTCTCTTTTTCTCTCTGTTTTTCTCTCTCTTTTTCTCTGTTGTTTTCTGTTTCTCTCTCTTTTTCTCTTTTTCTCTCTCTTTTTCTCTTTTTCTCTCTTTTACTCTCTCTGTTTCTCTTTTTCTCTTTCTCTCTTTTTTGTCTCTTTATCTCTTTCTCTCTTTTTCTCTCACTTTTTCTCTTTTTCTCACTTTTCTCTCTCTTTTACTCTCTTTCTCTCTTTTACTCTCTCTGTTTCTCTTTTTCTCTTTCTCTCTTTTTTGTCTCTTTATCTCTTTCTCTCTTTTTCTCTCTCTTTTTCTTTCTCTTTTTCTCGTTTTCTCTCTTTCTCTCTTTTTCTCTCTCTCTGCTTCTCTTTTTCTCTCTCTTTCTCTCTCTGTTTTTCTCTCTCTTTTTCTCTCTCGTTTTCTCTTTTTCTCTCACTTTTTCTCTTTTTCTCTCTTTTTCTCTCTTTTTCTGTCTTTCTCTCTTTTACTCTCTCTCTTTTCTCTTTTTCTCTTTCTCTCTTTTTTGTCTCTTTATCTCTTTCTCTCTTTTTCTCTCTCTTTTTCTTTCTCTTTTTCGCTTTTTCTCTCTTTTTCTCTCTGTTTTTCTCTCTCTTTTTCTCTGTTGTTTTCTGTTTTTCTCTCTCTTTTTCTCTCTCTTTTTCTCTTTTTCTCTCTTTTACTCTCTCTGTTTCTCTTGTTCTCTTTCTCTCTTTTTTGTCTCTTTATCTCTTTCTCTCTTTTTCTCTCACTTTTTCTCTTTTTCTCACTTTTTCTCTCTCTTTTACTCTCTTTCTCTCTTTTACTCTCTCTGTTTCTCTTTTTCTCTTTCTCTCTTTTTTGTTTCTTTATCTCATTCTCTCTTTTTCTCTCTCTTTTTCTTTCTCTTTTTCTCTTTTTCTCTCTTTCTCTCTTTTTCTCTCTCTTTCTCTCTTTTTCTCTCTCTCTTTCTCTCTGTCTTTCTCTCTCTTTTTCTCTCTCTTTCTCTCTGTTTCTCTCTCTTTTTCTCTCACTTTATCTATTTCTCTCTTTTTCTCTCTCTTTTTGTCTCTTTTTCTCTTTTACTCTCTCTGTTTCTCTTTTTCTCTTTCTCTCTTTTTTGTCTCTTTATCTCATTCTCTCTTTTTCTCTCTCTTTTTCTTTCTCTTTTTCTCTCTTTCTCTCTTTTTCTCTCTCTTTCTCTCTTTTTCTCTCTCTTTTTCTTTTTTTTTTTCTCTTTTTCTCTCTTTCTCTCTTTTCTCTCTCGTTCTCTCTTTTTCTCTCTCTTTTTCTCTCTGTTTTTCTCTCTCTTTTTCTCTGTTGTTTTCTGTTTCTCTCTCTTTTTCTCTTTTTCTCTCTCTTTTTCTCTTTTTCTCTCTTTTACTCTCTCTGTTTCTCTTTTTCTCTTTCTCTCTTTTTTGTCTCTTTATCTCTTTCTCTCTTTTTCTCTCACTTTTTCTCTTTTTCTCACTTTTTCTCTCTCTTTTACTCTCTTTCTCTCTTTTACTCTCTCTGTTTCTCTTTTTCTCTTTCTCTCTTTTTTGTCTCTTTATCTCTTTTTCTCTTTTTCTCTCTCTTTTTCTTTCTCTTTTTCTCGTTTTCTCTCTTTCTCTCTTTTTCTCTCTCTCTGCGTCTCTTTTTCTCTCTCTTTCTCTCTCTGTTTTTCTCTCTCTTTTTCTCTCTCGTTTTCTCTTTTTCTCTCACTTTTTCTCTTTTTCTCTCTTTTTCTCTCTTTTTCTGTCTTTCTCTCTTTTACTCTCTCTCTTTTCTCTTTTTCTCTTTCTCTCTTTTTTGTCTCTTTATCTCTTTCTCTCTTTTTCTCTCTCTTTTTCTTTCTCTTTTTCGCTTTTTCTCTCTTTTTCTCTCTCTTTTTCTCTCTGTTTTTCTCTCTCTTTTTCTCTCTCGTTTTCTCTTTTTCTCTCTCTTTTTCTCTCACTTTATCTATTTCTCTCTTTTTCTCTCTCGTTCTCTCTTTGTCTCTCTCTTTTTCTCTCTGTTTTTCTCTCTCTTTTTCTCTCTCGTTTTCTCTTTTTCTCTCTTCTTCTCTCTCTTCTTCTCTCTTTCTCTCTTTTACTCTCTCTCTGTTTCTCTTGTTCTCTTTCTCTCTTTTTTGTCTCTTTATCTCTTTCTCTCTTTTTCTCTCTCTTGTTCTTTCCATTTTTCTCTTTTTCTCTCTTTTTCTCTCTCTCCTTCTCTCTTTTTCTCTCTCTTTTTCTTTCTCTCTCTTACTCTCTCTCCTTTTCTCTCTGTTTTCTCTCTCTTTTTCTCTCTTTTTCTGTCTTTCTCTCTTTTACTCTCTCTCTTTTTCTCTCTTTTTCTCTCTCTTTTTCTTTCTCTCTCTCTTTTTCTCTCTTTTTTCTCTCTCTTTTTCTCTCTCTTTTTCTCTCTCGCTTTCTCTTTTTCTCTCACTTTTTCTCTTTTTCTCTCTTTTTCTCTCTTTTTCTGTCTTTCTCTCTTTTACTCTCTCTCTTTTCTCTTTTTCTCTTTCACTCTTTTTTGTCTCTTTATCTCTTTCTCTCTTTTTCTCTCTCTTTTTCTTTCTCTTTTTCGCTTTTTCTCTCTTTTTCTCTCTCTTTTTCTCTCTCTTTTTCTCTCTGTTTTTCTCTCTCTTTTTCTCTCTTGTTTTCTCTTTTTCTCTCTCTTTTTCTCTCACTTTATCTATTTCTCTCTTTTTCTCTCTCTTTTTGTCTCTTTCTCTCTTTTACTCTCTCTGTTTCTCTTTTTCTCTTTCTCTCTTTTATGTTTCTTTATCTCAGTCTCTCTTTTTCTCTCTCTTTTTCTTTCTCTTTTTCTCTTTTTCTCTCTTTCTCTCTTTTTCTCTCTCTTTCTCTCTTTTTCTCTCTCTCTTTCTCTCTGTCTTTCTCTCTCTTTTTCTCTCTCCTTCTCTCTGTTTCTCTCTCTTTTTCTCTCACTTTATCTATTTCTCTCTTTTTCTCTCTCTTTTTGTCTCTTTTTCTCTTTTACTCTCTCTGTTTCTCTTTTTCTCTTTCTCTCTTTTTTGTCTCTTTATCTCATTCTCTCTTTTTCTCTCTCTTTTTCTTTCTCTTTTTCTCTCTTTCTTTCTTTTTCTCTCTCTTTCTCTCTTTTTCACTCTCTTTTTCTCTCTGTTTTTCTCTCTCTTTTTCTCTCTCTTTCTCTCTTTTTCTCTTTCTCTCTTTTTTGTCTCTTTATCTCTTTCTCTCTTTTTCTCTCTCTTTTTCTTTCTCTTTTTCTCGTTTTCTCTCTTTCTCTCTTTTTCTCTCTCTCTGCGTCTCTTTTTCCCTCTCTTTCTCTTTCTGTTTTTCTCTCTCTTTTTCTCTCTCGTTTTCTCTTTTTCTCTCACTTTTTCTCTTTTTCTCTCTTTTTCTCTCTTTTTCTGTCTTTCTCTCTTTTACTCTCTCTCTTTTCTCTTTTTCTCTTTCTCTCTTTTTTGTCTCTTTATCTCTTTCTCTCTTTTTCTCTCTCTTTTTCTTTCCCTTTTACGCTTTTTCTCTCTTTTTCTCTCTCTTTTTCTCTCTGTTTTTCTCTCTCTTTTTCTCTGTTGTTTTCTGTTTCTCTCTCTTTTTCTCTTTTTCTCTCTCTTTTTCTCTTTTTCTCTCTTTTACTCTCTCTGTTTCTCTTTTTCTCTTTCTCTCTTTTTTGTCTCTTTATCTCTTTCTCTCTTTTTCTCTCACTTTTTCTCTTTTTCTCACTTTTTCTCTCTCTTTTACTCTCTTTCTCTCTTTTACTCTCTCTGTTTCTCTTTTTCTCTTTCTCTCTTTTTTGTCTCTTTATCTCTTTCTCTCTTTTTCTCTCTCTTTTTCTTTCTCTTTTTCTCGTTTTCTCGCTTTCTCTCTTTTTCTCTCTCTCTGCGTCTCTTTTTCTCTCTCTTTCTCTCTCTGTTTTTCTCTCTCTTTTTCTCTCTCGTTTTCTCTTTTTCTCTTTCTCTCTTTTTTGTCTCTTTATCTCTTTCTCTCTTTTTCTCTCACTTTTTCTCTTTTTCTCACTTTTTCTCTCTCTTTTACTCTCTTTCTCTCTTTTACTCTCTCTGTTTCTCTTTTTCTCTTTCTCTCTTTTTTGTCTCTTTATCTCTTTCTCTCTTTTTCTCTCTCTTTTTCTTTCTCTTTTTCTCGTTTTCTCTCTTTCTCTCTTTCTCTCTCTCTGCGTCTCTTTTTCTCTCTCTTTCTCTCTCTGTTTTTCTCTCTCTTTTTCTCTCTCGTTTTCTCTTTTTCTCTCACTTTTTCTCTTTTTCTCTCTTTTTCTCTCTTTTTCTGTCTTTCTCTCTTTTACTCTCTCTCTTTTCTCTTTTTCTCTTTCTCTCTTTTTTGTCTCTTTATCTCTTTCTCTCTTTTTCTCTCTCTTTTTCTTTCTCTTTTTCGCTTTTTCTCTCTTTTTCTCTCTCTTTTTCTCTCTGTTTTTCTCTCTCTTTTCTCTCTCTTTTTCTCTCTCGTTTTCTCTTTTTCTCTCTCTTTTTCTCTCACTTTATCTATTTCTCTCTTTTTCTCTCTCTTTTTGTCTCTTTCTCTCTTTTACTCTCTCTGTTTCTCTTTTTCTCTTTCTCTCTTTTTTGTTTCTTTATCTCATTCTCTCTTTTTCTCTCTCTTTTTCTTTCTCTTTTTCTCTTTTTCTCTCTTTCTCTCTTTTTCTCTCTCTTTCTCTCTTTTTCTCTCTCTCTTTCTCTCTGTCTTTCTCTCTCTTTTTCTTTCTCTTTTTCGCTTTTTCTCTCTTTTTCTCTCTCTTTTTCTCTCTGTTTTTCTCTCTCTTTTTCTCTCTCTTTTTCTCTCTCGTTTTCTCTTTTTCTCTCTCTTTTTCTCTCACTTTATCTATTTCTCTCTTTTTCTCTCTCGTTCTCTCTTTTTCTCTCTCTTTTTCTCTCTGTTTTTCTCTCTCTTTTTCTCTCTCGTTTTCTCTTTTTCTCTCTTCTTCTCTCTCTTCTTCTCTCTTTCTCTCTTTTACTCTCTCTCTGTTTCTCTTGTTCTCTTTCTCTCTTTTTTGTCTCTTTATCTCTTTCTCTCTTTTTCTCTCTCTTGTTCTTTCCATTTTTCTCTTTTTCTCTCTTTTTCTCTCTCTCCTTCTCTCTTTTTCTCTCTCTTTTTCTTTCTCTCTCTTACTCTCTCTCTTTTTCTCTCTGTTTTCTCTCTCTTTTTCTCTCTTTTTCTCTTTTTCTCTCTTTTTCTCTCTCTTTTTCTCTCTTTTTCTCTCTCTTTTTCTTTCTCTCTCTCTTTTTCTCTCTTTTTTCTCTCTCTTTTTCTCTCTGTTTTTCTCTCTCTTATTCTCTATCGTTTTCTCTTTTTCTCTCTCTTTTTCTCTTTTTCTCTCACTATATCTTTTTCTCTCTTTTTCTCTCTCTTTTTCTCTCTTTCTCTCTTTTACTCTCTCTGTTTCTCTTTTTCTCTTTCTCTCTTTTTTCTCTTTTTCTCACTCTCTTTCTCTCTTTTTCTCTCTTTTTCTCTCTGTTTTTCTCTCTCTTTTTCTCTGTCGTTTTCTCTTTTCTCTCTCTTTTTCTCTCACTTTTTCTCTTTTTCTCTCTTCTTCTCTCTCTTCTTCTCTCTTTCTCTCTTTTACTCTCTCTCTGTTTCTCTTGTTCTCTTTCTCTCTTTTTTGTCTCTTTATCTCTTTCTCTTTTTTTCTCTCTCTTGTTCTTTCCATTTTTCTCTTTTTCTCTCTTTTTCTCTCTCTCTTTCTCTCTTTTTCTCTCTCTTTTTCTTTCTCTCTCTTACTCTCTCTCTTTTTCTCTCTCTTTTTCTCTCTCTTTTTCTCTCTTTTTCTCTTTTTCTCTCTTTTTCACTCTCTTTTTCTCTCTTTTTCTCTCTCTTTTTCTTTCTCTCTCTCTTTTTCTCTCTTTTTTCTCTCTCTTTTTCTCCTTTTCTCTTTTTCTCTTTTACTCTCTCTGTTTCTCTTTTCTCTTTCTCTCTTTTTTGTCTCTTTTTTTCATTTTCGCTCTTTCTCTCTTTTTCTCTGTCGTTCTCTCTTTTTCTCTCTCTTTTTCTCTCTTTTTTCTCTCTCTTTTTCTCTGTCGTTTTCTGTTTCTCTCTCTTTTTCTCTTTTGCTCTCTCTTTTTCTCTTTTTCTCTCTTTTACTCTCTCTGTTTCTCTTTTTTCTCTTTCTCTCTTTTTTGTCTCTTTATCTCTTTGTCTCTTTTTCTCTCTCTTTTTCTTTCTCTTTTTCTCGTTTTCTCTCATTTTCTCTATCACTTTCTCTCTTTTTCTCTCTCTATTTCTTTCTCTCTCTTACTCTCTCTCTATTTCTCTCTGTTTTACTCTCTCTTTTTCTCTCTTTTTCTATCTCTTTTTCTCTCTTTTTCTCTCTCTTTTTCTTTCTCTCTCTCTTTTTTCTCTCACTTTTTCTCCTTTTCTCTTTTTCTCTTTTACTTTCTCTGTTTCTGTTTTTCTCTTTCTCTCTTTTTTGTCTCTTTCTCTCTTTCTCTCTTTTTTCTCTCTTTTTTTCTCTTTTTCTCTTTTTCTCTCTTTCTCTCTTTTTCTCTCTCGTTCTCTCTTTTTCTCTCTCTTTTTCTCTCTGTTTTTCTCTCTCTTTTTCTTTGTTGTTTTCTGTTTCTCTCTCTTTTTCTCTTTTTCTCTCTCTTTTTCTCTTTTTCTCTCTTTTACTCTCTCTGTTTCTCTTTTTCTCTTTCTCTCTTTTTTGTCTCTTTATCTCTTTCTCTCTTTTTCTCTCACTTTTTCTCTTTTTCTCTCTCTTTAACCCCCTTCTCTCTTTTACTCTCTCTGTTTCTCTTTTTCTCTTTCTCTCTTTTTTGTCTCTTTATCTCTTTCTCTCTTTTTCTCTCTCTTTTTCTTTCTCTCTCTCTTTTTTCTCTCACTTTTTCTCCGTTTCTCTTTTTCTCTTTTACTTTCTCTGTTTCTCTTTTTCTCTTTCTCTCTTTTTTGTCTCTTTCTCTCTTTCTCTCTTTTTCTCTCTCTTTTTTTCTCTTTTTCTCTTTTTCTCTCTTTCTCTCTTTTTCTCTCTCGTTCTCTCTTTTTCTCTCTCTTTTTCTCTCTGTTTTTCTCTCTCTTTTTCTCTGTTGTTTTCTGTTTCTCTCTCTTTTTCTCTTTTTCTCTCTCTTTTACTCTCTTTCTCTCTTTTACTCTCTCTGTTTCTCTTTTTCTCTTTCTCTCTTTTTTGTCTCTTTATCTCTTTCTCTCTTTTTCTCTCTCTTTTTCTTTCTCTTTTTCTCGTTTTCTCTCTTTCTCTCTTTTTCTCTCTCTCTGCGTCTCTTTTTCTCTCTCTTTCTCTCTCTGTTTTTCTCTCTCTTTTTCTCTCTCGTTTTCTCTTTTTCTCTCACTTTTTCTCTTTTTCTCTCTTTTTCTCTCTTTTTCTGTCTTTCTCTCTTTTACTCTCTCTCTTTTCTCTTTTTCTCTTTCTCTCTTTTTTGTCTCTTTATCTCTTTCTCTCTTTTTCTCTCTCTTTTTCTTTCTCTTTTTCGCTTTTTCTCTCTTTTTCTCTCTCTTTTTCTCTCTGTTTTTCTCTCTCTTTTTCTCTGTTGTTTTCTGTTTTTCTCTCTCTTTTTCTCTTTTTCTCTCTCTTTTTCTCTTTTTCTCTCTTTTACTCTCTCTGTTTCTCTTTTTCTCTTTCTCTCTTTTTTGTCTCTTTTTCGCTTTTTCTCTCTTTTTCTCTCACTTTTTCTCTCTGTTTTTCTCTCTCTTTTTCTCTGTTGTTTTCTGTTTTTCTCTCTCTTTTACTCTCTTTCTCTATTTTACTCTCTCTGTTTCTCTTTTTCTCTTTCTCTCTTTTTTGTCTCTTTATCTCTTTCTCTCTTTTTCTCTCTCTTTTTCTTTCTCTTTTTCTCTTTTTCTCTCTTTCTCTCTTTTTCTCTCACTTTATCTATTTCTCTCTTTTTCTCTCTCTTTTTGTCTCTTTCTCTCTTTTACTCTCTCTGTTTCTCTTTTTCTCTTTCTCTCTTTTTTGTTTCTTTATCTCATTCTCTCTTTTTCTCTCTCTTTTTCTTTCTCTTTTTCTCTTTTTCTCTCTTTCTCTCTTTTTCTCTCTTTTTCTCTCTCTCTTTCTCTCTGTCTTTCTCTCTCTTTTTCTCTCTCTTTCTCTCTGTTTCTCTCTCTTTTTCTCTCACTTTATCTATTTCTCTCTTTTTCTCTCTCTTTTTGTCTCTTTTTCTCTTTTACTCTCTCTGTTTCTCTTTTTCTCTTTCTCTCTTTTTTGTCTCTTTATCTCATTCTCTCTTTTTCTCTCTCTTTTTCTTTCTCTTTTTCTCTCTTTCTCTCTTTTTCTCTCTCTTTCTCTCTTTTTCACTCTCTTTTTCTCTCTGTTTTTCTCTCTCTTTTTCTCTCTCTTTTTCTCTTTTTCTCTTTCTCTCTTTTTTGTCTCTTTATCTCTTTCTCTCTTTTTCTCTCTCTTTTTCTTTCTCTTTTTCTCGTTTTCTCTCTTTCTCTCTTTTTCTCTCTCTCTGCGTCTCTTTTTCCCTCTCTTTCTCTCTCTGTTTTTCTCTCTCTTTTTCTCTCTCGTTTTCTCTTTTTCTCTCACTTTTTCTCTTTTTCTCTCTTTTTCTCTCTTTTTCTGTCTTTCTCTCTTTTACTCTCTCTCTTTTCTCTTTTTCTCTTTCTCTCTTTTTTGTCTCTTTATCTCTTTCTCTCTTTTTCTCTCTCTTTTTCTTTCTCTTTTCCTCTTTTTCTCTATCTTTTTCTCTAACTTTTTCTCTCTTTTTCTCTCTTTCTCGCTTTTACTCTCTCTGTTTCTCTTTTTCTCTTTCTCTCTTTTTTGTCTCTTTAACTCTTTCTCTCTTTTTCTCTCTCTTTTCGTTTCTCTTCTTCTCTTTTTCTCTCTTTCTCTCTTTTTCTCTCTCTCTTTCTCTCTTTTTCTATCTCTTTTTCTCTCTTTTTCTCTCTCTTTTTCTCTCTCGTTTTCTCTTTTTCTCTCTCTTTTTCTCTCACTTTTCTCTTTTTCTCTCTTTTTCGCTCGCTTTTTCTCTCTCTTTTTCTTTCTCGCTTTATCACTTTTTCTCTCTTTCTCTTTTTTCTCACTTTTCTCTCTCATTTTCTCTTTTTCTCTTTTTTTCTCTTTCTCTCTTTTTCTCTCTTTTTCTCTGTCTTTTTCTTTCTCTCTCTCTTTTTCTCTCTCTATTTCTCTCTCTTTTTCTCTTTCTCACTTTTACTCTCTTTCACTGTTTCTCTCTTTTACTCTCTCTTTTTCTCTCTGTTTTTATCTCTCTTTTTCTCTCTCGTTTTCTCTTTTTCTCTCTCTTTTTCTCTTTTTCTCTCACTATATCTTTTTCTCTCTTTTTCTCTCTCTTTTTCTCTCTTTCTCTCTTTTACTCTCTCTGTTTCTCTTTTTCTCTTTCTCTCTTTTTTCTCTTTTTCTCACTCTCTTTCTCTCTTTTTCTCTCTCTCTTTCTCTCTGTTTTTCTCTCTCTTTTTCTCTTTCGTTTTCTCTTTTCTCTCTCTTTTTCTCTCACTTTTTCTCTTTTTCTCTCTTCTTCTCTCTCTTCTTCTCTCTTTCTCTCTTTTACTCTCTCTCTGTTTCTCTTGTTCTCTTTCTCTCTTTTTTGTCTCTTTATCTCTTTCTCTCTTTTTCTCTCTCTTGTTCTTTCCATTTTTCTCTTTTTCTCTCTTTTTCTCTCTCTCTTTCTCTCTTTTTCTCTCTCTTTTTCTTTCTCTCTCTTACTCTCTCTCTTTTCCTCTCTCTTTTTCTCTCTCTTTTTCTCTCTTTTTCTCTTTTTCTCTCTTTTTCTCTCTCTTTTTCTCTCTTTTTCTCTCTCTTTTTCTTTCTCTCTCTCTTTTTCTCTCTTTTTTCTCTCTCTTTTTCTCCTTTTCTCTTTTTCTCTTTTACTCTCTCTGTTTCTCTTTTCTCTTTCTCTCTTTTTTGTCTCATTCTCTCTTTCTCTCTTTTTCTCTCTCTTTTTCTCTCTTTTTTTCTCTCTCTTTTTCTCTGTCGTTTTCTGTTTCTCTCTCTTTTTCTCTTTTTCTCTCTCTTTTTGTCTCTTTCTCTCTTTTACTCTCTCTGTTTCTCTATTTCTCTTTCTCTCTTTTTTGTCTCTTTATCTCATCCTCTCTTTTTCTCTCTCTTTTTCTTTCTCTTTTTCTCTTTTTCTCTCTTTTTCTCTCTCTTTCTCTCTTTTTCTCTCTCTTTTTCTCTCTGTTTTTCTCTCTCTTTTTCTCTCTCTTTTTCTCTTTTTCTCTTTCTCTCTTTTACTCTCTCTTTTTCTCTTTTTCTCTCTATTTCTCACTCATTTTCTCTCTATTTTTCTCTTTTTCGCTCTCTTTTCCTCTTTTTCTCTATCTTTTTCTCTAACTTTTTCTCTCTTTTTCTCTCTTTCTCGCTTTTACTCTCTCTGTTTCTCTTTTTCTCTTTCTCTCTTTTTTGTCTCTTTAACTCTTTCTCTCTTTTTCTCTCTCTTTTCGTTTCTCTTCTTCTCTTTTTCTCTCTTTCTCTCTTTTTCTCTCTCTCTTTCTCTCTTTTTCTATCTCTTTTTCTCTCTTTTTCTCTCTCGATTTCTCTTTTTCTCTCTCTTTTTCTCTTTTTCTCTCACTTTTCTCTTTTTCTCTCGCCTTTTCTCTCTCTTTTTCTTCCTCGCTTTATCACTTTTTCTCTCTTTCTCTTTTTTCTCACTTTTCTCTCTCATTTTCTCTTTTTCTCTTTTTCTCTTTTTCTCTCTTTTTCTCTCTTTTCTCTCTCTTTTTCTTTCTCTCTCTCTCTCTTTCTCTCTCTATTTCTCTCTCTTTTTCTCTTTTTCTCTTTCTCACTTTTACTCTCTCTTTTTCACTTTTTCTCTCTTTTTCTCTCTTTTTCTCTCTCTTTTTCTCTCTCTTTTTCTCTCTCGTTTTCTCTTTTTCTCTCACTTTTTCTCTTTTTCTCTCTTCTTCTCTCTCTTCTTCTCTCTTTCTCTCTTTTACTCTCTCTCTGTTTCTCTTGTTCTCTTTCTCTCTTTTTTGTCTCTTTATCTCTTTCTCTCTTTTTCTCTCTCTTGTTCTTTCCATTTTTCTCTTTTTCTCTCTTTTTCTCTCTCTCTTTCTCTCTTTTTCTCTCTCTTTTTCTTTCTCTCTCTTACTCTCTCTCTTTTTCTCTCTGTTTTTCTCTCTCTTTTTCTCTCTTTTTCTCTTTTTCTCTCTTTTTCTCTCTCTTTTTCTCTCTTTTTCTCTCTCTTTTTCTTTCTCTCTCTCTTTTTCTCTCTTTTTTCTCTCTCTTTTTCTCTCTGTTTTTCTCTCTCTTTTTCTCTCTCGTTTTCTCTTTTTCTCTCTCTTTTTCTCTTTTTCTCTCACTATATCTTTTTCTCTCTTTTTCTCTCTCTTTTTCTCTCTTTCTCTCTTTTACTCTCTCTGTTTCTCTTTTTCTCTTTCTCTCTTTTTTCTCTTTTTCTCACTCTCTTTCTCTCTTTTTCTCTCTCTTTTTCTCTCTGTTTTTCTCTCTCTTTTTCTCTGTCGTTTTCTCTTTTCTCTCTATTTTTCTCTCACTTTTTCTCTTTTTCTCTCTTCTTCTCTCTCTTCTTCTCTCTTTCTCTCTTTTACTCTCTCTCTGTTTCTCTTGTTCTCTTTCTCTCTTTTTTGTCTCTTTATCTCTTTCTCTCTTTTTCTCTCTCTTGTTCTTTCCATTTTTCTCTTTTTCTCTCTTTTTCTCTCTCTCTTTCTCTCTTTTTCTCTCTCTTTTTCTTACTCTCTCTTACTCTCTCACTTTTTCTCTCTCTTTTTCTCTCTCTTTTTCTCTCTTTTTCTCTTTTTTCTCTTCTTTTCTCTCTCTTTTTCTTTCTCTCTCTTTTTCTCTCTTTTTTCTCTCTCTTTTTCTCCTTTTCTCTTTTTCTCTTTTACTCTCTCTGTTTCTCTTGTCTCTTTCTCTCTTTTTTGTCTCTTTCTCTCTTTCTCTCTTTTTCTCTCTCTTTTTTTTCTCTTTTTTTCTCTTTCTCTCTTTCTCTCTTTTTCTCTGTCGTTCTCTCTTTTTCTCTCTCTTTTCTCTCTATTTTTCTCTCTCGTTTTCTCTGTCGTTTTCTGTTTCTCTCTCTTTTTCTCTTTTTCTCTCTCTTTTTCTCTTTTTCTCTCTTTTACTCTCTCTGTTTCTCTTTTTCTCTTTCTCTCTTTTTTGTCTCTTTATCTCTTTGTCTCTTTTTCTCTCTCTTTTTCTTTCTCTTTTTCTCTTTTTCTCTCTCTCTTTTTCTCTCTCTCTTTCTCTCTTTTTCTCTCTCTTTTTCTCTCTGCTTTTCCCTCTCTTTTTCTCTCTCGTTTTCTCTTTTTCTCTCACTTTTTCTCTTTTTCTCTCTTTTTCTCTTTTTCTCTTTCTCACTTTTACTCTCCCTTTTTCACTTTTTCTCTCTTTTTCTCTCACTTTTTCTCTTTGTTTTTCTCTCTCTTTTTCTCTCTCGTTTTCTCTTTTTCTCTCTCTTTTTCTCTTTTACTCTCACTTTATCTTTTTCTCTCTCTTTTTCTCTCTTTCTCTCTTTTACTCTCTCTGTTTCTCTTTTTCTCTTTCTCTCTTTTTTGTCTCTTTATCTCTTTCTCTCTTTTTCTCTCTCTTTTTCTTTCTCTTTTTCTCTTTTTCTCACTCTCTTTCTCTCTTTTTCTCTCTCTTTTTCTTTCTCTCTCTTACTCTCTCTCTTTTTCTCTCTGTTTTTCTCTCTCTTTTTCTCTCTTTTTCTCTTTTTCTCTCTTTTTCTCTCTCTTTTTCTCTCTTTTTCTCTCTCTTTTTCTTTCTCTCTCTCTTTTTCTCTCTTTTTTCTCTCTCTTTTTCTCTCTGTTTTTCTCTCTCTTTTTCTCTCTCGTTTTCTCTTTTTCTCTCTCTTTTTCTCTTTTTCTCTCACTATATCTTTTTCTCTCTTTTTCTCTCTCTTTTTCTCTCTTTCTCTCTTTTACTCTCTCTGTTTCTCTTTTTCTCTTTCTCTCTTTTTTCTCTTTTTCTCACTCTCTTTCTCTCTTTTTCTCTCTGTTTTTCTCTCTCTTTTTCTCTGTCGTTTTCTCTTTTCTCTCTCTTTTTCTCTCACTTTTTCTCTTTTTCTCTCTTCTTCTCTCTCTTCTTCTCTCTTTCTCTCTTTTACTCTCTCTCTGTTTCTCTTGTTCTCTTTCTCTATTTTTTGTCTCTTTATCTCTTTCTCTCTTTTTCTCTCTCTTGTTCTTTCCATTTTTCTCTTTTTCTCTCTTTTTCTCTCTCTCTTTCTCTCTTTTTCTCTCTCTCTTTCTTTCTCTCTCTTACTCACTCTTTTTCTCTCTCTTTTTCTCTCTCTTTTTCTCTCTTTTTCTCTTTTTCTCTCTTTTTCTCTCTCTTTTTCTCTCTTTTTCTCTCTCTTTTTCTTTCTCTCTCTTTTTCTCTCTTTTTTCTCTCTCTTTTTCTCCTTTTCTCTTTTTCTCTTTTACTCTCTCTGTTTCTCTTGTCTCTTTCTCTCTTTTTTGTCTCTTTCTCGCTTTCTCTCTTTTTCTCTCTCTTTTTTTTCTCTTTTTCTCTCTTTTTCTCTCTCTCTTTCTCTCTTTTTCTCTCTCTTTTTCTTTCTCTCTCTTACTCTCTCACTTTTTCTCTCTGTTTTTCTCTCTCTTTTTCTCTCTCGTTTTCTCTTTTTCTCTCTCTTTTTCTCTTTTACTCTCACTTTATCTTTTTCTCTCTCTTTTTCTCTCTTTCTCTCTTTTACTCTCTCTGTTTCTCTTTTTCTCTTTCTCTCTTTTTTGTCTCTTTATCTCTTTCTCTCTTTTTCTCTCTCTTTTTCTTTCTCTTTTTCTCTTTTTCTCACTCTCTTTCTCACTTTTTCTCTCTCTTTTTCTCTCTGTTTTTCTCTCTCTTTTTCTCTGTCGTTTTCTCTTTTTCTCTCTCATTTTCTCTCACTTTTTCTCTTTTTCTCTGTTTTTCTCTCCTTCTCTCTTTCTCTCTTTTACTCTCTCTCTTTTTCTCTTTTTCTCACTCTCTCTTTTTTGTCTCTTTATCTCTTTCTCTCTTTTTCTCTCTCTTTTTCTCTCTGTTTTTCTCTCTCTTTTTCTCTCTCTTTTTCTCTCTCGTTTTCTCTTTTTCTCTCTCTTTTTCTCTCACTTTATCTATTTCTCTCTTTTTCTCTCTCTTTTTGTCTCTTTCTCTCTTTTACTCTCTCTGTTTCTCTATTTCTCTTTCTCTCTTTTTTGTCTCTTTATCTCATTCTCTCTTTTTCTCTCTCTTTTTCTTTCTCTTTTTCTCTTTTTCTCTCTTTTTCTCTCTCTCTTTCTCTCTTTTCTCTCTCTTTTTCTCTCTGTTTTCCTCTCTCTTTTTCTCTCTCTTTTTCTCTTTTTCTCTTTCTCTCTTTTACTCTCTCTTTTTCTCTTTTTCTCTCTATTTCTCACTCATTTTCTCTCTGTTTTTCTCTTTTTCACTCTCTTTTCCTCTTTTTCTCTGTCTTTTTCTCTTTTTCTCTCACTTTTTCTCTCTTTTTCTCTCTTTCTCTCTTTTACTCTCTCTGTTTCTCTTTTTCTCTTTCTCTCTTTTTTCTCTTTATCTCACTCTCTTTCTCTCTTTTTCTCTCTCTTTTTCTCTCTGTTTTTCTCTCTCTTTTTCTCTGTCGTTTTCCCTTTTTCTCTCTCTTTTTCTCTTTTTCTCTCACTTTATCTTTTTCTCTCTTTTTCTCTCTCTTTTTCTCTCTTTCTCTCTTTTACTCTCTCTGTTTCTCTTTTTCTCTTTCTCTCTTTTTTCTCTTTATCTCACTCTCTTTCTCTCTTTTTCTCTCTATTTTTCTCTTTTTCTCTCTATTTCTCACTTATTTTCTCTCTGTTTTTCTCTTTTTCGCTCTCTTTTCCTCTTTTTCTCTATCTTTTTGTATTTTTCTCTCACTTTTTCTCTCTTTTTCTCTCTTTCTCTCTTTTACTCTCTCTGTTTCTCTTTTTCTCTTTCTCTCTTTTTTGTCTCTTTAACACTTTCTCTCTTTTTCTCTCTCTTTTCGTTTCTCTTCTTCTCTTTTTCTCTCTTTCTTTCTCTCTCTTTTTCTTTCTCTTTTTCTATCTCTTTTTCTCTCTTTTTCTCTCTCGTTTTCTCTTTTTCTCTCTCTTTTTCTCTCACTTTTCTCTTTTTCTCTCTTTTTCGCTCGCTTTTTCTCTCTCTTTTTCTTTCTCGCTTTATCACTTTTTCTCTCTTTCTCTTTTTTCTCACTTTTCTCTCTCATTTTCTCTTTTTCTCTTTTTCTCTCTTTCTCTCTTTTTCTCTCTTTTTCTCTGTCTTTTTCTTTCTCTCTCTCTTTTTCTCTCTCTATTTCTCTCTCTTTTTCTCTTTCTCACTTTTACTCTCTTTCACTTTTTCTCTCTTTTACTCTCTCTTTTTCTCTCTGTTTTTATCTCTCTTTTTCTCTCTCGTTTTCTCTTTTTCTCTCTCTTTTTCTCTTTTTCTCTCACTATATCTTTTTCTCTCTTTTTCTCTCTCTTTTTCTCTCTTTCTCTCTTTTACTCTCTCTGTTTCTCTTTTTCTCTTTCTCTCTTTTTTCTCTTTTTCTCACTCTCTTTCTCTCTTTTTCTCTCTCTCTTTCTCTCTGTTTTTCTCTCTCTTTTTCTCTTTCGTTTTCTCTTTTCTCTCTCTTTTTCTCTCACTTTTTCTCTTTTTCTCTCTTCTTCTCTCTCTTCTTCTCTCTTTCTCTCTTTTACTCTCTCTCTGTTTCTCTTGTTCTCTTTCTCTCTTTTTTGTCTCTTTATCTCTTTCTCTCTTTTTCTCTCTCTTGTTCTTTCCATTTTTCTCTTTTTCTCTCTTTTTCTCTCTCTCTTTCTCTCTTTTTCTCTCTCTTTTTCTTTCTCTCTCTTACTCTCTCTCTTTTCCTCTCTCTTTTTCTCTCTCTTTTTCTCTCTTTTTCTCTTTTTCTCTCTTTTTCTCTCTCTTTTTCTCTCTTTTTCTCTCTCTTTTTCTTTCTCTCTCTCTTTTTCTCTCTTTTTTCTCTCTCTTTTTCTCCTTTTCTCTTTTTCTCTTTTACTCTCTCTGTTTCTCTTTTCTCTTTCTCTCTTTTTTGTCTCATTCTCTCTTTCTCTCTTTTTCTCTCTCTTTTTCTCTCTTTTTTTCTCTCTCTTTTTCTCTGTCGTTTTCTGTTTCTCTCTCTTTTTCTCTTTTTCTCTCTCTTTTTGTCTCTTTCTCTCTTTTACTCTCTCTGTTTCTCTATTTCTCTTTCTCTCTTTTTTGTCTCTTTATCTCATCCTCTCTTTTTCTCTCTCTTTTTCTTTCTCTTTTTCTCTTTTTCTCTCTTTTTCTCTCTCTTTCTCTCTTTTTCTCTCTCTTTTTCTCTCTGTTTTTCTCTCTCTTTTTCTCTCTCTTTTTCTCTTTTTCTCTTTCTCTCTTTTACTCTCTCTTTTTCTCTTTTTCTCTCTATTTCTCACTCATTTTCTCTCTATTTTTCTCTTTTTCGCTCTCTTTTCCTCTTTTTCTCTATCTTTTTCTCTAACTTTTTCTCTCTTTTTCTCTCTTTCTCGCTTTTACTCTCTCTGTTTCTCTTTTTCTCTTTCTCTCTTTTTTGTCTCTTTAACTCTTTCTCTCTTTTTCTCTCTCTTTTCGTTTCTCTTCTTCTCTTTTTCTCTCTTTCTCTCTTTTTCTCTCTCTCTTTCTCTCTTTTTCTATCTCTTTTTCTCTCTTTTTCTCTCTCGATTTCTCTTTTTCTCTCTCTTTTTCTCTTTTTCTCTCACTTTTCTCTTTTTCTCTCGCCTTTTCTCTCTCTTTTTCTTCCTCGCTTTATCACTTTTTCTCTCTTTCTCTTTTTTCTCACTTTTCTCTCTCATTTTCTCTTTTTCTCTTTTTCTCTTTTTCTCTCTTTTCCTCTCTCTCTTTCTCTCTTTTTCTCTCTCTTTTTCTTTCTCTCTCTTACTCTCTCTCTTTTTCTCTCTGTTTTTCTCTCTCTTTTTCTCTCTTTTTCTCTTTTTCTCTCTTTTTCTCTCTCTTTTTCTCTCTTTTTCTCTCTCTTTTTCTTTCTCTCTCTCTTTTTCTCTCTTTTTTCTCTCTCTTTTTCTCTCTGTTTTTCTCTCTCTTTTTCTCTCTCGTTTTCTCTTTTTCTCTCTCTTTTTCTCTTTTTCTCTCACTATATCTTTTTCTCTCTTTTTCTCTCTCTTTTTCTCTCTTTCTCTCTTTTACTCTCTCTGTTTCTCTTTTTCTCTTTCTCTCTTTTTTCTCTTTTTCTCACTCTCTTTCTCTCTTTTTCTCTCTCTTTTTCTCTCTGTTTTTCTCTCTCTTTTTCTCTGTCGTTTTCTCTTTTCTCTCTATTTTTCTCTCACTTTTTCTCTTTTTCTCTCTTCTTCTCTCTCTTCTTCTCTCTTTCTCTCTTTTACTCTCTCTCTGTTTCTCTTGTTCTCTTTCTCTCTTTTTTGTCTCTTTATCTCTTTCTCTCTTTTTCTCTCTCTTGTTCTTTCCATTTTTCTCTCTTTCTCTCTTTTTCTCTCTCTTTTTCTTTCTCTCTCTTACTCTCTCTCTCTTTCTCTCTCTTTTTCTCTCTCTTTTTCTCTCTTTTTCTCTATTTCTCTCTTTTTCTCTCTCTTTTTCTTTCTCTTTTTCTCTTTTTCTCACTCTCTTTCTCTCTTTTTCTCTCTCTTTTTCTTTCTCTCTCTTACTCTCTCTCTTTTTCTCTCTGTTTTTCTCTCTCTTTTTCTCTCTTTTTCTCTTTTTCTCTCTTTTTCTCTCTCTTTTTCTCTCTTTTTCTCTCTCTTTTTCTTTCTCTCTCTCTTTTTCTCTCTTTTTTCTCTCTCTTTTTCTCTCTGTTTTTCTCTCTCTTTTTCTCTCTCGTTTTCTCTTTTTCTCTCTCTTTTTCTCTTTTTCTCTCACTATATCTTTTTCTCTCTTTTTCTCTCTCTTTTTCTCTCTTTCTCTCTTTTACTCTCTCTGTTTCTCTTTTTCTCTTTCTCTCTTTTTTCTCTTTTTCTCACTCTCTTTCTCTCTTTTTCTCTCTTTTTCTCTCTGTTTTTCTCTCTCTTTTTCTCTGTCGTTTTCTCTTTTCTCTCTCTTTTTCTCTCACTTTTTCTCTTTTTCTCTCTTCTTCTCTCTCTTCTTCTCTCTTTCTCTCTTTTACTCTCTCTCTGTTTCTCTTGTTCTCTTTCTCTATTTTTTGTCTCTTTATCTCTTTCTCTCTTTTTCTCTCTCTTGTTCTTTCCATTTTTCTCTTTTTCTCTCTTTTTCTCTCTCTCTTTCTCTCTTTTTCTCTCTCTTTTTCTTTCTCTCTCTTACTCACTCTTTTTCTCTCTCTTTTTCTCTCTCTTTTTCTCTCTTTTTCTCTTTTTCTCTCTTTTTCTCTCTCTTTTTCTCTCTTTTTCTCTCTCTTTTTCTTTCTCTCTCTTTTTCTCTCTTTTTTCTCTCTCTTTTTCTCCTTTTCTCTTTTTCTCTTTTACTCTCTCTGTTTCTCTTGTCTCTTTCTCTCTTTTTTGTCTCTTTCTCGCTTTCTCTCTTTTTCTCTCTCTTTTTTTTCTCTTTTTCTCTCTTTTTCTCTCTCTCTTTCTCTCTTTTTCTCTCTCTTTTTCTTTCTCTCTCTTACTCTCTCACTTTTTCTCTCTGTTTTTCTCTCTCTTTTTCTCTCTCGTTTTCTCTTTTTCTCTCTCTTTTTCTCTTTTACTCTCACTTTATCTTTTTCTCTCTCTTTTTCTCTCTTTCTCTCTTTTACTCTCTCTGTTTCTCTTTTTCTCTTTCTCTCTTTTTTGTCTCTTTATCTCTTTCTCTCTTTTTCTCTCTCTTTTTCTTTCTCTTTTTCTCTTTTTCTCACTCTCTTTCTCACTTTTTCTCTCTCTTTTTCTCTCTGTTTTTCTCTCTCTTTTTCTCTGTCGTTTTCTCTTTTTCTCTCTCATTTTCTCTCACTTTTTCTCTTTTTCTCTGTTTTTCTCTCCTTCTCTCTTTCTCTCTTTTACTCTCTCTCTTTTTCTCTTTTTCTCACTCTCTCTTTTTTGTCTCTTTATCTCTTTCTCTCTTTTTCTCTCTCTTTTTCTCTCTGTTTTTCTCTCTCTTTTTCTCTCTCTTTTTCTCTCTCGTTTTCTCTTTTTCTCTCTCTTTTTCTCTCACTTTATCTATTTCTCTCTTTTTCTCTCTCTTTTTGTCTCTTTCTCTCTTTTACTCTCTCTGTTTCTCTATTTCTCTTTCTCTCTTTTTTGTCTCTTTATCTCATTCTCTCTTTTTCTCTCTCTTTTTCTTTCTCTTTTTCTCTTTTTCTCTCTTTTTCTCTCTCTCTTTCTCTCTTTTCTCTCTCTTTTTCTCTCTGTTTTCCTCTCTCTTTTTCTCTCTCTTTTTCTCTTTTTCTCTTTCTCTCTTTTACTCTCTCTTTTTCTCTTTTTCTCTCTATTTCTCACTCATTTTCTCTCTGTTTTTCTCTTTTTCACTCTCTTTTCCTCTTTTTCTCTGTCTTTTTCTCTTTTTCTCTCACTTTTTCTCTCTTTTTCTCTCTTTCTCTCTTTTACTCTCTCTGTTTCTCTTTTTCTCTTTCTCTCTTTTTTCTCTTTATCTCACTCTCTTTCTCTCTTTTTCTCTCTCTTTTTCTCTCTGTTTTTCTCTCTCTTTTTCTCTGTCGTTTTCCCTTTTTCTCTCTCTTTTTCTCTTTTTCTCTCACTTTATCTTTTTCTCTCTTTTTCTCTCTCTTTTTCTCTCTTTCTCTCTTTTACTCTCTCTGTTTCTCTTTTTCTCTTTCTCTCTTTTTTCTCTTTATCTCACTCTCTTTCTCTCTTTTTCTCTCTATTTTTCTCTTTTTCTCTCTATTTCTCACTTATTTTCTCTCTGTTTTTCTCTTTTTCGCTCTCTTTTCCTCTTTTTCTCTATCTTTTTGTATTTTTCTCTCACTTTTTCTCTCTTTTTCTCTCTTTCTCTCTTTTACTCTCTCTGTTTCTCTTTTTCTCTTTCTCTCTTTTTTGTCTCTTTAACACTTTCTCTCTTTTTCTCTCTCTTTTCGTTTCTCTTCTTCTCTTTTTCTCTCTTTCTTTCTCTCTCTTTTTCTTTCTCTTTTTCTATCTCTTTTTCTCTCTTTTTCTCTCTCGTTTTCTCTTTTTCTCTCTCTTTTTCTCTCACTTTTCTCTTTTTCTCTCTTTTTCGCTCGCTTTTTCTCTCTCTTTTTCTTTCTCGCTTTATCACTTTTTCTCTCTTTCTCTTTTTTCTCACTTTTCTCTCTCATTTTCTCTTTTTCTCTTTTTCTCTCTTTCTCTCTTTTTCTCTCTTTTTCTCTGTCTTTTTCTTTCTCTCTCTCTTTTTCTCTCTCTATTTCTCTCTCTTTTTCTCTTTCTCACTTTTACTCTCTTTCACTTTTTCTCTCTTTTACTCTCTCTTTTTCTCTCTGTTTTTATCTCTCTTTTTCTCTCTCGTTTTCTCTTTTTCTCTCTCTTTTTCTCTTTTTCTCTCACTATATCTTTTTCTCTCTTTTTCTCTCTCTTTTTCTCTCTTTCTCTCTTTTACTCTCTCTGTTTCTCTTTTTCTCTTTCTCTCTTTTTTCTCTTTTTCTCACTCTCTTTCTCTCTTTTTCTCTCTCTCTTTCTCTCTGTTTTTCTCTCTCTTTTTCTCTTTCGTTTTCTCTTTTCTCTCTCTTTTTCTCTCACTTTTTCTCTTTTTCTCTCTTCTTCTCTCTCTTCTTCTCTCTTTCTCTCTTTTACTCTCTCTCTGTTTCTCTTGTTCTCTTTCTCTCTTTTTTGTCTCTTTATCTCTTTCTCTCTTTTTCTCTCTCTTGTTCTTTCCATTTTTCTCTTTTTCTCTCTTTTTCTCTCTCTCTTTCTCTCTTTTTCTCTCTCTTTTTCTTTCTCTCTCTTACTCTCTCTCTTTTCCTCTCTCTTTTTCTCTCTCTTTTTCTCTCTTTTTCTCTTTTTCTCTCTTTTTCTCTCTCTTTTTCTCTCTTTTTCTCTCTCTTTTTCTTTCTCTCTCTCTTTTTCTCTCTTTTTTCTCTCTCTTTTTCTCCTTTTCTCTTTTTCTCTTTTACTCTCTCTGTTTCTCTTTTCTCTTTCTCTCTTTTTTGTCTCATTCTCTCTTTCTCTCTTTTTCTCTCTCTTTTTCTCTCTTTTTTTCTCTCTCTTTTTCTCTGTCGTTTTCTGTTTCTCTCTCTTTTTCTCTTTTTCTCTCTCTTTTTGTCTCTTTCTCTCTTTTACTCTCTCTGTTTCTCTATTTCTCTTTCTCTCTTTTTTGTCTCTTTATCTCATCCTCTCTTTTTCTCTCTCTTTTTCTTTCTCTTTTTCTCTTTTTCTCTCTTTTTCTCTCTCTTTCTCTCTTTTTCTCTCTCTTTTTCTCTCTGTTTTTCTCTCTCTTTTTCTCTCTCTTTTTCTCTTTTTCTCTTTCTCTCTTTTACTCTCTCTTTTTCTCTTTTTCTCTCTATTTCTCACTCATTTTCTCTCTATTTTTCTCTTTTTCGCTCTCTTTTCCTCTTTTTCTCTATCTTTTTCTCTAACTTTTTCTCTCTTTTTCTCTCTTTCTCGCTTTTACTCTCTCTGTTTCTCTTTTTCTCTTTCTCTCTTTTTTGTCTCTTTAACTCTTTCTCTCTTTTTCTCTCTCTTTTCGTTTCTCTTCTTCTCTTTTTCTCTCTTTCTCTCTTTTTCTCTCTCTCTTTCTCTCTTTTTCTATCTCTTTTTCTCTCTTTTTCTCTCTCGATTTCTCTTTTTCTCTCTCTTTTTCTCTTTTTCTCTCACTTTTCTCTTTTTCTCTCGCCTTTTCTCTCTCTTTTTCTTCCTCGCTTTATCACTTTTTCTCTCTTTCTCTTTTTTCTCACTTTTCTCTCTCATTTTCTCTTTTTCTCTTTTTCTCTTTTTCTCTCTTTTCCTCTCTCTCTTTCTCTCTTTTTCTCTCTCTTTTTCTTTCTCTCTCTTACTCTCTCTCTTTTTCTCTCTGTTTTTCTCTCTCTTTTTCTCTCTTTTTCTCTTTTTCTCTCTTTTTCTCTCTCTTTTTCTCTCTTTTTCTCTCTCTTTTTCTTTCTCTCTCTCTTTTTCTCTCTTTTTTCTCTCTCTTTTTCTCTCTGTTTTTCTCTCTCTTTTTCTCTCTCGTTTTCTCTTTTTCTCTCTCTTTTTCTCTTTTTCTCTCACTATATCTTTTTCTCTCTTTTTCTCTCTCTTTTTCTCTCTTTCTCTCTTTTACTCTCTCTGTTTCTCTTTTTCTCTTTCTCTCTTTTTTCTCTTTTTCTCACTCTCTTTCTCTCTTTTTCTCTCTCTTTTTCTCTCTGTTTTTCTCTCTCTTTTTCTCTGTCGTTTTCTCTTTTCTCTCTATTTTTCTCTCACTTTTTCTCTTTTTCTCTCTTCTTCTCTCTCTTCTTCTCTCTTTCTCTCTTTTACTCTCTCTCTGTTTCTCTTGTTCTCTTTCTCTCTTTTTTGTCTCTTTATCTCTTTCTCTCTTTTTCTCTCTCTTGTTCTTTCCATTTTTCTCTCTTTCTCTCTTTTTCTCTCTCTTTTTCTTTCTCTCTCTTACTCTCTCTCTCTTTCTCTCTCTTTTTCTCTCTCTTTTTCTCTCTTTTTCTCTTTTTCTCTCTTTTTCTCTCTCTTTTTCTCTCTTTTTCTCTATCTTTTTCTTTCTCTCTCTTTTTCTCTCTTTTTTCTCTCTCTTTTTCTCCTTTTCTCTTTTTCTCTTTTACTCTCTCTGTTTCTCTTGTCTCTTTCTCTCGTTTTTGTCTCTTTCTCTCTTTCTCTCTTTTTCTCTCTCTTTTTTTTCTCTTTTTTCTCTTTCTCTCTTTCTCTCTTTTTCTCTGTTGTTCTCTCTTTTTCTCTCTCTTTTTCTCTCTTTTTTTCTCTCTCTTTTTCTCTGTCGTTTTCTGTTTCTCTCTCTTTTTCTCTTTTACTCTCTCTTTTTCTCTTTTTCTCTCTTTTACTCTCTCTGTTTCTCTTGTTCTCTTTCTCTCTTTTTTGTCTCTTTATCTCTTTGTCTCTTTTTCTCTCTCTTTTTCTTTCTCTTTTTCTCTTTTTCTCTCTCTCTTTTTCTCTCTCTCTTTCTCTCTTTTTCTCTCTCTTTTTCTCTCTGCTTTTCCCTCTCTTTTTCTCTCTCGTTTTCTCTTTTTCTCTCACTTTTTCTCTTTTTCTCTCTTTTTCTCTCTCTTTTTCTCTTTTTCTCTTTCTCACTTTTACTCTCCCTTTTTCACTTTTTCTCTCTTTTTCTCTCACTTTTTCTCTCTGTTTTTCTCTCTCTTTTTCTCTCTCGTTTTCTCTTTTTCTCTCTCTTTTTCTCTTTTACTCTCACTTTATCTTTTTCTCTCTCTTTTTCTCTCTTTCTCTCTTTTACTCTCTCTGTTTCTCTTTTTCTCTTTCTCTCTTTTTTGTCTCTTTATCTCTTTCTCTCTTTTTCTCTCTCTTTTTCTTTCTCTTTTTCTCTTTTTCTCACTCTCTTTCTCACTTTTTCTCTCTCTTTTTCTCTCTGTTTTTCTCTCTCTTTTTCTCTGTCGTTTTCTCTTTTTCTCTCTCATTTTCTCTCACTTTTTCTCTTTTTCTCTGTTTTTCTCTCCTTCTCTCTTTCTCTCTTTTACTCTCTCTCTTTTTCTCTTTTTCTCACTCTCTCTTTTTTGTCTCTTTATCTCTTTCTCTCTTTTTCTCTCTCTTTTTCTCTCTGTTTTTCTCTCTCTTTTTCTCTCTCTTTTTCTCTCTCGTTTTCTCTTTTTCTCTCTCTTTTTCTCTCACTTTATCTATTTCTCTCTTTTTCTCTCTCTTTTTGTCTCTTTCTCTCTTTTACTCTCTCTGTTTCTCTATTTCTCTTTCTCTCTTTTTTGTCTCTTTATCTCATTCTCTCTTTTTCTCTCTCTTTTTCTTTCTCTTTTTCTCTTTTTCTCTCTTTTTCTCTCTCTCTTTCTCTCTTTTCTCTCTCTTTTTCTCTCTGTTTTCCTCTCTCTTTTTCTCTCTCTTTTTCTCTTTTTCTCTTTCTCTCTTTTACTCTCTCTTTTTCTCTTTTTCTCTCTATTTCTCACTCATTTTCTCTCTGTTTTTCTCTTTTTCACTCTCTTTTCCTCTTTTTCTCTGTCTTTTTCTCTTTTTCTCTCACTTTTTCTCTCTTTTTCTCTCTTTCTCTCTTTTACTCTCTCTGTTTCTCTTTTTCTCTTTCTCTCTTTTTTTCTCTTTATCTCACTCTCTTTCTCTCTTTTTCTCTCTCTTTTTCTCTCTGTTTTTCTCTCTCTTTTTCTCTGTCGTTTTCCCTTTTTCTCTCTCTTTTTCTCTTTTTCTCTCACTTTATCTTTTTCTCTCTTTTTCTCTCTCTTTTTCTCTCTTTCTCTCTTTTACTCTCTCTGTTTCTCTTTTTCTCTTTCTCTCTTTTTTCTCTTTATCTCACTCTCTTTCTCTCTTTTTCTCTCTATTTTTCTCTTTTTCTCTCTATTTCTCACTTATTTTCTCTCTGTTTTTCTCTTTTTCGCTCTCTTTTCCTCTTTTTCTCTATCTTTTTGTATTTTTCTCTCACTTTTTCTCTCTTTTTCTCTCTTTCTCTCTTTTACTCTCTCTGTTTCTCTTTTTCTCTTTCTCTCTTTTTTGTCTCTTTAACACTTTCTCTCTTTTTCTCTCTCTTTTCGTTTCTCTTCTTCTCTTTTTCTCTCTTTCTTTCTCTCTCTTTTTCTTTCTCTTTTTCTATCTCTTTTTCTCTCTTTTTCTCTCTCGTTTTCTCTTTTTCTCTCTCTTTTTCTCTCACTTTTCTCTTTTTCTCTCTTTTTCGCTCGCTTTTTCTCTCTCTTTTTCTTTCTCGCTTTATCACTTTTTCTCTCTTTCTCTTTTTTCTCACTTTTCTCTCTCATTTTCTCTTTTTCTCTTTTTCTCTCTTTCTCTCTTTTTCTCTCTTTTTCTCTGTCTTTTTCTTTCTCTCTCTCTTTTTCTCTCTCTATTTCTCTCTCTTTTTCTCTTTCTCACTTTTACTCTCTTTCACTTTTTCTCTCTTTTACTCTCTCTTTTTCTCTCTGTTTTTATCTCTCTTTTTCTCTCTCGTTTTCTCTTTTTCTCTCTCTTTTTCTCTTTTTCTCTCACTATATCTTTTTCTCTCTTTTTCTCTCTCTTTTTCTCTCTTTCTCTCTTTTACTCTCTCTGTTTCTCTTTTTCTCTTTCTCTCTTTTTTCTCTTTTTCTCACTCTCTTTCTCTCTTTTTCTCTCTCTCTTTCTCTCTGTTTTTCTCTCTCTTTTTCTCTTTCGTTTTCTCTTTTCTCTCTCTTTTTCTCTCACTTTCTCTCTTTTTCTCTCTTCTTCTCTCTCTTCTTCTCTCTTTCTCTCTTTTACTCTCTCTCTGTTTCTCTTGTTCTCTTTCTCTCTTTTTTGTCTCTTTATCTCTTTCTCTCTTTTTCTCTCTCTTGTTCTTTCCATTTTTCTCTTTTTCTCTCTTTTTCTCTCTCTCTTTCTCTCTTTTTCTCTCTCTTTTTCTTTCTCTCTCTTACTCTCTCTCTTTTCCTCTCTCTTTTCCTCTCTCTTTTTCTCTCTTTTTCTCTTTTTCTCTCTTTTTCTCTCTCTTTTTCTCTCTTTTTCTCTCTCTTTTTCTTTCTCTCTCTCTTTTTCTCTCTTTTTTCTCTCTCTTTTTCTCCTTTTCTCTTTTTCTCTTTTACTCTCTCTGTTTCTCTTTTCTCTTTCTCTCTTTTTTGTCTCATTCTCTCTTTCTCTCTTTTTCTCTCTCTTTTTCTCTCTCTTTTTCTCTCTTTTTTTCTCTCTCTTTTTCTCTGTCGTTTTCTGTTTCTCTCTCTTTTTCTCTTTTTCTCTCTCTTTTTCTCTTTTTCTCTCTTTTTTGTCTCTTTCTCTCTTTTACTCTCTCTGTTTCTCTATTTCTCTTTCTCTCTTTTTTGTCTCTTTATCTCATCCTCTCTTTTTCTCTCTCTTTTTCTTTCTCTTTTTCTCTTTTTCTCTCTTTTTCTCTCTCTTTCTCTCTTTTTCTCTCTCTTTTTCTCTCTGTTTTTCTCTCTCTTTTTCTCTCTCTTTTTCTCTTTTTCTCTTTCTCTCTTTTACTCTCTCTTTTTCTCTTTTTCTCTCTATTTCTCACTCATTTTCTCTCTGTTTTTCTCTTTTTCGCTCTCTTTTCCTCTTTTTCTCTATCTTTTTCTCTAACTTTTTCTCTCTTTTTCTCTCTTTCTCTCTTTTACTCTCTCTGTTTCTCTTTTTCTCTTTCTCTCTTTTTTGTCTCTTTAACTCTTTCTCTCTTTTTCTCTCTCTTTTCGTTTCTCTTCTTCTCTTTTTCTCACTTTCTCTCTTTTTCTCTCTCTCTTTCTCTCTTTTTCTATCTCTTTTTCTCTCTTTTTCTCTCTCGATTTCTCTTTTTCTCTCTCTTTTTCTCTTTTTCTCTCACTTTTCTCTTTTTCTCTCTTTTTCGCTCGCCTTTTCTCTCTCTTTTTCTTCCTCGCTTTATCACTTTTTCTCTCTTTCTCTTTTTTCTCACTTTTCTCTCTCATTTTCTTTTTCTCTTTTTCTCTTTTTCTCTCTTTTTCTCTCTTTTCTCTCTCTTTTTCTTTCTCTCTCTCTCTTTTTCTCTCTCTATTTCTCTCTCTTTTTCTCTTTTTCTCTTTCTCACTTTTACTCTCTCTTTTTCACTTTTTCTCTCTTTTTCTCTCTGATTTTCTCTCTCTTTTTCTCTCTCGTTTTCTCTTTTTCTCTCACTTTTTCTCTTTTTCTCTCTTCTTCTCTCTCTTCTTCTCTCTTTCACTCTTTTACTCTCTCTCTGTTTCTCTTGTTCTCTTTCTCTCTTTTTTGTCTCTTTATCTCTTTGTCTCTTTTTCTCTCTCTTGTTCTTTCCATTTTTCTCTTTTTCTCTCTTTTTCTCTCTCTCTTTCTCTCTTTTTCTCTCTCTTTTTCTTTCTCTCTCTTACTCTCTCACTTTTTCTCTCTGTTTTTCTCTCTCTTTTTCTCTCTCGTTTTCTCTTTTTCTCTCTCTTTTTCTCTTTTACTCTCACTTTATCTTTTTCTCTCTCTTTTTCTCTCTTTCTCTCTTTTACTCTCTCTGTTTCTCTTTTTCTCTTTCTCTCTTTTTTGTCTCTTTATCTCTTTCTCTCTTTTTCTCTCTCTTTTTCTTTCTCTTTTTCTCTTTTTCTCACTCTCTTTCTCACTTTTTCTCTCTCTTTTTCTCTCTGTTTTTCTCTCTCTTTTTCTCTGTCGTTTTCTCTTTTTCTCTCTCATTTTCTCTCACTTTTTCTCTTTTTCTCTGTTTTTCTCTCCTTCTCTCTTTCTCTCTTTTACTCTCTCTCTTTTTCTCTTTTTCTCACTCTCTCTTTTTTGTCTCTTTATCTCTTTCTCTCTTTTTCTCTCTCTTTTTCTCTCTGTTTTTCTCTCTCTTTTTCTCTCTCTTTTTCTCTCTCGTTTTCTCTTTTTCTCTCTCTTTTTCTCTCACTTTATCTATTTCTCTCTTTTTCTCTCTCTTTTTGTCTCTTTCTCTCTTTTACTCTCTCTGTTTCTCTATTTCTCTTTCTCTCTTTTTTGTCTCTTTATCTCATTCTCTCTTTTTCTCTCTCTTTTTCTTTCTCTTTTTCTCTTTTTCTCTCTTTTTCTCTCTCTCTTTCTCTCTTTTCTCTCTCTTTTTCTCTCTGTTTTCCTCTCTCTTTTTCTCTCTCTTTTTCTCTTTTTCTCTTTCTCTCTTTTACTCTCTCTTTTTCTCTTTTTCTCTCTATTTCTCACTCATTTTCTCTCTGTTTTTCTCTTTTTCACTCTCTTTTCCTCTTTTTCTCTGTCTTTTTCTCTCACTTTTTCTCTCTTTTTCTCTCTTTCTCTCTTTTACTCTCTCTGTTTCTCTTTTTCTCTTTCTCTCTTTTTTTCTCTTTATCTCACTCTCTTTCTCTCTTTTTCTCTCTCTTTTTCTCTCTGTTTTTCTCTCTCTTTTTCTCTGTCGTTTTCCCTTTTTCTCTCTCTTTTTCTCTTTTTCTCTCACTTTATCTTTTTCTCTCTTTTTCTCTCTCTTTTTCTCTCTTTCTCTCTTTTACTCTCTCTGTTTCTCTTTTTCTCTTTCTCTCTTTTTTCTCTTTATCTCACTCTCTTTCTCTCTTTTTCTCTCTATTTTTCTCTTTTTCTCTCTATTTCTCACTTATTTTCTCTCTGTTTTTCTCTTTTTCGCTCTCTTTTCCTCTTTTTCTCTATCTTTTTGTATTTTTCTCTCACTTTTTCTCTCTTTTTCTCTCTTTCTCTCTTTTACTCTCTCTGTTTCTCTTTTTCTCTTTCTCTCTTTTTTGTCTCTTTAACACTTTCTCTCTTTTTCTCTCTCTTTTCGTTTCTCTTCTTCTCTTTTTCTCTCTTTCTTTCTCTCTCTTTTTCTTTCTCTTTTTCTATCTCTTTTTCTCTCTTTTTCTCTCTCGTTTTCTCTTTTTCTCTCTCTTTTTCTCTCACTTTTCTCTTTTTCTCTCTTTTTCGCTCGCTTTTTCTCTCTCTTTTTCTTTCTCGCTTTATCACTTTTTCTCTCTTTCTCTTTTTTCTCACTTTTCTCTCTCATTTTCTCTTTTTCTCTTTTTCTCTCTTTCTCTCTTTTTCTCTCTTTTTCTCTGTCTTTTTCTTTCTCTCTCTCTTTTTCTCTCTCTATTTCTCTCTCTTTTTCTCTTTCTCACTTTTACTCTCTTTCACTTTTTCTCTCTTTTACTCTCTCTTTTTCTCTCTGTTTTTATCTCTCTTTTTCTCTCTCGTTTTCTCTTTTTCTCTCTCTTTTTCTCTTTTTCTCTCACTATATCTTTTTCTCTCTTTTTCTCTCTCTTTTTCTCTCTTTCTCTCTTTTACTCTCTCTGTTTCTCTTTTTCTCTTTCTCTCTTTTTTCTCTTTTTCTCACTCTCTCTTTTTCTCTCTGTTTTTCTCTCTTTTTCTCTTTTTCTCTCTTTTTCTCTCTTTTTCTCTCTCTTTTTCTCTCTTTTTCTCTCTCTTTTTCTTTCTCTCTCTTTTTCTCTCTTTTTTCTCTCTCTTTTTCTCCTTTTCTCTTTTTCTCTTTTACTCTCTCTGTTTCTCTTGTCTCTTTCTCTCTTTTTCTCTCTCTTTTTTTTCTCTTTTTTCTCTTTCTCTCTTTCTCTCTTTTTCTCTGTCTTTTTCTGTTTCTCTCACTTTTTCTCTTTTTCTCTCTCTTTTTCTCTCTTTTACTCTCTCTGTTTCTCTTTTTCTCTTTCTCTCTTTTTTGTCTCTTTATCTCTTTGTCTCTTTTTCTCTCTCTTTTTCTTTCTCTTTTTCTCTTTTTCTCTCTCTCTTTTTCTCTCTCTCTTTCTCTCTTTTTCTCTCTCTTTTTCTCTCTGCTTTTCCCTCTCTTTTTCTCTCTCGTTTTCTCTTTTTCTCTCACTTTTTCTCTTTTTCTCTCTTTCTCTCTCTCTTTTTCTCTGTCGTTTTCTGTTTCTCTCTCTTTTTCTCTTTTTCTCTCTCTTTTTGTCTCTTTCTCTCTTTTACTCTCTCTGTTTCTCTATTTCTCTTTCTCTCTTTTTTGTCTCTTTATCTCATCCTCTCTTTTTCTCTCTCTTTTTCTTTCTCTTTTTCTCTTTTTCTCTCTTTTTCTCTCTCTTTCTCTCTTTTTCTCTCTCTTTTTCTCTCTGTTTTTCTCTCTCTTTTTCTCTCTCTTTTTCTCTTTTTCTCTTTCTCTCTTTTACTCTCTCTTTTTCTCTTTTTCTCTCTATTTCTCACTCATTTTCTCTCTGTTTTTCTCTTTTTCGCTCTCTTTTCCTCTTTTTCTCTATCTTTTTCTCTAACTTTTTCTCTCTTTTTCTCTCTTTCTCTCTTTTACTCTCTCTGTTTCTCTTTTTCTCTTTCTCTCTTTTTTGTCTCTTTAACTCTTTCTCTCTTTTTCTCTCTCTTTTCGTTTCTCTTCTTCTCTTTTTCTCACTTTCTCTCTTTTTCTCTCTCTCTTTCTCTCTTTTTCTATCTCTTTTTCTCTCTTTTTCTCTCTCGATTTCTCTTTTTCTCTCTCTTTTTCTCTTTTTCTCTCACTTTTCTCTTTTTCTCTCTTTTTCGCTCGCTTTTTCTCTCTCTTTTTCTTCCTCGCTTTATCACTTTTTCTCTCTTTCTCTTTTTTCTCACTTTTCTCTCTCATTTTCTTTTTCTCTTTTTCTCTTTTTCTCTCTTTTTCTCTCTTTTCTCTCTCTTTTTCTTTCTCTCTCTCTCTTTTTCTCTCTCTATTTCTCTCTCTTTTTCTCTTTTTCTCTTTCTCACTTTTACTCTCTCTTTTTCACTTTTTCTCTCTTTTTCTCTCTGATTTTCTCTCTCTTTTTCTCTCTCGTTTTCTCTTTTTCTCTCACTTTTTCTCTTTTTCTCTCTTCTTCTCTCTCTTCTTCTCTCTTTCACTCTTTTACTCTCTCTCTGTTTCTCTTGTTCTCTTTCTCTCTTTTTTGTCTCTTTATCTCGTTGTCTCTTTTTCTCTCTCTTGTTCTTTCCATTTTTCTCTTTTTCTCTCTTTTTCTCTCTCTCTTTCTCTCTTTTTCTCTCTCTTTTTCTTTCTCTCTCTTACTCTCTCACTTTTTCTCTCTGTTTTTCTCTCTCTTTTTCTCTCTCGTTTTCTCTTTTTCTCTCTCTTTTTCTCTTTTACTCTCACTTTATCTTTTTCTCTCTCTTTTTCTCTCTTTCTCTCTTTTACTCTCTCTGTTTCTCTTTTTCTCTTTCTCTCTTTTTTGTCTCTTTATCTCTTTCTCTCTTTTTCTCTCTCTTTTTCTTTCTCTTTTTCTCTTTTTCTCACTCTCTTTCTCACTTTTTCTCTCTCTTTTTCTCTCTGTTTTTCTCTCTCTTTTTCTCTGTCGTTTTCTCTTTTTCTCTCTCATTTTCTCTCACTTTTTCTCTTTTTCTCTGTTTTTCTCTCCTTCTCTCTTTCTCTCTTTTACTCTCTCTCTTTTTCTCTTTTTCTCACTCTCTCTTTTTTGTCTCTTTATCTCTTTCTCTCTTTTTCTCTCTCTTTTTCTCTCTGTTTTTCTCTCTCTTTTTCTCTCTCTTTTTCTCTCTCGTTTTCTCTTTTTCTCTCTCTTTTTCTCTCACTTTATCTATTTCTCTCTTTTTCTCTCTCTTTTTGTCTCTTTCTCTCTTTTACTCTCTCTGTTTCTCTATTTCTCTTTCTCTCTTTTTTGTCTCTTTATCTCATTCTCTCTTTTTCTCTCTCTTTTTCTTTCTCTTTTTCTCTTTTTCTCTCTTTTTCTCTCTCTCTTTCTCTCTTTTCTCTCTCTTTTTCTCTCTGTTTTCCTCTCTCTTTTTCTCTCTCTTTTTCTCTTTTTCTCTTTCTCTCTTTTACTCTCTCTTTTTCTCTTTTTCTCTCTATTTCTCACTCATTTTCTCTCTGTTTTTCTCTTTTTCACTCTCTTTTCCTCTTTTTCTCTGTCTTTTTCTCTTTTTCTCTCACTTTTTCTCTCTTTTTCTCTCTTTCTCTCTTTTACTCTCTCTGTTTCTCTTTTTCTCTTTCTCTCTTTTTTTCTCTTTATCTCACTCTCTTTCTCTCTTTTTCTCTCTCTTTTTCTCTCTGTTTTTCTCTCTCTTTTTCTCTGTCGTTTTCCCTTTTTCTCTCTCTTTTTCTCTTTTTCTCTCACTTTATCTTTTTCTCTCTTTTTCTCTCTCTTTTTCTCTCTTTCTCTCTTTTACTCTCTCTGTTTCTCTTTTTCTCTTTCTCTCTTTTTTCTCTTTATCTCACTCTCTTTCTCTCTTTTTCTCTCTATTTTTCTCTTTTTCTCTCTATTTCTCACTTATTTTCTCTCTGTTTTTCTCTTTTTCGCTCTCTTTTCCTCTTTTTCTCTATCTTTTTGTATTTTTCTCTCACTTTTTCTCTCTTTTTCTCTCTTTCTCTCTTTTACTCTCTCTGTTTCTCTTTTTCTCTTTCTCTCTTTTTTGTCTCTTTAACACTTTCTCTCTTTTTCTCTCTCTTTTCGTTTCTCTTCTTCTCTTTTTCTCTCTTTCTTTCTCTCTCTTTTTCTTTCTCTTTTTCTATCTCTTTTTCTCTCTTTTTCTCTCTCGTTTTCTCTTTTTCTCTCTCTTTTTCTCTCACTTTTCTCTTTTTCTCTCTTTTTCGCTCGCTTTTTCTCTCTCTTTTTCTTTCTCGCTTTATCACTTTTTCTCTCTTTCTCTTTTTTCTCACTTTTCTCTCTCATTTTCTCTTTTTCTCTTTTTCTCTCTTTCTCTCTTTTTCTCTCTTTTTCTCTGTCTTTTTCTTTCTCTCTCTCTTTTTCTCTCTCTATTTCTCTCTCTTTTTCTCTTTCTCACTTTTACTCTCTTTCACTTTTTCTCTCTTTTACTCTCTCTTTTTCTCTCTGTTTTTATCTTTCTTTTTCTCTCTCGTTTTCTCTTTTTCTCTCTCTTTTTCTCTTTTTCTCTCACTATATCTTTTTCTCTCTTTTTCTCTCTCTTTTTCTCTCTTTCTCTCTTTTACTCTCTCTGTTTCTCTTTTTCTCTTTCTCTCTTTTTTCTCTTTTTCTCACTCTCTCTTTTTCTCTCTGTTTTTCTCTCTTTTTCTCTTTTTCTCTCTTTTTCTCTCTTTTTCTCTCTCTTTTTCTCTCTTTTTCTCTCTCTTTTTCTTTCTCTCTCTTTTTCTCTCTTTTTTCTCTCTCTTTTTCTCCTTTTCTCTTTTTCTCTTTTACTCTCTCTGTTTCTCTTGTCTCTTTCTCTCTTTTTCTCTCTCTTTTTTTTCTCTTTTTTCTCTTTCTCTCTTTCTCTCTTTTTCTCTGTCTTTTTCTGTTTCTCTCACTTTTTCTCTTTTTCTCTCTCTTTTTCTCTTTTTCTCTCTTTTACTCTCTCTGTTTCTCTTTTTCTCTTTCTCTCTTTTTTGTCTCTTTATCTCTTTGTCTCTTTTTCTCTCTCTTTTTCTTTCTCTTTTTCTCTTTTTCTCTCTCTCTTTTTCTCTCTCTCTTTCTCTCTTTTTCTCTCTCTTTTTCTCTCTGCTTTTCCCTCTCTTTTTCTCTCTCGTTTTCTCTTTTTCTCTCACTTTTTCTCTTTTTCTCTCTTTCTCTCTCTCTTTTTCTCTGTCGTTTTCTGTTTCTCTCTCTTTTTCTCTTTTTCTCTCTCTTTTTGTCTCTTTCTCTCTTTTACTCTCTCTGTTTCTCTATTTCTCTTTCTCTCTTTTTTGTCTCTTTATCTCATCCTCTCTTTTTCTCTCTCTTTTTCTTTCTCTTTTTCTCTTTTTCTCTCTTTTTCTCTCTCTTTCTCTCTTTTTCTCTCTCTTTTTCTCTCTGTTTTTCTCTCTCTTTTTCTCTCTCTTTTTCTCTTTTTCTCTTTCTCTCTTTTACTCTCTCTTTTTCTCTTTTTCTCTCTATTTCTCACTCATTTTCTCTCTGTTTTTCTCTTTTTCGCTCTCTTTTCCTCTTTTTCTCTATCTTTTTCTCTAACTTTTTCTCTCTTTTTCTCTCTTTCTCTCTTTTACTCTCTCTGTTTCTCTTTTTCTCTTTCTCTCTTTTTTGTCTCTTTAACTCTTTCTCTCTTTTTCTCTCTCTTTTCGTTTCTCTTCTTCTCTTTTTCTCACTTTCTCTCTTTTTCTCTCTCTCTTTCTCTCTTTTTCTATCTCTTTTTCTCTCTTTTTCTCTCTCGATTTCTCTTTTTCTCTCTCTTTTTCTCTTTTTCTCTCACTTTTCTCTTTTTCTCTCTTTTTCGCTCGCTTTTTCTCTCTCTTTTTCTTCCTCGCTTTATCACTTTTTCTCTCTTTCTCTTTTTTCTCACTTTTCTCTCTCATTTTCTTTTTCTCTTTTTCTCTTTTTCTCTCTTTTTCTCTCTTTTCTCTCTCTTTTTCTTTCTCTCTCTCTCTTTTTCTCTCTCTATTTCTCTCTCTTTTTCTCTTTTTCTCTTTCTCACTTTTACTCTCTCTTTTTCACTTTTTCTCTCTTTTTCTCTCTGATTTTCTCTCTCTTTTTCTCTCTCGTTTTCTCTTTTTCTCTCACTTTTTCTCTTTTTCTCTCTTCTTCTCTCTCTTCTTCTCTCTTTCACTCTTTTACTCTCTCTCTGTTTCTCTTGTTCTCTTTCTCTCTTTTTTGTCTCTTTATCTCGTTGTCTCTTTTTCTCTCTCTTGTTCTTTCCATTTTTCTCTTTTTCTCTCTTTTTCTCTCTCTCTTTCTCTCTTTTTCTCTCTCTTTTTCTTTCTCTCTCTTACTCTCTCACTTTTTCTCTCTGTTTTTCTCTCTCTTTTTCTCTCTCGTTTTCTCTTTTTCTCTCTCTTTTTCTCTTTTACTCTCACTTTATCTTTTTCTCTCTCTTTTTCTCTCTTTCTCTCTTTTACTCTCTCTGTTTCTCTTTTTCTCTTTCTCTCTTTTTTGTCTCTTTATCTCTTTCTCTCTTTTTCTCTCTCTTTTTCTTTCTCTTTTTCTCTTTTTCTCACTCTCTTTCTCACTTTTTCTCTCTCTTTTTCTCTCTGTTTTTCTCTCTCTTTTTCTCTGTCGTTTTCTCTTTTTCTCTCTCATTTTCTCTCACTTTTTCTCTTTTTCTCTGTTTTTCTCTCCTTCTCTCTTTCTCTCTTTTACTCTCTCTCTTTTTCTCTTTTTCTCACTCTCTCTTTTTTGTCTCTTTATCTCTTTCTCTCTTTTTCTCTCTCTTTTTCTCTCTGTTTTTCTCTCTCTTTTTCTCTCTCTTTTTCTCTCTCGTTTTCTCTTTTTCTCTCTCTTTTTCTCTCACTTTATCTATTTCTCTCTTTTTCTCTCTCTTTTTGTCTCTTTCTCTCTTTTACTCTCTCTGTTTCTCTATTTCTCTTTCTCTCTTTTTTGTCTCTTTATCTCATTCTCTCTTTTTCTCTCTCTTTTTCTTTCTCTTTTTCTCTTTTTCTCTCTTTTTCTCTCTCTCTTTCTCTCTTTTCTCTCTCTTTTTCTCTCTGTTTTCCTCTCTCTTTTTCTCTCTCTTTTTCTCTTTTTCTCTTTCTCTCTTTTACTCTCTCTTTTTCTCTTTTTCTCTCTATTTCTCACTCATTTTCTCTCTGTTTTTCTCTTTTTCACTCTCTTTTCCTCTTTTTCTCTGTCTTTTTCTCTTTTTCTCTCACTTTTTCTCTCTTTTTCTCTCTTTCTCTCTTTTACTCTCTCTGTTTCTCTTTTTCTCTTTCTCTCTTTTTTTCTCTTTATCTCACTCTCTTTCTCTCTTTTTCTCTCTCTTTTTCTCTCTGTTTTTCTCTCTCTTTTTCTCTGTCGTTTTCCCTTTTTCTCTCTCTTTTTCTCTTTTTCTCTCACTTTATCTTTTTCTCTCTTTTTCTCTCTCTTTTTCTCTCTTTCTCTCTTTTACTCTCTCTGTTTCTCTTTTTCTCTTTCTCTCTTTTTTCTCTTTATCTCACTCTCTTTCTCTCTTTTTCTCTCTATTTTTCTCTTTTTCTCTCTATTTCTCACTTATTTTCTCTCTGTTTTTCTCTTTTTCGCTCTCTTTTCCTCTTTTTCTCTATCTTTTTGTATTTTTCTCTCACTTTTTCTCTCTTTTTCTCTCTTTCTCTCTTTTACTCTCTCTGTTTCTCTTTTTCTCTTTCTCTCTTTTTTGTCTCTTTAACACTTTCTCTCTTTTTCTCTCTCTTTTCGTTTCTCTTCTTCTCTTTTTCTCTCTTTCTTTCTCTCTCTTTTTCTTTCTCTTTTTCTATCTCTTTTTCTCTCTTTTTCTCTCTCGTTTTCTCTTTTTCTCTCTCTTTTTCTCTCACTTTTCTCTTTTTCTCTCTTTTTCGCTCGCTTTTTCTCTCTCTTTTTCTTTCTCGCTTTATCACTTTTTCTCTCTTTCTCTTTTTTCTCACTTTTCTCTCTCATTTTCTCTTTTTCTCTTTTTCTCTCTTTCTCTCTTTTTCTCTCTTTTTCTCTCTCTTTTTCTTTCTCTTTTTCTCTTTTTCTCACTCTCTTTCTCTCTTTTTCTCTCTCTTTTTCTCTCTGTTTTTCTCTCTCTTTTTCTCTGTCATTTTCTCTATTTCTCTCTCATTTTCTCTCACTTTTTCTCTTTTTCTCTGTTTTTCTCTCTTCTTCTCTCTTTCTCTCTTTTACTCACTCTCTGTTTCTCTTTTTCTCTTTCTCTCTTTTTTGTCTCTTTATCTCTTTCTCTCTTTTTCTCTCTCTTTTTCTTTCTCTTTTTCTCGTTTTCTCTCATTTTCCCTATCACTTTCTCTCTTTTTCTCTCTCTATTTCTTTCACTCTCTTACTCTCTCTCTATTTCTCTCTGTTTTACTCTCACTTTTTCTCTCTTTTTCTATCTCTTTTTCTCTCTTTTTCTCTCTCTTTTTCTTTCTCTCTCTCTTTTTTCTCTCACTTTTTCTCCTTTTCTCTTTTTCTCTTTTACTTTCTCTGTTTCTCTTTTTCTCTTTCTCTCTTTTTTGTCTCTTTCTCTCTTTCTCTCTTTTTCTCTCTCTTTTTTCTCTTTTTCTCTTTTTCTCTCTTTCTCTCTTTTTCTCTCTCGTTCTCTCTTTTTCTCTCTCTTTTTCTCTCTGTTTTTCTCTCTCTTTTTCTCTGTTGTTTTCTGTTTCTCTCTCTTTTTCTCTTTTTCTCTCTCTTTTTCTCTTTTTCTCTCTTTTACTCTCTCTGTTTCTCTTTTTCTCTTTCTCTCTTTTTTGTCTCTTTATCTCTTTCTCTCTTTTTCTCTCACTTTTTCTCTTTTTCTCACTTTTTCTCACTCTTTTACTCTCTTTCTCTCTTTTACTCTCTCTGTTTCTCTTTTTCTCTTTCTCTCTTTTTTGTCTCTTTATCTCTTTCTCTCTTTTTCTCTCACTTTTTCTCTTTTTCTCACTTTGTCTCTCTTTTTCTCTCTTTCTCTCTTTTACCCTCTCTGTTTCTCTTTTTCTCTTTCTCTCTTTTTTGTCTCTTTAACACTTTCTCTCTTTTTCTCTCTCTTTTCGTTTCTCTTCTTCTCTTTTTCTCTCTTTCTCTCTTTTTCTCTCTCTTTTTCTTTCTCTTTTTCTATCTCTTTTTCTCTCTTTTTCTCTCTCTTTTTCTCTCTCGTTTTCTCTTTTTCTCTCTCTTTTTCTCTCACTTTTCTCTTTTTCTCTCTTTTTCGCTCGCTTTTTCTCTCTCTTTTTCTTTCTCGCTTTATCACTTTTTCTCTCTTTCTCTTTTTTCTCACTTTTCTCTCTCATTTTCTCTTTCTCTCTTTCTCTCTTTATCTCTTTCTCTCTTTTTCTCTCTCTTTTTCTTTCTCTTTTTCTCACTCTCTTTCTCTCTTTTTCTCTCTCTTTTTCTCTCTGTTTTTCTCTCTCTTTTTCTCTGTCATTTTCTCTATTTCTCTCTCATTTTCTCTCACTTTTTCTCTTTTTCTCTGTTTTTCTCTCTTCTTCTCTCTTTCTCTCTTTTACTCACTCTCTGTTTCTCTTTTTCTCTTTCTCTCTTTTTTGTCTCTTTATCTCTTTCTCTCTTTTTCTCTCTCTTTTTCTTTCTCTTTTTCTCGTTTTCTCTCATTTTCTCTATCACTTTCTCTCTTTTTCTCTCTCTATTTCTTTCTCTCTCTTACTCTCTCTCTATTTCTCTCTGTTTTACTCTCACTTTTTCTCTCTTTTTCTATCTCTTTTTCTCTCTTTTTCTCTCTCTTTTTCTTTCTCTCTCTCTTTTTTCTCTCACTTTTTCTCCTTTGCTCTTTTTCTCTTTTACTTTCTCTGTTTCTCTTTTTCTCTTTCTCTCTTTTTTGTCTCTTTCTCTCTTTCTCTCTTTTTCTCTCTCTTTTTTTCTCTTTTTCTCTTTTTCTCTCTTTCTCTCTTTTTCTCTCTCGTTCTCTCTTTTTCTCTCTCTTTTTCTCTCTGTTTTTCTCTCTCTTTTTCTCTGTTGTTTTCTGTTTCTCTCTCTTTTTCTCTTTTTCTCTCTCTTTTTCTCTTTTTCTCTCTTTTACTCTCTCTGTTTCTCTTTTTCTCTTTCTCTCTTTTTTGTCTCTTTATCTCTTTCTCTCTTTTTCTCTCACTTTTTCTCTTTTTCTCACTTTTTCTCGCTCTTTTACTCTCTTTCTCTCTTTTTCTCTCTCTGTTTCTCTTTTTCTCTTTCTCTCTTTTTTGTCTCTTTATCTCTTTCTCTCTTTTTCTCTCACTTTTTCTCTTTTTCTCACTTTTTCTCTCTTTTTCTCTCTTTCTCTCTTTTACTCTCTTTGTTTCTCTTTTTCTCTTTCTCTCTTTTTTGTCTCTTTAACACTTTCTCTCTTTTTCTCTCTCTTTTCGTTTCTCTTCTTCTCTTTTTCTCTCTTTCTCTCTTTTTCTCTCTCTTTTTCTTTCTCTTTTTCTATCTCTTTTTCTCTCTTTTTCTCTCTCTTTTTCTCTCTCGTTTTCTCTTTTTCTCTCTCTTTTTCTCTCACTTTTCTCTTTTTCTCTCTTTTTCGCTCGCTTTTTCTCTCTCTTTTTCTTTCTCGCTTTATCACTTTTTCTCTCTTTCTCTTTTTTCTCACTTTTCTCTCTCATTTTCTCTTTCTCTCTTTCTCTCTTTCTCTCTTTCTCTCTCTCTTTTTCTTTCTCTTTTTCTCTTTTTCTCACTCTCTTTCTCTCTTTTTCTCTCTCTTTTTCTCTCTGTTTTTCTCTCTTTTTCTCTGTCATTTTCTCTATTTCTCTCTCATTTTCTCTCACTTTTTCTCTTTTTCTCTGTTTTTCTCTCTTCTTCTCTCTTTCTCTCTCTTCTTCTCTCTTCTTCTCACTTTTTCTCTTTTTCTCACTTTTTCTCGCTCTTTTACTCTCTTTCTCTCTTTTACTCTCTCTGTTTCTCTTTTTCTCTTTCTCTCTTTTTTTCTCTCTGTTTTTCTCTCTCTTTTTCTCTGTCATTTTCTCTATTTCTCTCTCATTTTCTCTCACTTTTTCTCTTTTTCTCTGTTTTTCTCTCTTCTTCTCTCTTTCTCTCTCTTCTTCTCTCTTCTTCTCACTTTTTCTCTTTTTCTCACTTTTTCTCGCTCTTTTACTCTCTTTCTCTCTTTTACTCTCTCTGTTTCTCTTTTTCTCTTTCTCTCTTTTTTGTCTCTTTATCTCTTTCTCTCTTTTTCTCTCTCTTTTTCTTTCTCTTTTTCTCGTTTTCTCTCATTTTCTCTATCACTTTCTCTCTTTTTCTCTCTCTATTTCTTTCTCTCTCTTACTCTCTCTCTATTTCTCTCTGTTTTACTCTCACTTTTTCTCTCTTTTTCTACCTCTTTTTCTCTCTTTTTCTCTCTCTTTTTCTTTCTCTCTCTCTTTTTTCTCTCACTTTTTCTCCTTTTCTCTTTTTCTCTTTTACTTTCTCTGTTTCTCTTTTTCTCTTTCTCTCTTTTTTGTCTCTTTCTCTCTTTCTCTCTTTTTCTCTCTCTTTTTTTCTCTTTCTCTCTTTTTCTCTCTTTCTCTCATTTTTTCTCTCTCGTTCTCTCTTTTTCTCTCTCTTTTTCTCTCTGTTTTTCTCTCTCTTTTTCTCTGTTGTTTTCTGTTTCTCTCTCTTTTTCTCTTTTTCTCTCTCTTTTTCTCTTTTTCTCTCTTTTACTCTCTCTGTTTCTCTTTTTCTCTTTCTCTCTTTTTTGTCTCTTTATCTCTTTCTCTCTTTTTCTCTCACTTTTTCTCTTTTTCTCACTTTTTCTCGCTCTTTTACTCTCTTTCTCTCTTTTACTCTCTCTGTTTCTCTTTTTCTCTTTCTCTCTTTTTTGTCTCTTTATCTCTTTCTCTCTTTTTCTCTCTCTTTTTCTTTCTCTTTTTCTCATTTTCTCTCTTTCTCTCTTTTTCTCTCTCTCTGCGTCTCTTTTTCTCTCTCTTTCTCTCTCTGTTTTTCTCTCTCTTTTTCTCTCTCGTTTTCTCTTTTTCTCTTTCTCACTTTTACTCTCTCTTTTTCACTTTTTCTCTCTTTTTCTCTCTCTTTTTCTCTCTGTTTTTCTCTCTCTTTTTCTCTCTCGTTTTCTCTTTTTCTCTCACTTTTTCTCTTTTTCTCTCTTCTTCTCTCTCTTCTTCTCTCTTTCTCTCTTTTACTCTCTCTCTGTTTCTCTTGTTCTCTTTCTCTCTTTTTTGTCTCTTTATCTCTTTCTCTCTTTTTAACATAGAACATAGAACATAGAAGAATACAGCGCAGTACAGGCCCTTGGGCCCTCGATGTTGCGCCGATCCAAGCCCACCTAAACTACACTAACCCACTATCCTCCATATACCTATCCAATGCCCTCTTAAATGCCCATAAAGAGGGAGAGTCCACCACTGTTACTGGCAGGGCATTCCATGAACTAACGACTCGCTGAGTGAAGAACCTACCCCTAACATCAGTCCTATATCTACCCCCCCTTAATTTAAAGCTATGCCCCCTTGTAATACCCGACTCAATACGCGGGAAAAGGTTCATACTGTCTACCCTATCTAACCCCCTAATCATCTTGTACACCTCAATCAAGTCACCCCTAAACCTTCTTTTCTCTAGTGAAAACAGCCCCAAGTGCCTCAGTCTTTCCTCATACGATTTTCCTTCCATACCAGGCAACATCCTGGTAAACCTCCTCTGCACCCGTTCCAATGCCTCCACATCCTTCCTATAGTATGGCGACCAAAACTGCACACAATATTCCAGATGCGGCCGTACCAGAGTCTTATACAACTGCATCATGACCTCAGGACTCCGGAACTCAATTCCTCTACCAATAAAAGCCAGTACGCCATATGCCTTCCTCACCACACTATTTACCTGGGTGGCAACTTTCAGAGATCTGTGTACATGGACACCAAGATCCCTCTGCTCATCCACACTACCAAGTATCCGACCATTAGCCCAGTACCCCATCTTTTTGTTATTCTTCCCAAAGTGAATCACCTCGCACTTAGCTACATTGAATTCCATCTGCCACCTTTCTGCCCAGCTCTGCAGCTTTTCTATATCCTGCTGTAACCTGCCACATGCTTCCTCACTGTCAACAACTCCTCCGACTTTCGTATCATCCGCAAACTTGCTCACCCAACCTTCTAACCCCTCTTCCAGGTCATTTATAAAAATGACAAACAGCAATGGTCCCAAAACAGATCCTTGCGGAACACCGCTAGTGACGGCACTCCATGAAGAAACTTTGCCATCAACTACTACCCTCTGTCTTCTTCCATCCAGCCAATTCCTAATCCAAACCTCTAACTCACCCTCAATGCCATATCTCCGTATTTTCTGCAGTAGCCTACCATGGGGAACCTTATCAAACGCCTTACTAAAATCCATATATACCACATCTACCGCTTTCCCCTCATCAACCTCCTTCGTCACCTTTTCAAAGAATTCAATAAGGTTTGTGAGGCACGACTTGCCCTTCACAAAACCATGCTGACTATCCTTGATCACATTATTCCTATCGAGATGTGCATAAATCCTATCCCTTACAATTCTCTCTAAGACTTTGCCCACAACAGAAGTGAGACTCACCGGCCTATAGTTACTAGGGCTATCCCTACTCCCCTTTTTGAACAAGGGAACCACATTTGCTATCCTCCAGTCTTCTGGGACTACTCCTGTAGACAAAGAGGACATAAAAATCAAGGCCAATGGCTCTGCAATCTCCTCCCTTGCTTCCCAGAGAATCCTAGGATAAATGCCATCAGGCCCAGGGGACTTATCTATTTTCACCTTTTCCAGGATTTCCAACACCTCTTCTCTACATACCTCAAAGCCATCCATTCTACTTATTTGTGCCTCAGTATTCTCATCGACAACAATGCCCTGTTCCTGAGTGAATACTGAAGAAAAGTATTCATTCAGTGTCTCCCCAATCTCTTCCGCCTCCACACGCAACTTCCCCCTACTATCCTTGACTGGACCTATTCCTACCCTAGTCATTCTTTTATTCCTAACATACCTATAGAAAGCCTTAGGGTTTTCCCTAATCCTATCTACTAAGGACCTTTCATGTCCCCTCCTTGCTGCTTTTAGCTCTCTCTTCAGGTCCTTCCTGGCTACCCTATAACTCTCAATCGCCCCAATTGAACCCTCACGTCTCATCTTGAGATAGGCCGCCCTCTTCCATTTAACAAGGGATTCCAATTCCTTATTAAACCACGGCTCCCTCGCACGACCCTTTCCTTCCTGCCTGACAGGTACATAATTATCAAGGACACTCAATAGTTGCCCCTTGAACAAGTTCCACATATCATTTACACTCTTGCCTTGGAGTCTACTTTTCTCTCTTGTTCTTTCCATTTTTCTCTTTTTCTCTCTCTTTTTCTCTCTCTCCTTCTCTCTTTTTCTCTCTCTTTTTCTTTCTCTCTCTTACTCTCTCTCTTTTTCTCTCTGTTTTTCTCTCTCTTTTTCTCTCTTTTTCTATCTCTTTTTCTCTCTTTTTCTCTCTCTTTTTCTTTCTCTCTCTCTTTTTTCTCTCACTTTTTCTCCCTTTCTCTTTTTCTCTTTTACTTTCTCTGTTTCTCTTTTTCTCTTTCTCTCTTTTTTGTCTCTTTCTCTCTTTCTCTCTTTTTCTCTCTCTTTTTTTCTCTTTTTCTCTTTTTCTCTCTTTCTCTCTTTTTCTCTCTCATTCTCTCTTTTTCTCTCTGTTTTTCTCTCTCTTTTTCTCTGTTGTTTTCTGTTTCTCTCTCTTTTTCTCTTTTTCTCTCTCTTTTTCTCTTTTTCTCTCTTTTACTCTCTCTGTTTCTCTTTTTCTCTTTCTCTCTTTTTTGTCTCTTTATCTCTTTCTCTCTTTTTCTCTCACTTTTTCTCTTTTTCTCACTTTTTCTCGCTCTTTTACTCTCTTTCTCTCTTTTACTCTCTCTGTTTCTCTTTTTCTCTTTCTCTCTTTTTTGTCTCTTTATCTCTTTCTCTCTTTTTCTCTCACTTTTTCTCTTTTTCTCACTTTTTCTCTCTTTTTCTCTCTTTCTCTCTTTTACTCTCTTTGTTTCTCTTTTTCTCTTTCTCTCTTTTTTGTCTCTTTAACACTTTCTCTCTTTTTCTCTCTCTTTTCGTTTCTCTTCTTCTCTTTTTCTCTCTTTCTCTCTTTTTCTCTCTCTTTTTCTTTCTCTTTTTCTATCTCTTTTTCTCTCTTTTTCTCTCTCTTTTTCTCTCTCGTTTTCTCTTTTTCTCTCTCTTTTTCTCTCACTTTTCTCTTTTTCTCTCTTTTTCGCTCGCTTTTTCTCTCTCTTTTTCTTTCTCGCTTTATCACTTTTTCTCTCTTTCTCTTTTTTCTCACTTTTCTCTCTCATTTTCTCTTTCTCTCTTTCTCTCTTTCTCTCTTTTTCTCTCTCTTTTTCTTTCTCTTTTTCTCTTTTTCTCACTCTCTTTCTCTCTTTTTCTCTCTCTTTTTCTCTCTGTTTTTCTCTCTTTTTCTCTGTCATTTTCTCTATTTCTCTCTCATTTTCTCTCACTTTTTCTCTTTTTCTCTGTTTTTCTCTCTTCTTCTCTCTTTCTCTCTCTTCTTCTCTCTTCTTCTCACTTTTTCTCTTTTTCTCACTTTTTCTCGCTCTTTTACTCTCTTTCTCTCTTTTACTCTCTCTGTTTCTCTTTTTCTCTTTCTCTCTTTTTTTCTCTCTGTTTTTCTCTCTCTTTTTCTCTGTCATTTTCTCTATTTCTCTCTCATTTTCTCTCACTTTTTCTCTTTTTCTCTGTTTTTCTCTCTTCTTCTCTCTTTCTCTCTCTTCTTCTCTCTTCTTCTCACTTTTTCTCTTTTTCTCACTTTTTCTCGCTCTTTTACTCTCTTTCTCTCTTTTACTCTCTCTGTTTCTCTTTTTCTCTTTCTCTCTTTTTTGTCTCTTTATCTCTTTCTCTCTTTTTCTCTCTCTTTTTCTTTCTCTTTTTCTCGTTTTCTCTCATTTTCTCTATCACTTTCTCTCTTTTTCTCTCTCTATTTCTTTCTCTCTCTTACTCTCTCTCTATTTCTCTCTGTTTTACTCTCACTTTTTCTCTCTTTTTCTACCTCTTTTTCTCTCTTTTTCTCTCTCTTTTTCTTTCTCTCTCTCTTTTTTCTCTCACTTTTTCTCCTTTTCTCTTTTTCTCTTTTACTTTCTCTGTTTCTCTTTTTCTCTTTCTCTCTTTTTTGTCTCTTTCTCTCTTTCTCTCTTTTTCTCTCTCTTTTTTTCTCTTTCTCTCTTTTTCTCTCTTTCTCTCATTTTTTCTCTCTCGTTCTCTCTTTTTCTCTCTCTTTTTCTCTCTGTTTTTCTCTCTCTTTTTCTCTGTTGTTTTCTGTTTCTCTCTCTTTTTCTCTTTTTCTCTCTCTTTTTCTCTTTTTCTCTCTTTTACTCTCTCTGTTTCTCTTTTTCTCTTTCTCTCTTTTTTGTCTCTTTATCTCTTTCTCTCTTTTTCTCTCACTTTTTCTCTTTTTCTCACTTTTTCTCGCTCTTTTACTCTCTTTCTCTCTTTTACTCTCTCTGTTTCTCTTTTTCTCTTTCTCTCTTTTTTGTCTCTTTATCTCTTTCTCTCTTTTTCTCTCTCTTTTTCTTTCTCTTTTTCTCATTTTCTCTCTTTCTCTCTTTTTCTCTCTCTCTGCGTCTCTTTTTCTCTCTCTTTCTCTCTCTGTTTTTCTCTCTCTTTTTCTCTCTCGTTTTCTCTTTTTCTCTTTCTCACTTTTACTCTCTCTTTTTCACTTTTTCTCTCTTTTTCTCTCTCTTTTTCTCTCTGTTTTTCTCTCTCTTTTTCTCTCTCGTTTTCTCTTTTTCTCTCACTTTTTCTCTTTTTCTCTCTTCTTCTCTCTCTTCTTCTCTCTTTCTCTCTTTTACTCTCTCTCTGTTTCTCTTGTTCTCTTTCTCTCTTTTTTGTCTCTTTATCTCTTTCTCTCTTTTTAACATAGAACATAGAACATAGAAGAATACAGCGCAGTACAGGCCCTTGGGCCCTCGATGTTGCGCCGATCCAAGCCCACCTAAACTACACTAACCCACTATCCTCCATATACCTATCCAATGCCCTCTTAAATGCCCATAAAGAGGGAGAGTCCACCACTGTTACTGGCAGGGCATTCCATGAACTAACGACTCGCTGAGTGAAGAACCTACCCCTAACATCAGTCCTATATCTACCCCCCCTTAATTTAAAGCTATGCCCCCTTGTAATACCCGACTCAATACGCGGGAAAAGGTTCATACTGTCTACCCTATCTAACCCCCTAATCATCTTGTACACCTCAATCAAGTCACCCCTAAACCTTCTTTTCTCTAGTGAAAACAGCCCCAAGTGCCTCAGTCTTTCCTCATACGATTTTCCTTCCATACCAGGCAACATCCTGGTAAACCTCCTCTGCACCCGTTCCAATGCCTCCACATCCTTCCTATAGTATGGCGACCAAAACTGCACACAATATTCCAGATGCGGCCGTACCAGAGTCTTATACAACTGCATCATGACCTCAGGACTCCGGAACTCAATTCCTCTACCAATAAAAGCCAGTACGCCATATGCCTTCCTCACCACACTATTTACCTGGGTGGCAACTTTCAGAGATCTGTGTACATGGACACCAAGATCCCTCTGCTCATCCACACTACCAAGTATCCGACCATTAGCCCAGTACCCCATCTTTTTGTTATTCTTCCCAAAGTGAATCACCTCGCACTTAGCTACATTGAATTCCATCTGCCACCTTTCTGCCCAGCTCTGCAGCTTTTCTATATCCTGCTGTAACCTGCCACATGCTTCCTCACTGTCAACAACTCCTCCGACTTTCGTATCATCCGCAAACTTGCTCACCCAACCTTCTAACCCCTCTTCCAGGTCATTTATAAAAATGACAAACAGCAATGGTCCCAAAACAGATCCTTGCGGAACACCGCTAGTGACGGCACTCCATGAAGAAACTTTGCCATCAACTACTACCCTCTGTCTTCTTCCATCCAGCCAATTCCTAATCCAAACCTCTAACTCACCCTCAATGCCATATCTCCGTATTTTCTGCAGTAGCCTACCATGGGGAACCTTATCAAACGCCTTACTAAAATCCATATATACCACATCTACCGCTTTCCCCTCATCAACCTCCTTCGTCACCTTTTCAAAGAATTCAATAAGGTTTGTGAGGCACGACTTGCCCTTCACAAAACCATGCTGACTATCCTTGATCACATTATTCCTATCGAGATGTGCATAAATCCTATCCCTTACAATTCTCTCTAAGACTTTGCCCACAACAGAAGTGAGACTCACCGGCCTATAGTTACTAGGGCTATCCCTACTCCCCTTTTTGAACAAGGGAACCACATTTGCTATCCTCCAGTCTTCTGGGACTACTCCTGTAGACAAAGAGGACATAAAAATCAAGGCCAATGGCTCTGCAATCTCCTCCCTTGCTTCCCAGAGAATCCTAGGATAAATGCCATCAGGCCCAGGGGACTTATCTATTTTCACCTTTTCCAGGATTTCCAACACCTCTTCTCTACATACCTCAAAGCCATCCATTCTACTTATTTGTGCCTCAGTATTCTCATCGACAACAATGCCCTGTTCCTGAGTGAATACTGAAGAAAAGTATTCATTCAGTGTCTCCCCAATCTCTTCCGCCTCCACACGCAACTTCCCCCTACTATCCTTGACTGGACCTATTCCTACCCTAGTCATTCTTTTATTCCTAACATACCTATAGAAAGCCTTAGGGTTTTCCCTAATCCTATCTACTAAGGACCTTTCATGTCCCCTCCTTGCTGCTTTTAGCTCTCTCTTCAGGTCCTTCCTGGCTACCCTATAACTCTCAATCGCCCCAATTGAACCCTCACGTCTCATCTTGAGATAGGCCGCCCTCTTCCATTTAACAAGGGATTCCAATTCCTTATTAAACCACGGCTCCCTCGCACGACCCTTTCCTTCCTGCCTGACAGGTACATAATTATCAAGGACACTCAATAGTTGCCCCTTGAACAAGTTCCACATATCATTTACACTCTTGCCTTGGAGTCTACTTTTCTCTCTTGTTCTTTCCATTTTTCTCTTTTTCTCTCTCTTTTTCTCTCTCTCCTTCTCTCTTTTTCTCTCTCTTTTTCTTTCTCTCTCTTACTCTCTCTCTTTTTCTCTCTGTTTTTCTCTCTCTTTTTCTCTCTTTTTCTATCTCTTTTTCTCTCTTTTTCTCTCTCTTTTTCTTTCTCTCTCTCTTTTTTCTCTCACTTTTTCTCCCTTTCTCTTTTTCTCTTTTACTTTCTCTGTTTCTCTTTTTCTCTTTCTCTCTTTTTTGTCTCTTTCTCTCTTTCTCTCTTTTTCTCTCTCTTTTTTTCTCTTTTTCTCTTTTTCTCTCTTTCTCTCTTTTTCTCTCTCATTCTCTCTTTTTCTCTCTGTTTTTCTCTCTCTTTTTCTCTGTTGTTTTCTGTTTCTCTCTCTTTTTCTCTTTTTCTCTCTCTTTTTCTCTTTTTCTCTCTTTTACTCTCTCTGTTTCTCTTTTTCTCTTTCTCTCTTTTTTGTCTCTTTATCTCTTTCTCTCTTTTTCTCTCACTTTTTCTCTTTTTCTCACTTTTTCTCGCTCTTTTACTCTCTTTCTCTCTTTTACTCTCTCTGTTTCTCTTTTTCTCTTTCTCTCTTTTTTGTCTCTTTATCTCTTTCTCTCTTTTTCTCTCACTTTTTCTCTTTTTCTCACTTTTTCTCTCTTTTTCTCTCTTTCTCTCTTTTACTCTCTTTGTTTCTCTTTTTCTCTTTCTCTCTTTTTTGTCTCTTTAACACTTTCTCTCTTTTTCTCTCTCTTTTCGTTTCTCTTCTTCTCTTTTTCTCTCTTTCTCTCTTTTTCTCTCTCTTTTTCTTTCTCTTTTTCTATCTCTTTTTCTCTCTTTTTCTCTCTCTTTTTCTCTCTCGTTTTCTCTTTTTCTCTCTCTTTTTCTCTCACTTTTCTCTTTTTCTCTCTTTTTCGCTCGCTTTTTCTCTCTCTTTTTCTTTCTCGCTTTATCACTTTTTCTCTCTTTCTCTTTTTTCTCACTTTTCTCTCTCATTTTCTCTTTCTCTCTTTCTCTCTTTCTCTCTTTTTCTCTCTCTTTTTCTTTCTCTTTTTCTCTTTTTCTCACTCTCTTTCTCTCTTTTTCTCTCTCTTTTTCTCTCTGTTTTTCTCTCTTTTTCTCTGTCATTTTCTCTATTTCTCTCTCATTTTCTCTCACTTTTTCTCTTTTTCTCTGTTTTTCTCTCTTCTTCTCTCTTTCTCTCTCTTCTTCTCTCTTCTTCTCACTTTTTCTCTTTTTCTCACTTTTTCTCGCTCTTTTACTCTCTTTCTCTCTTTTACTCTCTCTGTTTCTCTTTTTCTCTTTCTCTCTTTTTTTCTCTCTGTTTTTCTCTCTCTTTTTCTCTGTCATTTTCTCTATTTCTCTCTCATTTTCTCTCACTTTTTCTCTTTTTCTCTGTTTTTCTCTCTTCTTCTCTCTTTCTCTCTCTTCTTCTCTCTTCTTCTCACTTTTTCTCTTTTTCTCACTTTTTCTCGCTCTTTTACTCTCTTTCTCTCTTTTACTCTCTCTGTTTCTCTTTTTCTCTTTCTCTCTTTTTTGTCTCTTTATCTCTTTCTCTCTTTTTCTCTCTCTTTTTCTTTCTCTTTTTCTCGTTTTCTCTCATTTTCTCTATCACTTTCTCTCTTTTTCTCTCTCTATTTCTTTCTCTCTCTTACTCTCTCTCTATTTCTCTCTGTTTTACTCTCACTTTTTCTCTCTTTTTCTACCTCTTTTTCTCTCTTTTTCTCTCTCTTTTTCTTTCTCTCTCTCTTTTTTCTCTCACTTTTTCTCCTTTTCTCTTTTTCTCTTTTACTTTCTCTGTTTCTCTTTTTCTCTTTCTCTCTTTTTTGTCTCTTTCTCTCTTTCTCTCTTTTTCTCTCTCTTTTTTTCTCTTTCTCTCTTTTTCTCTCTTTCTCTCATTTTTTCTCTCTCGTTCTCTCTTTTTCTCTCTCTTTTTCTCTCTGTTTTTCTCTCTCTTTTTCTCTGTTGTTTTCTGTTTCTCTCTCTTTTTCTCTTTTTCTCTCTCTTTTTCTCTTTTTCTCTCTTTTACTCTCTCTGTTTCTCTTTTTCTCTTTCTCTCTTTTTTGTCTCTTTATCTCTTTCTCTCTTTTTCTCTCACTTTTTCTCTTTTTCTCACTTTTTCTCGCTCTTTTACTCTCTTTCTCTCTTTTACTCTCTCTGTTTCTCTTTTTCTCTTTCTCTCTTTTTTGTCTCTTTATCTCTTTCTCTCTTTTTCTCTCTCTTTTTCTTTCTCTTTTTCTCATTTTCTCTCTTTCTCTCTTTTTCTCTCTCTCTGCGTCTCTTTTTCTCTCTCTTTCTCTCTCTGTTTTTCTCTCTCTTTTTCTCTCTCGTTTTCTCTTTTTCTCTTTCTCACTTTTACTCTCTCTTTTTCACTTTTTCTCTCTTTTTCTCTCTCTTTTTCTCTCTGTTTTTCTCTCTCTTTTTCTCTCTCGTTTTCTCTTTTTCTCTCACTTTTTCTCTTTTTCTCTCTTCTTCTCTCTCTTCTTCTCTCTTTCTCTCTTTTACTCTCTCTCTGTTTCTCTTGTTCTCTTTCTCTCTTTTTTGTCTCTTTATCTCTTTCTCTCTTTTTAACATAGAACATAGAACATAGAAGAATACAGCGCAGTACAGGCCCTTGGGCCCTCGATGTTGCGCCGATCCAAGCCCACCTAAACTACACTAACCCACTATCCTCCATATACCTATCCAATACCCTCTTAAATGCCCATAAAGAGGGAGAGTCCACCACTGTTACTGGCAGGGCATTCCATGAACTAACGACTCGCTGAGTGAAGAACCTACCCCTAACATCAGTCCTATATCTACCCCCCCTTAATTTAAAGCTATGCCCCCTTGTAATACCCGACTCAATACGCGGGAAAAGGTTCATACTGTCTACCCTATCTAACCCCCTAATCATCTTGTACACCTCAATCAAGTCACCCCTAAACCTTCTTTTCTCTAGTGAAAACAGCCCCAAGTGCCTCAGTCTTTCCTCATACGATTTTCCTTCCATACCAGGCAACATCCTGGTAAACCTCCTCTGCACCCGTTCCAATGCCTCCACATCCTTCCTATAGTATGGCGACCAAAACTGCACACAATATTCCAGATGCGGCCGTACCAGAGTCTTATACAACTGCATCATGACCTCAGGACTCCGGAACTCAATTCCTCTACCAATAAAAGCCAGTACGCCATATGCCTTCCTCACCACACTATTTACCTGGGTGGCAACTTTCAGAGATCTGTGTACATGGACACCAAGATCCCTCTGCTCATCCACACTACCAAGTATCCGACCATTAGCCCAGTACCCCATCTTTTTGTTATTCTTCCCAAAGTGAATCACCTCGCACTTAGCTACATTGAATTCCATCTGCCACCTTTCTGCCCAGCTCTGCAGCTTTTCTATATCCTGCTGTAACCTGCCACATGCTTCCTCACTGTCAACAACTCCTCCGACTTTCGTATCATCCGCAAACTTGCTCACCCAACCTTCTAACCCCTCTTCCAGGTCATTTATAAAAATGACAAACAGCAATGGTCCCAAAACAGATCCTTGCGGAACACCGCTAGTGACGGCACTCCATGAAGAAACTTTGCCATCAACTACTACCCTCTGTCTTCTTCCATCCAGCCAATTCCTAATCCAAACCTCTAACTCACCCTCAATGCCATATCTCCGTATTTTCTGCAGTAGCCTACCATGGGGAACCTTATCAAACGCCTTACTAAAATCCATATATACCACATCTACCGCTTTCCCCTCATCAACCTCCTTCGTCACCTTTTCAAAGAATTCAATAAGGTTTGTGAGGCACGACTTGCCCTTCACAAAACCATGCTGACTATCCTTGATCACATTATTCCTATCGAGATGTGCATAAATCCTATCCCTTACAATTCTCTCTAAGACTTTGCCCACAACAGAAGTGAGACTCACCGGCCTATAGTTACTAGGGCTATCCCTACTCCCCTTTTTGAACAAGGGAACCACATTTGCTATCCTCCAGTCTTCTGGGACTACTCCTGTAGACAAAGAGGACATAAAAATCAAGGCCAATGGCTCTGCAATCTCCTCCCTTGCTTCCCAGAGAATCCTAGGATAAATGCCATCAGGCCCAGGGGACTTATCTATTTTCACCTTTTCCAGGATTTCCAACACCTCTTCTCTACATACCTCAAAGCCATCCATTCTACTTATTTGTGCCTCAGTATTCTCATCGACAACAATGCCCTGTTCCTGAGTGAATACTGAAGAAAAGTATTCATTCAGTGTCTCCCCAATCTCTTCCGCCTCCACACGCAACTTCCCCCTACTATCCTTGACTGGACCTATTCCTACCCTAGTCATTCTTTTATTCCTAACATACCTATAGAAAGCCTTAGGGTTTTCCCTAATCCTATCTACTAAGGACCTTTCATGTCCCCTCCTTGCTGCTTTTAGCTCTCTCTTCAGGTCCTTCCTGGCTACCCTATAACTCTCAATCGCCCCAATTGAACCCTCACGTCTCATCTTGAGATAGGCCGCCCTCTTCCATTTAACAAGGGATTCCAATTCCTTATTAAACCACGGCTCCCTCGCACGACCCTTTCCTTCCTGCCTGACAGGTACATAATTATCAAGGACACTCAATAGTTGCCCCTTGAACAAGTTCCACATATCATTTACACTCTTGCCTTGGAGTCTACTTTTCTCTCTTGTTCTTTCCATTTTTCTCTTTTTCTCTCTCTTTTTCTCTCTCTCCTTCTCTCTTTTTCTCTCTCTTTTTCTTTCTCTCTCTTACTCTCTCTATTTTTCTCTCTGTTTTTCTCTCTCTTTTTCTCTCTTTTTCTCTCTCTTTTTCTCTCTTTTTCTCTCTCTTTTTCTTTCTCTCTCTCTTTTTCTCTCTTTTTTCTCTCTCTTTTTCTCTCTGTTTTTCTCTCTCTTATTCTCTATCGTTTTCTCTTTTTCTCTCTCTTTTTCTCTTTTTCTCTCACTATATCTTTTTCTCTCTTTTTCTCTCTCTTTTTCTCTCTTTCTCTCTTTTACTCTCTCTGTTTCTCTTTTTCTCTTTCTCTCTTTTTTCTCTTTTTCTCACTCTCTTTCTCTCTTTTTCTCTCTTTTTCTCTCTGTTTTTCTCTCTCTTTTTCTCTGTCGTTTTCTCTTTTCTCTCTCTTTTTCTCTCTCTTTTTCTCTTTTTCTCTCTTCTTCTCTCTCTTCTTCTCTCTTTCTCTCTTTTACTCTCTCTCTGTTTCTCTTGTTCTCTTTCTCTCTTTTTTGTCTCTTTATCTCTTTCTCTTTTTCTCTCTCTCTTGTTCTTTCCATTTTTCTCTTTTTCTCTCTTTTTCTCTCTCTCTTTCTCTCTTTTTCTCTCTCTTTTTCTTTCTCTCTCTTACTCTCTCTCTTTTTCTCTCTCTTTTTCTCTCTCTTTTTCTCTCTTTTTCTCTCTTTTTCACTCTCTTTTTCTCTTTTTCTCTCTCATTTTATTTCTCTCTCTCTTTTTCTCTCTTTTTTCTCTCTCTTTTTCTCCTTTTCTCTTTTTCTCTTTTACTCTCTCTGTTTCTCTTTTCTCTTTCTCTCTTTTTTGTCTCTTTTCTCTTTCTCTCTTTTTCTCTCTCTTTTTTTTCTCTTTTTTTCATTTTCGCTCTTTCTCTCTTTTTCTCTGTCGTTCTCTCTTTTTCTCTCTCTTTTTCTCTCTTTTTTTCTCTCTCTTTTTCTCTGTCGTTTTCTGTTTCTCTCTCTTTTTCTCTTTTTCTCTCTTTTACTCTCTCTGTTTCTCTTTTTTCTCTTTCTCTCTTTTTTGTCTCTTTATCTCTTTGTCTCTTTTTCTCTCTCTTTTTCTTTCTCTTTTTCTCGTTTTCTCTCATTTTCTCTATCACTTTCTCTCTTTTTCTCTCTCTATTTCTTTCTCTCTCTTACTCTCTCTCTATTTCTCTCTGTTTTACTCTCTCTTTTTCTCTCTTTTTCTATCTCTTTTTCTCTCTTTTTCTCTCTCTTTTTCTTTCTCTCTCTCTTTTTTCTCTCACTTTTTCTCCTTTTCTCTTTTTCTCTTTTACTTTCTCTGTTTCTCTTTTTCTCTTTCTCTCTTTTTTGTCTCTTTCTCTCTTTCTCTCTTTTTCTCTCTCTTTTTTTCTCTTTTTCTCTTTTTCTCTCTTTCTCTCTTTTTCTCTCTCGTTCTCTCTTTTTCTCTCTCTTTTTCTCTCTGTTTTTCTCTCTCTTTTTCTCTGTTGTTTTCTGTTTCTCTCTCTTTTTCTCTTTTTCTCTTTCTTTTTCTCTTTTTCTCTCTTTTACTCTCTCTGTTTCTCTTTTTCTCTTTCTCTCTTTTTTGTCTCTTTATCTCTTTCTCTCTTTTTCTCTCACTTTTTCTCTTTTTCTCTCTCTTTTACTCTCTTTCTCTCTTTTACTCTCTCTGTTTCTCTTTTTCTCTTTCTCTCTTTTTTGTCTCTTTATCTCTTTCTCTCTTTTTCTCTCACTTTTTCTTTCTCTCTCTCTCTTTTCTCTCACTTTTTCTCCTTTTCTCTTTTTCTCTTTTACTTTCTCTGTTTCTCTTTTTCTCTTTCTCTCTTTTTTGTCTCTTTCTCTCTTTCTCTCTTTTTCTCTCTCTTTTTTTCTCTTTTTCTCTTTTTCTCTCTTTCTCTCTTTTTCTCTCTCGTTCTCTCTTTTTCTCTCTCTTTTTCTCTCTGTTTTTCTCTCTCTTTTTCTCTGTTGTTTTCTGTTTCTCTCTCTTTTTCTCTTTTTCTCTCTCTTTTTCTCTTTTTCTCTCTTTTACTCTCTCTGTTTCACTTTTTCTCTTTCTCTCTTTTTTGTCTCTTTATCTCTTTCTCTCTTTTTCTCTCACTTTTTCTCTTTTTCTCACTTTTTCTCTCTCTTTTACTCTCTTTCTCTCTTTTACTCTCTCTGTTTCTCTTTTTCTCTTTCTCTCTTTTTTGTCTCTTTATCTCTTTCTCTCTTTTTCTCTCTCTTTTTCTTTCTCTTTTTCTCGTTTTCTCTCTTTCTCTCTTTTTCTCTCTCTGCGTCTCTTTTTCTCTCTCTTTCTCTCTCTGTTTTTCTCTCTCTTTTTCTCTCTCGTTTTCTCTTTTTCTCTCACTTTTTCTCTTTTTCTCTCTTTTTCTCTCTTTTTCTGTCTTTCTCTCTTTTACTCTCTCTCTTTTCTCTTTTTCTCTTTCTCTCTTTTTTGTCTCTTTATCTCTTTCTCTCTTTTTCTCTCTCTTTTTATTTCTCTTTTTCGCTTTTTCTCTCTTTTTCTCTCTCTTTTTCTCTCTGTTTTTCTCTCTCTTTTTCTCTGTTGTTTTCTGTTTTTCTCTCTCTTTTTCTCTTTTTCTCTCTCTTTTTCTCTTTTTCTCTCTTTTACTCTCTCTGTTTCTCTTTTTCTCTTTCTCTCTTTTTTGTCTCTTTATCTCTTTCTCTCTTTTTCTCTCACTTTTTCTCTTTTTCTCACTTTTTCTCTCTCTTTTACTCTCTTTCTCTCTTTTACTCTCTCTGTTTCTCTTTTTCTCTTTCTCTGTTTTTTGTCTCTTTATCTCTTTCTCTCTTTTTCTCTCTCTTTTTCTTTCTCTTTTTCTCGTTTTCTCTCTTTCTCTCTTTTTCTCTCTCTGCGTCTCTTTTTCTCTCTCTTTCTCTCTCTGTTTTTCTCTCTCTTTTTCTCTCTCGTTTTCTCTTTTTCTCTCACTTTTTCTCTTTTTCTCTCTTTTTCTCTCTTTTTCTGTCTTTCTCTCTTTTACTCTCTCTCTTTTCTCTTTTTCTCTTTCTCTCTTTTTTGTCTCTTTATCTCTTTCTCTCTTTTTCTCTCTCTTTTTCTTTCTCTTTTTCGCTTTTTCTCTCTTTTTCTCTCTCTTTTTCTCTCTCTTTTTCTCTCTGTTTTTCTCTCTCTTTTTCTCTCTTGTTTTCTCTTTTTCTCTCTCTTTTTCTCTCACTTTATATATTTCTCTCTTTTTCTCTCTCTTTTTGTCTCTTTCTCTCTTTTACTCTCTCTGTTTCTCTTTTTCTCTTTCTCTCTTTTTTGTTTCTTTATCTCAGTCTCTCTTTTTCTCTCTCTTTTTCTTTCTCTTTTTCTCTTTTTCTCTCTTTCTCTCTTTTTCTCTCTCTTTCTCTCTTTTTCTCTCTCTCTTTCTCTCTGTCTTTCTCTCTCTTTTTCTCTCTCTTTCTCTCTGTTTCTCTCTCTTTTTCTCTCACTTTATCTATTTCTCTCTTTTTCTCTCTCTTTTTGTCTCTTTTTCTCTTTTACTCTCTCTGTTTCTCTTTTTCTCTTTCTCTCTTTTTTGTCTCTTTATCTCATTCTCTCTTTTTCTCTCTCTTTTTCTTTCTCTTTTTCTCTCTTTCTCTCTTTTTCTCTCTCTTTCTCTCTTTTTCACTCTCTTTTTCTCTCTGTTATTCTCTCTCTTTTTCTCTCTCTTTCTCTCTTTTTCTCTCTCTTTTTCTCTCTTTTTTTCTCTCTCTTTTTCTCTCTCGTTTTCTCTTTTTCTCTCACTTTTTCTCTTTTTCTCTCTTTTTCTCTCTTTTTCTGTCTTTCTCTCTTTTACTCTCTCTCTTTTCACTTTTTCTCTTTCTCTCTTTTTTGTCTCTTTATCTCTTTCTCTCTTTTTCTCTCTCTTTTTCTTTCTCTTTTTCGCTTTTTCTCTCTCTTTTTCTCTCTGTTTTTCTCTCTCTTTTTCTCTCTCTTTTACTCTCTCGTTTTCTCTTTTTCTCTCTCTTTTTCTCTCACTTTATCTATTTCTCTCTTTTTCTCTCTCTTTTTGTCTCTTTTTCTCTTTTACTCTCTCTGTTTCTCTTTTTCTCTTTCTCTCTTTTTTGTCTCTTTATCTCATTCTCTCTTTCTCTCTCTCTTTTTCTTTCTCTTTTTCTCTCTTTCTCTCTTTTTCTCTCTCTTTCTCTCTTTTTCACTCTCTTTTTCTCTCTGTTTTTCTCTCTCTTTTTCTCTCTCTTTTTCTCTTTTTCTCTTTCTCTCTTTTACTCTCTCTTTTTCTCTTTTTCTCTCTATTTCTCACTCATTTTCTCTCTGTTTTTCTCTTTTTCGCTCTCTTTTCCTCTTTTTCTCTATCTTTTTCTCTTTTTCTCTAACTTTTTCTCTCTTTTTCTCTCTTTCTCTCTTTTACTCTCTCTGTTTCTCTTTTTCTCTTTCTCTCTTTTTGTCTCTTTAACTCTTTCTCTCTTTTTCTCTCTCTTTTCGTTTCTCTTCTTCTCTTTTTCTCTCTTTCTCTCTTTTTCTCTCTCTCTTTCTCTCTTTTTCTATCTCTTTTTCTCTCTTTTTCTCTCTCGATTTCTCTTTTTCTCTCTCTTTTTCTCTTTTTCTCTCACTTTTCTCTTTTTCTCTCTTTTTCGCTCGCCTTTTCTCTCTCTTTTTCTTCCTCGCTTTATCACGTTTTCTCTCTTTCTCTTTTTTCTCAGTTTTCTCTCTCATTTTCTCTTTTTCTCTTTTTCTCTTTTTCTCTCTTTTTCTCTCTTTTCTCTCTCTTTTTCTTTCTCTCTCTCTCTTTTTCTCTCTCTATTTCTCTCTCTTTTTCTCTTTTTCTCTTTCTCACTTTTACTCTCTCTTTTTCACTTTTTCTCTCTTTTTCTCTCTCTTTTTCTCTCTGTTTTTCTCTCTCTTTTTCTCTCTCGTTTTCTCTTTTTCTCTCACTTTTTCTCTTTTTCTCTCTTCTTCTCTCTCTTCTTCTCTCTTTCTCTCTTTTACTCTCTCTCTGTTTCACTTGTTCTCTTTCTCTCTTTTTTGTCTCTTTATCTCTTTCTCTTTTTTTCTCTCTCTTGTTCTTTCCATTTTTCTCTTTTTCTCTCTTTTTCTCTCTCTCTTTCTCTCTTTTTCTCTCTCTTTTTCTTTCTCTCTCTTACTCTCTCTCTTTTTCTCTCTCTTTTTCTCTCTCTTTTTCTCTCTTTTTCTCTTTTTCTCTCTTTTTCACTCTCTTTTTCTCTCTTTTTCTCTCTCATTTAATTCTCTCTCTCTTTTTCTCTCTTTTTTCTCTCTCTTTTTCTCCTTTTCTCTTTTTCTCTTTTACTCTCTCTGTTTCTCTTTTCTCTTTCTCTCTTTTTTGTCTCTTTTCTCTTTCTCTCTTTTTCTCTCTCTTTTTTTTCTCTTTTTTTCATTTTCGCTCTTTCTCTCTTTTTCTCTGTCATTCTCTCTTTTTCTCTCTCTTTTTCTCTCTTTTTTTCTCTCTCTTTTTCTCTGTCGTTTTCTGTTTCTCTCTCTTTTTCTCTTTTTCTCTCTCTTTTTCTCTTTTTCTCTCTTTTACTCTCTCTGTTTCTCTTTTTTCTCTTTCTCTCTTTTTTGTCTCTTTATCTCTTTGTCTCTATTTCTCTCTCTTTTTCTTTCTCTTTTTCTCGTTTTCTCTCATTTTCTCTATCACTTTCTCTCTTTTTCTCTCTCTATTTCTTTCTCTCTCTTACTCTCTCTCTATTTCTCTCTGTTTTACTCTCTCTTTTTCTCTCTTTTTCTATCTCTTTTTCTCTCTTTTTCTCTCTCTTTTTCTTTCTCTCTCTCTTTTTTCTCTCACTTTTTCTCCTTTTCTCTTTTTCTCTTTTACTTTCTCTGTTTCTCTTTTTCTCTTTCTCTCTTTTTTGTCTCTTTCTCTCTTTCTCTCTTTTTCTCTCTCTTTTTTTCTCTTTTTCTCTTTTTCTCTCTTTCTCTCTTTTTCTCTCTCGTTCTCTCTTTTTCTCTCTCTTTTTCTCTCTTTTTTTCTCTCTCTTTTTCTCTCTCGTTTTCTCTTTTTCTCTCACTTTTTCTCTTTTTCTCTCTTTTTCTCTCTTTTTCTGTCTTTCTCTCTTTTACTCTCTCTCTTTTCACTTTTTCTCTTTCTCTCTTTTTTGTCTCTTTATCTCTTTCTCTCTTTTTCTCTCTCTTTTTCTTTCTCTTTTTCGCTTTTTCTCTCTCTTTTTCTCTCTGTTTTTCTCTCTCTTTTTCTCTCTCTTTTACTCTCTCGTTTTCTCTTTTTCTCTCTCTTTTTCTCTCACTTTATCTATTTCTCTCTTTTTCTCTCTCTTTTTGTCTCTTTTTCTCTTTTACTCTCTCTGTTTCTCTTTTTCTCTTTCTCTCTTTTTTGTCTCTTTATCTCATTCTCTCTTTCTCTCTCTCTTTTTCTTTCTCTTTTTCTCTCTTTCTCTCTTTTTCTCTCTCTTTCTCTCTTTTTCACTCTCTTTTTCTCTCTGTTTTTCTCTCTCTTTTTCTCTCTCTTTTTCTCTTTTTCTCTTTCTCTCTTTTACTCTCTCTTTTTCTCTTTTTCTCTCTATTTCTCACTCATTTTCTCTCTGTTTTTCTCTTTTTCGCTCTCTTTTCCTCTTTTTCTCTATCTTTTTCTCTTTTTCTCTAACTTTTTCTCTCTTTTTCTCTCTTTCTCTCTTTTACTCTCTCTGTTTCTCTTTTTCTCTTTCTCTCTTTTTGTCTCTTTAACTCTTTCTCTCTTTTTCTCTCTCTTTTCGTTTCTCTTCTTCTCTTTTTCTCTCTTTCTCTCTTTTTCTCTCTCTCTTTCTCTCTTTTTCTATCTCTTTTTCTCTCTTTTTCTCTCTCGATTTCTCTTTTTCTCTCTCTTTTTCTCTTTTTCTCTCACTTTTCTCTTTTTCTCTCTTTTTCGCTCGCCTTTTCTCTCTCTTTTTCTTCCTCGCTTTATCACGTTTTCTCTCTTTCTCTTTTTTCTCAGTTTTCTCTCTCATTTTCTCTTTTTCTCTTTTTCTCTTTTTCTCTCTTTTTCTCTCTTTTCTCTCTCTTTTTCTTTCTCTCTCTCTCTTTTTCTCTCTCTATTTCTCTCTCTTTTTCTCTTTTTCTCTTTCTCACTTTTACTCTCTCTTTTTCACTTTTTCTCTCTTTTTCTCTCTCTTTTTCTCTCTGTTTTTCTCTCTCTTTTTCTCTCTCGTTTTCTCTTTTTCTCTCACTTTTTCTCTTTTTCTCTCTTCTTCTCTCTCTTCTTCTCTCTTTCTCTCTTTTACTCTCTCTCTGTTTCTCTTGTTCTCTTTCTCTCTTTTTTGTCTCTTTATCTCTTTCTCTTTTTTTCTCTCTCTTGTTCTTTCCATTTTTCTCTTTTTCTCTCTTTTTCTCTCTCTCTTTCTCTCTTTTTCTCTCTCTTTTTCTTTCTCTCTCTTACTCTCTCTCTTTTTCTCTCTCTTTTTCTCTCTCTTTTTCTCTCTTTTTCTCTTTTTCTCTCTTTTTCACTCTCTTTTTCTCTCTTTTTCTCTCTCATTTCCTTCTCTCTCTCTTTTTCTCTCTTTTTTCTCTCTCTTTTTCTCCTTTTCTCTTTTTCTCTTTTACTCTCTCTGTTTCTCTTTTCTCTTTCTCTCTTTTTTGTCTCTTTTCTCTTTCTCTCTTTTTCTCTCTCTTTTTTTTCTCTTTTTTTCATTTTCGCTCTTTCTCTCTTTTTCTCTGTCATTCTCTCTTTTTCTCTCTCTTTTTCTCTCTTTTTTTCTCTCTCTTTTTCTCTGTCGTTTTCTGTTTCTCTCTCTTTTTCTCTTTTTCTCTCTCTTTTTCTCTTTTTCTCTCTTTTACTCTCTCTGTTTCTCTTTTTTCTCTTTCTCTCTTTTTTGTCTCTTTATCTCTTTGTCTCTATTTCTCTCTCTTTTTCTTTCTCTTTTTCTCGTTTTCTCTCATTTTCTCTATCACTTTCTCTCTTTTTCTCTCTCTATTTCTTTCTCTCTCTTACTCTCTCTCTATTTCTCTCTGTTTTACTCTCTCTTTTTCTCTCTTTTTCTATCTCTTTTTCTCTCTTTTTCTCTCTCTTTTTCTTTCTCTCTCTCTTTTTTCTCTCACTTTTTCTCCTTTTCTCTTTTTCTCTTTTACTTTCTCTGTTTCTCTTTTTCTCTTTCTCTCTTTTTTGTCTCTTTCTCTCTTTCTCTCTTTTTCTCTCTCTTTTTTTCTCTTTTTCTCTTTTTCTCTCTTTCTCTCTTTTTCTCTCTCGTTCTCTCTTTTTCTCTCTCTTTTTCTCTCTGTTTTTCTCTCTCTTTTTCTCTGTTGTTTTCTGTTTCTCTCTCTTTTTCTCTTTTTCTCTCTCTTTTTCTCTTTTTCTCTCTTTTACTCTCTCTGTTTCTCTTTTTCTCTTTCTCTCTTTTTTGTCTCTTTATCTCTTTCTCTCTTTTTCTCTCACTTTTTCTCTTTTTCTCACTTTTTCTCTCTCTTTTACTCTCTTTCTCTCTTTTACTCTCTCTGTTTCTCTTTTTCTCTTTCTCTGTTTTTTGTCTCTTTATCTCTTTCTCTCTTTTTCTCTCTCTTTTTCTTTCTCTTTTTCTCGTTTTCTCTCTTTCTCTCTTTTTCTCTCTCTCTGCGTCTCTTTTTCTCTCTCTTTCTCTCTCTGTTTTTCTCTCTCTTTTTCTCTCTCGTTTTCTCTTTTTCTCTCACTTTTTCTCTTTTTCTCTCTTTTTCTCTCTTTTTCTGTCTTTCTCTCTTTTACTCTCTCTCTTTTCTCTTTTTCTCTTTCTCTCTTTTTTGTCTCTTTATCTCTTTCTCTCTTTTTCTCTCTCTTTTTCTTTCTCTTTTTCGCTTTTTCTCTCTTTTTCTCTCTCTTTTTCTCTCTGTTTTTCTCTCTCTTTTTCTCTCTCGTTTTCTCTTTTTCTCTCTCTTTTTCTCTCACTTTATCTATTTCTCTCTTTTTCTCTCTCGTTCTCTCTTTGTCTCTCTTTTTCTCTCTGTTTTTCTCTCTCTTTTTCTCTCTCGTTTTCTCTTTTTCTCTCTTCTTCTCTCTCTTCTTCTCTCTTTCTCTCTTTTACTCTCTCTCTGTTTCTCTTGTTCTCTTTCTCTCTTTTTTGTCTCTTTATCTCTTTCTCTCTTTTTCTCTCTCTTGTTCTTTCCATTTTTCTCTTTTTCTCTCTTTTTCTCTCTCTCCTTCTCTCTTTTTCTCTCTCTTTTTCTTTCTCTCTCTTACTCTCTCTCCTTTTCTCTCTGTTTTCTCTCTCTTTTTCTCTCTTTTTCTGTCTTTCTCTCTTTTACTCTCTCTCTTTTTCTCTCTTTTTCTCTCTCTTTTTCTTTCTCTCTCTCTTTTTCTCTCTTTTTTCTCTCTCTTTTTCTCTCTGTTTTTCTCTCTCTTATTCTCTATCGTTTTCTCTTTTTCTCTCTCTTTTTCTCTTTTTCTCTCACTATATCTTTTTCTCTCTTTTTCTCTCTCTTTTTCTCTCTTTCTCTCTTTTACTCTCTCTGTTTCTCTTTTTCTCTTTCTCTCTTTTTTCTCTTTTTCTCACTCTCTTTCTCTCTTTTTCTCTCTTTTTCTCTCTGTTTTTCTCTCTCTTTTTCTCTGTCGTTTTCTCTTTTCTCTCTCTTTTTCTCTCACTTTTTCTCTTTTTCTCTCTTCTTCTCTCTCTTCTTCTCTCTTTCTCTCTTTTACTCTCTCTCTGTTTCTCTTGTTCTCTTTCTCTCTTTTTTGTCTCTTTATCTCTTTCTCTCTTTCTCTCTCTCTTGTTCTTTCCATTTTTCTCTTTTTCTCTCTTTTTCTCTCTCTCTTTCTCTCTTTTTCTCTCTCTTTTTCTTTCTCTCTCTTACTCTCTCTCTTTTTCTCTCTCTTTTTCTCTCTCTTTTTCTCTCTTTTTCTCTTTTTCTCTCTTTTTCACTCTCTTTTTCTCTCTTTTTCTCTCTCATTTTATTTCTCTCTCTCTTTTTCTCTCTTTTTTCTCTCTCTTTTTCTCCTTTTCTCTTTTTCTCTTTTACTCTCTCTGTTTCTCTTTTCTCTTTCTCTCTTTTTTGTCTCTTTTCTCTTTCTCTCTTTTTCTCTCTCTTTTTTTTCTCTTTTTTTCATTTTCGCTCTTTCTCTCTTTTTCTCTGTCGTTCTCTCTTTTTCTCTCTCTTTTTCTCTCTTTTTTTCTCTCTCTTTTTCTCTGTCGTTTTCTGTTTCTCTCTCTTTTTCTCTTTTTCTCTCTCTTTTTCTCTTTTTCTCTCTTTTACTCTCTCTGTTTCTCTTTTTTCTCTTTCTCTCTTTTTTGTCTCTTTATCTCTTTGTCTCTTTTTCTCTCTCTTTTTCTTTCTCTTTTTCTCGTTTTCTCTCATTTTCTCTATCACTTTCTCTCTTTTTCTCTCTCTATTTCTTTCTCTCTCTTACTCTCTCTCTATTTCTCTCTGTTTTACTCTCTCTTTTTCTCTCTTTTTCTATCTCTTTTTCTCTCTTTTTCTCTCTCTTTTTCTTTCTCTCTCTCTTTTTTCTCTCACTTTTTCTCCTTTTCTCTTTTTCTCTTTTACTTTCTCTGTTTCTCTTTTTCTCTTTCTCTCTTTTTTGTCTCTTTCTCTCTTTCTCTCTTTTTCTCTCTCTTTTTTTCTCTTTTTCTCTTTTTCTCTCTTTCTCTCTTTTTCTCTCTCGTTCTCTCTTTTTCTCTCTCTTTTTCTCTCTGTTTTTCTCTCTCTTTTTCTCTGTTGTTTTCTGTTTCTCTCTCTTTTTCTCTTTTTCTCTCTCTTTTTCTCTTTTTCTCTCTTTTACTCTCTCTGTTTCTCTTTTTCTCTTTCTCTCTTTTTTGTCTCTTTATCTCTTTCTCTCTTTTTCTCTCACTTTTTCTCTTTTTCTCTCTCTTTTACTCTCTTTCTCTCTTTTACTCTCTCTGTTTCTCTTTTTCTCTTTCTCTCTTTTTTGTCTCTTTATCTCTTTCTCTCTTTTTCTCTCACTTTTTCTTTCTCTCTCTCTCTTTTCTCTCACTTTTTCTCCTTTTCTCTTTTTCTCTTTTACTTTCTCTGTTTCTCTTTTTCTCTTTCTCTCTTTTTTGTCTCTTTCTCTTTTTCTCTCTCTTTTTTTCTCTTTTTCTCTTTTTCTCTCTTTCTCTCTTTTTCTCTCTCGTTCTCTCTTTTTCTCTCTCTTTTTCTCTCTGTTTTTCTCTCTCTTTTTCTCTGTTGTTTTCTGTTTCTCTCTCTTTTTCTCTTTTTCTCTCTCTTTTTCTCTTTTTCTCTCTTTTACTCTCTCTGTTTCTCTTTTTCTCTTTCTTTTTTGTCTCTTTATCTCTTTCTCTCTTTTTCTCTCACTTTTTCTCTTTTTCTCACTTTTTCTCTCTCTTTTACTCTCTTTCTCTCTTTTACTCTCTCTGTTTCTCTTTTTCTCTTTCTCTCTTTTTTGTCTCTTTATCTCTTTCTCTCTTTTTCTCTCTCTTTTTCTTTCTCTTTTTCTCGTTTTCTCTCTTTCTCTCTTTTTCTCTCTCTCTGCGTCTCTTTTTCTCTCTCTTTCTCTCTCTGTTTTTCTCTCTCTTTTTCTCTCTCGTTTTCTCTTTTTCTCTCACTTTTTCTCTTTTTCTCTCTTTTTCTCTCTTTTTCTGTCTTTCTCTCTTTTAATCTCTCTCTTTTCTCTTTTTCTCTTTCTCTCTTTTTTGTCTCTTTATCTCTTTCTCTCTTTTTCTCTCTCTTTTTATTTCTCTTTTTGGCTTTTTCTCTCTTTTTCTCTCTCTTTTTCTCTCTGTTTTTCTCTCTCTTTTTCTCTGTTGTTTTCTGTTTTTCTCTCTCTTTTTCTCTTTTTCTCTCTCTTTTTCTCTTTTTCTCTCTTTTACTCTCTCTGTTTCTCTTTTTCTCTTTCTCTCTTTTTTGTCTCTTTATCTCTTTCTCTCTTTTTCTCTCACTTTTTCTCTTTTTCTCACTTTTTCTCTCTCTTTTACTCTCTTTCTCTCTTTTACTCTCTCTGTTTCTCTTTTTCTCTTTCTCTGTTTTTTGTCTCTTTATCTCTTTCTCTCTTTTTCTCTCACTTTTTCTTTCTCTTTTTCTCGTTTTCTCTCTTTCTCTCTTTTTCTCTCTCTGCGTCTCTTTTTCTCTCTCTTTCTCTCTCTGTTTTTCTCTCTCTTTTTCTCTCTCGTTTTCTCTTTTTCTCTCACTTTTTCTCTTTTTCTCTCTTTTTCTCTCTTTTTCTGTCTTTCTCTCTTTTACTCTCTCTCTTTTCTCTTTTTCTCTTTCTCTCTTTTTTGTCTCTTTATCTCTTTCTCTCTTTTTCTCTCTCTTTTTCTTTCTCTTTTTCGCTTTTTCTCTCTTTTTCTCTCTCTTTTTCTCTCTCTTTTTCTCTCTGTTTTTCTCTCTCTTTTTCTCTCTTGTTTTCTCTTTTTCTCTGTCTTTTTCTCTCACTTTATATATTTCTCTCTTTTTCTCTCTCTTTTTGTCTCTTTCTCTCTTTTACTCTCTCTGTTTCTCTTTTTCTCTTTCTCTCTTTTTTGTTTCTTTATCTCAGTCTCTCTTTTTCTCTCTCTTTCTCTCTTTTTCTCTCTCTCTTTCTCTCTGTCTTTCTCTCTCTTTTTCTCTCTCTTTCTCTCTGTTTCTCTCTCTTTTTCTCTCACTTTATCTATTTCTCTCTTTTTCTCTCTCTTTTTGTCTCTTTTTCTCTTTTACTCTCTCTGTTTCTCTTTTTCTCTTTCTCTCTTTTTTGTCTCTTTATCTCATTCTCTCTTTTTCTCTCTCTTTTTCTTTCTCTTTTTCTCTCTTTCTCTCTTTTTCTCTCTCTTTCTCTCTTTTTCACTCTCTTTTTCTCTCTGTTATTCTCTCTCTTTTTCTCTCTCTTTCTCTCTTTTTCTCTCTCTTTTTCTCTCTTTTTTTCTCTCTCTTTTTCTCTCTCGTTTTCTCTTTTTCTCTCACTTTTTCTCTTTTTCTCTCTTTTTCTCTCTTTTTCTGTCTTTCTCTCTTTTACTCTCTCTCTTTTCACTTTTTCTCTTTCTCTCTTTTTTGTCTCTTTATCTCTTTCTCTCTTTTTCTCTCTCTTTTTCTTTCTCTTTTTCGCTTTTTCTCTCTCTTTTTCTCTCTGTTTTTCTCTCTCTTTTTCTCTCTCTTTTACTCTCTCGTTTTCTCTTTTTCTCTCTCTTTTTCTCTCACTTTATCTATTTCTCTCTTTTTCTCTCTCTTTTTGTCTCTTTTTCTCTTTTACTCTCTCTGTTTCTCTTTTTCTCTTTCTCTCTTTTTTGTCTCTTTATCTCATTCTCTCTTTTTCTCTCTCTTTTTCTTTCTCTTTTTCTCTCTTTCTCTCTTTTTCTCTCTCTTTCTCTCTTTTTCACTCTCTTTTTCTCTCTGTTTTTCTCTCTCTTTTTCTCTCTCTTTTTCTCTTTTTCTCTTTCTCTCTTTTACTCTCTCTTTTTCTCTTTTTCTCTCTATTTCTCACTCATTTTCTCTCTGTTTTTCTCTTTTTCGCTCTCTTTTCCTCTTTTTCTCTATCTTTTTCTCTTTTTCTCTAACTTTTTCTCTCTTTTTCTCTCTTTCTCTCTTTTACTCTCTCTGTTTCTCTTTTTCTCTTTCTCTCTTTTTGTCTCTTTAACTCTTTCTCTCTTTTTCTCTCTCTTTTCGTTTCTCTTCTTCTCTTTTTCTCTCTTTCTCTCTTTTTCTCTCTCTCTTTCTCTCTTTTTCTATCTCTTTTTCTCTCTTTTTCTCTCTCGATTTCTCTTTTTCTCTCTCTTTTTCTCTTTTTCTCTCACTTTTCTCTTTTTCTCTCTTTTTCGCTCGCCTTTTCTCTCTCTTTTTCTTCCTCGCTTTATCACGTTTTCTCTCTTTCTCTTTTTTCTCAGTTTTCTCTCTCATTTTCTCTTTTTCTCTTTTTCTCTTTTTCTCTCTTTTCTCTCTCTTTTTCTTTCTCTCTCTCTCTTTTTCTCTCTCTATTTCTCTCTCTTTTTCTCTTTTTCTCTTTCTCACTTTTACTCTCTCTTTTTCACTTTTTCTCTCTTTTTCTCTCTCTTTTTCTCTCTGTTTTTCTCTCTCTTTTTCTCTCTCGTTTTCTCTTTTTCTCTCTCTTTTTCTCTTTTTCTCTCTTCTTCTCTCTCTTCTTCTCTCTTTCTCTCTTTTACTCTCTCTCTGTTTCTCTTGTACTCTTTCTCTCTTTTTTGTCTCTTTATCTCTTTCTCTCTTTTTCTCTCTTGTTCTTTCCATTTTTCTCTTTTTCTCTCTCTTTTTCTCTCTCTCCTTCTCTCTTTTTCTCTCTCTTTTTCTTTCTCTCTCTTACTCTCTCTCTTTTTCTCTCTGTTTTTCTCTCTCTTTTTCTCTCCTTTTCTCTCTCTTTTTCTCTCTTTTTCTCTCTCTTTTTCTTTCTCTCTCTCTTTTTCTCTCTTTTTTCTCTCTCTTTTTCTCTCTGTTTTTCTCTCTCTTATTCTCTATCGTTTTCTCTTTTTCTCTCTCTTTTTCTCTTTTTCTCTCACTATATCTTTTTCTCTCTTTTTCTCTCTCTTTTTCTCTCTTTCTCTCTTTTACTCTCTCTGTTTCTCTTTTTCTCTTTCTCTCTTTTTTCTCTTTTTCTCACTCTCTTTCTCTCTTTTTCTCTCTTTTTCTCTCTGTTTTTCTCTCTCTTTTTCTCTGTCGTTTTCTCTTTTCTCTCTCTTTTTCTCTCACTTTTTCTCTTTTTCTCTCTTCTTCTCTCTCTTCTTCTCTCTTTCTCTCTTTTACTCTCTCTCTGTTTCTCTTGTTCTCTTTCTCTCTTTTTTGTCTCTTTATCTCTTTCTCTTTTTTTCTCTCTCTTGTTCTTTCCATTTTTCTCTTTTTCTCTCTTTTTCTCTCTCTCTTTCTCTCTTTTTCTCTCTCTTTTTCTTTCTCTCTCTTACTCTCTCTCTTTTTCTCTCTCTTTTTCTCTCTCTTTTTCTCTCTTTTTCTCTTTTTCTCTCTTTTTCACTCTCTTTTTCTCTCTTTTTCTCTCTCTTTTTCTTTCTCTCTCTTTTTCTCTCTTTTTTCTCTCTCTTTTTCTCCTTTTCTCTTTTTCTCTTTTACTCTCTCTGTTTCTCTTTTCTCTTTCTCTCTTTTTTGTCTCTTTTCTCTTTCTCTCTTTTTCTCTCTCTTTTTTTTCTCTTTTTTTCATTTTCGCTCTTTCTCTCTTTTTCTCTGTCATTCTCTCTTTTTCTCTCTCTTTTTCTCTCTTTTTTTCTCTCTCTTTTTCTCTGTCGTTTTCTGTTTCTCTCTCTTTTTCTCTTTTTCTCTCTCTTTTTCTCTTTTTCTCTCTTTTACTCTCTCTGTTTCTCTTTTTTCTCTTTCTCTCTTTTTTGTCTCTTTATCTCTTTGTCTCTATTTCTCTCTCTTTTTCTTTCTCTTTTTCTCGTTTTCTCTCATTTTCTCTATCACTTTCTCTCTTTTTCTCTCTCTATTTCTTTCTCTCTCTTACTCTCTCTCTATTTCTCTCTGTTTTACTCTCTCTTTTTCTCTCTTTTTCTATCTCTTTTTCTCTCTTTTTCTCTCTCTTTTTCTTTCTCTCTCTCTTTTTTCTCTCACTTTTTCTCCTTTTCTCTTTTTCTCTTTTACTTTCTCTGTTTCTCTTTTTCTCTTTCTCTCTTTTTTGTCTCTTTCTCTCTTTCTCTCTTTTTCTCTCTCTTTTTTTCTCTTTTTCTCTTTTTCTCTCTTTCTCTCTTTTTCTCTCTCGTTCTCTCTTTTTCTCTCTCTTTTTCTCTCTGTTTTTCTCTCTCTTTTTCTCTGTTGTTTTCTGTTTCTCTCTCTTTTTCTCTTTTTCTCTCTCTTTTTCTCTTTTTCTCTCTTTTACTCTCTCTGTTTCTCTTTTTCTCTTTCTCTCTTTTTTGTCTCTTTATCTCTTTCTCTCTTTTTCTCTCACTTTTTCTCTTTTTCTCACTTTTTCTCTCTCTTTTACTCTCTTTCTCTCTTTTACTCTCTCTGTTTCTCTTTTTCTCTTTCTCTCTTTTTTGTCTCTTTATCTCTTTCTCTCTTTTTCTCTCTCTTTTTCTTTCTCTTTTTCTCGTTTTCTCTCTTTCTCTCTTTTTCTCTCTCTCTGCGTCTCTTTTTCTCTCTCTTTCTCTCTCTGTTTTTCTCTCTCTTTTTCTCTCTCGTTTTCTCTTTTTCTCTCACTTTTTCTCTTTTTCTCTCTTTTTCTCTCTTTTTCTGTCTTTCTCTCTTTTACTCTCTCTCTTTTCTCTTTTTCTCTTTCTCTCTTTTTTGTCTCTTTATCTCTTTCTCTCTTTTTCTCTCTCTTTTTCTTTCTCTTTTTCGCTTTTTCTCTCTTTTTCTCTCTCTTTTTCTCTCTGTTTTTCTCTCTCTTTTTCTCTGTTGTTTTCTGTTTCTCTCTCTTTTTCTCTTTTTCTCTCTCTTTTTCTCTTTTTCTCTCTTTTACTCTCTCTGTTTCTCTTTTTCTCTTTCTCTCTTTTTTGTCTCTTTATCTCTTTCTCTCTTTTTCTCTCACTTTTTCTCTTTTTCTCACTTTTTCTCTCTCTTTTACTCTCTTTCTCTCTTTTACTCTCTCTGTTTCTCTTTTTCTCTTTCTCTCTTTTTTGTCTCTTTATCTCTTTCTCTCTTTCTCTCTCTCTTTTTCTTTCTCTTTTTCTCGTTTTCTCTCTTTCTCTCTTTTTCTCTCTCTGCGTCTCTTTTTCTCTCTCTTTCTCTCTCTGTTTTTCTCTCTCTTTTTCTCTCTCGTTTTCTCTTTTTCTCTCACTTTTTCTCTTTTTCTCTCTTTTTCTCTCTTTTTCTGTCTTTCTCTCTTTTACTCTCTCTCTTTTCTCTTTTTCTCTTTCACTCTTTTTTGTCTCTTTATCTCTTTCTCTCTTTTTCTCTCTCTTTTTCTTTCTCTTTTTCGCTTTTTCTCTCTTTTTCTCTCTCTTTTTCTCTCTCTTTTTCTCTCTGTTTTTCTCTCTCTTTTTCTCTCTTGTTTTCTCTTTTTCTCTCTCTTTTTCTCTCACTTTATCTATTTCTCTCTTTTTCTCTCTCTTTTTGTCTCTTTCTCTCTTTTACTCTCTCTGTTTCTCTTTTTCTCTTTCTCTCTTTTATGTTTCTTTATCTCAGTCTCTCTTTTTCTCTCTCTTTTTCTTTCTCTTTTTCTCTTTTTCTCTCTTTCTCTCTTTTTCTCTCTCTTTCTCTCTTTTTCTCTCTCTCTTTCTCTCTGTCTTTCTCTCTCTTTTTCTCTCTCTTTCTCTCTGTTTCTCTCTCTTTTTCTCTCACTTTATCTATTTCTCTCTTTTTCTCTCTCTTTTTGTCTCTTTTTCTCTTTTACTCTCTCTGTTTCTCTTTTTCTCTTTCTCTCTTTTTTGTCTCTTTATCTCATTCTCTCTTTTTCTCTCTCTTTTTCTTTCTCTTTTTCTCTCTTTCTCTCTTTTTCTCTCTCTTTCTCTCTTTTTCACTCTCTTTTTCTCTCTGTTTTTCTCTCTCTTTTTCTCTCTCTTTCTCTCTTTTTCTCTTTCTCTCTTTTTTGTCTCTTTATCTCTTTCTCTCTTTTTCTCTCTCTTTTTCTTTCTCTTTTTCTCGTTTTCTCTCTTTCTCTCTTTTTCTCTCTCTCTGCGTCTCTTTTTCCCTCTCTTTCTCTTTCTGTTTTTCTCTCTCTTTTTCTCTCTCGTTTTCTCTTTTTCTCTCACTTTTTCTCTTTTTCTCTCTTTTTCTCTCTTTTTCTGTCTTTCTCTCTTTTACTCTCTCTCTTTTCTCTTTTTCTCTTTCTCTCTTTTTTGTCTCTTTATCTCTTTCTCTCTTTTTCTCTCTCTTTTTCTTTCCCTTTTACGCTTTTTCTCTCTTTTTCTCTCTCTTTTTCTCTCTGTTTTTCTCTCTCTTTTTCTCTGTTGTTTTCTGTTTCTCTCTCTTTTTCTCTTTTTCTCTCTCTTTTTCTCTTTTTCTCTCTTTTACTCTCTCTGTTTCTCTTTTTCTCTTTCTCTCTTTTTTGTCTCTTTATCTCTTTCTCTCTTTTTCTCTCACTTTTTCTCTTTTTCTCACTTTTTCTCTCTCTTTTACTCTCTTTCTCTCTTTTACTCTCTCTGTTTCTCTTTTTCTCTTTCTCTCTTTTTTGTCTCTTTATCTCTTTTTCTCTTTTTCTCTCTCTTTTTCTTTCTCTTTTTCTCGTTTTCTCTCTTTCTCTCTTTTTCTCTCTCTCTGCGTCTCTTTTTCTCTCTCTTTCTCTCTCTGTTTTTCTCTCTCTTTTTCTCTCTCGTTTTCTCTTTTTCTCTCACTTTTTCTCTTTTTCTCTCTTTTTCTCTCTTTTTCTGTCTTTCTCTCTTTTACTCTCTCTCTTTTCTCTTTTTCTCTTTCTCTCTTTTTTGTCTCTTTATCTCTTTCTCTCTTTTTCTCTCTCTTTTTCTCTCTGTTTTTCTCTCTCTTTTTCTCTCTCGTTTTCTCTTTTTCTCTCTCTTTTTCTCTCACTTTATCTATTTCTCTCTTTTTCTCTCTCGTTCTCTCTTTGTCTCTCTCTTTTTCTCTCTGTTTTTCTCTCTCTTTTTCTCTCTCGTTTTCTCTTTTTCTCTCTTCTTCTCTCTCTTCTTCTCTCTTTCTCTCTTTTACTCTCTCTCTGTTTCTCTTGTTCTCTTTCTCTCTTTTTTGTCTCTTTATCTCTTTCTCTCTTTTTCTCTCTCTTGTTCTTTCCATTTTTCTCTTTTTCTCTCTTTTTCTCTCTCTCCTTCTCTCTTTTTCTCTCTCTTTTTCTTTCTCTCTCTTACTCTCTCTCCTTTTCTCTCTGTTTTCTCTCTCTTTTTCTCTCTTTTTCTGTCTTTCTCTCTTTTACTCTCTCTCTTTTTCTCTCTTTTTCTCTCTCTTTTTCTTTCTCTCTCTCTTTTTCTCTCTTTTTTCTCTCTCTTTTTCTCTCTCTTTTTCTCTCTCGTTTTCTCTTTTTCTCTCACTTTTTCTCTTTTTCTCTCTTTTTCTCTCTTTTTCTGTCTTTCTCTCTTTTACTCTCTCTCTTTTCTCTTTTTCTCTTTCACTCTTTTTTGTCTCTTTATCTCTTTCTCTCTTTTTCTCTCTCTTTTTCTTTCTCTTTTTCGCTTTTTCTCTCTTTTTCTCTCTCTTTTTCTCTCTCTTTTTCTCTCTGTTTTTCTCTCTCTTTTTCTCTCTTGTTTTCTCTTTTTCTCTCTCTTTTTCTCTCACTTTATCTATTTCTCTCTTTTTCTCTCTCTTTTTGTCTCTTTCTCTCTTTTACTCTCTCTGTTTCTCTTTTTCTCTTTCTCTCTTTTATGTTTCTTTATCTCAGTCTCTCTTTTTCTCTCTCTTTTTCTTTCTCTTTTTCTCTTTTTCTCTCTTTCTCTCTTTTTCTCTCTCTTTCTCTCTTTTTCTCTCTCTCTTTCTCTCTGTCTTTCTCTCTCTTTTTCTCTCTCTTTCTCTCTGTTTCTCTCTCTTTTTCTCTCACTTTATCTATTTCTCTCTTTTTCTCTCTCTTTTTGTCTCTTTTTCTCTTTTACTCTCTCTGTTTCTCTTTTTCTCTTTCTCTCTTTTTTGTCTCTTTATCTCATTCTCTCTTTTTCTCTCTCTTTTTCTTTCTCTTTTTCTCTCTTTCTCTCTTTTTCTCTCTCTTTCTCTCTTTTTCACTCTCTTTTTCTCTCTGTTTTTCTCTCTCTTTTTCTCTCTCTTTCTCTCTTTTTCTCTTTCTCTCTTTTTTGTCTCTTTATCTCTTTCTCTCTTTTTCTCTCTCTTTTTCTTTCTCTTTTTCTCGTTTTCTCTCTTTCTCTCTTTTTCTCTCTCTCTGCGTCTCTTTTTCCCTCTCTTTCTCTTTCTGTTTTTCTCTCTCTTTTTCTCTCTCGTTTTCTCTTTTTCTCTCACTTTTTCTCTTTTTCTCTCTTTTTCTCTCTTTTTCTGTCTTTCTCTCTTTTACTCTCTCTCTTTTCTCTTTTTCTCTTTCTCTCTTTTTTGTCTCTTTATCTCTTTCTCTCTTTTTCTCTCTCTTTTTCTTTCCCTTTTACGCTTTTTCTCTCTTTTTCTCTCTCTTTTTCTCTCTGTTTTTCTCTCTCTTTTTCTCTGTTGTTTTCTGTTTCTCTCTCTTTTTCTCTTTTTCTCTCTCTTTTTCTCTTTTTCTCTCTTTTACTCTCTCTGTTTCTCTTTTTCTCTTTCTCTCTTTTTTGTCTCTTTATCTCTTTCTCTCTTTTTCTCTCACTTTTTCTCTTTTTCTCACTTTTTCTCTCTCTTTTACTCTCTTTCTCTCTTTTACTCTCTCTGTTTCTCTTTTTCTCTTTCTCTCTTTTTTGTCTCTTTATCTCTTTTTCTCTTTTTCTCTCTCTTTTTCTTTCTCTTTTTCTCGTTTTCTCTCTTTCTCTCTTTTTCTCTCTCTCTGCGTCTCTTTTTCTCTCTCTTTCTCTCTCTGTTTTTCTCTCTCTTTTTCTCTCTCGTTTTCTCTTTTTCTCTCACTTTTTCTCTTTTTCTCTCTTTTTCTCTCTTTTTCTGTCTTTCTCTCTTTTACTCTCTCTCTTTTCTCTTTTTCTCTTTCTCTCTTTTTTGTCTCTTTATCTCTTTCTCTCTTTTTCTCTCTCTTTTTCTTTCTCTTTTTCGCTTTTTCTCTCTTTTTCTCTCTCTTTTTCTCTCTGTTTTTCTCTCTCTTTTTCTCTCTCGTTTTCTCTTTTTCTCTCTCTTTTTCTCTCACTTTATCTATTTCTCTCTTTTTCTCTCTCGTTCTCTCTTTGTCTCTCTCTTTTTCTCTCTGTTTTTCTCTCTCTTTTTCTCTCTCGTTTTCTCTTTTTCTCTCTTCTTCTCTCTCTTCTTCTCTCTTTCTCTCTTTTACTCTCTCTCTGTTTCTCTTGTTCTCTTTCTCTCTTTTTTGTCTCTTTATCTCTTTCTCTCTTTTTCTCTCTCTTGTTCTTTCCATTTTTCTCTTTTTCTCTCTTTTTCTCTCTCTCCTTCTCTCTTTTTCTCTCTCTTTTTCTTTCTCTCTCTTACTCTCTCTCCTTTTCTCTCTGTTTTCTCTCTCTTTTTCTCTCTTTTTCTGTCTTTCTCTCTTTTACTCTCTCTCTTTTTCTCTCTTTTTCTCTCTCTTTTTCTTTCTCTCTCTCTTTTTCTCTCTTTTTTCTCTCTCTTTTTCTCTCTGTTTTTCTCTCTCTTATTCTCTATCGTTTTCTCTTTTTCTCTCTCTTTTTCTCTTTTTCTCTCACTATATCTTTTTCTCTCTTTTTCTCTCTCTTTTTCTCTCTTTCTCTCTTTTACTCTCTCTGTTTCTCTTTTTCTCTTTCTCTCTTTTTTCTCTTTTTCTCACTCTCTTTCTCTCTTTTTCTCTCTTTTTCTCTCTGTTTTTCTCTCTCTTTTTCTCTGTCGTTTTCTCTTTTCTCTCTCTTTTTCTCTCACTTTTTCTCTTTTTCTCTCTTCTTCTCTCTCTTCTTCTCTCTTTCTCTCTTTTACTCTCTCTCTGTTTCTCTTGTTCTCTTTCTCTCTTTTTTGTCTCTTTATCTCTTTCTCTTTTTTCTCTCTCTTGTTCTTTCCATTTTTGTCTTTTTCTCTCTTTTTCTCTCTCTCTTTCTCTCTTTTTCTCTCTCTTTTTCTTTCTCTCTCTTACTCTCTCTCTTTTTCTCTCTCTTTTTCTCTCTCTTTTTCTCTCTTTTTCTCTTTTTCTCTCTTTTTCACTCTCTTTTTCTCTCTTTTTCTCTCTCTTTTTCTTTCTCTCTCTCTTTTTCTCTCTTTTTTCTCTCTCTTTTTCTCCTTTTCTCTTTTTCTCTTTTACTCTCTCTGTTTCTCTTTTCTCTTTCTCTCTTTTTTGTCTCTTTTCTCTTTCTCTCTTTTTCTCTCTCTTTTTTTTCTCTTTTTTTCATTTTCGCTCTTTCTCTCTTTTTCTCTGTCGTTCTCTCTTTTTCTCTCTCTTTTTCTCTCTTTTTTTCTCTCTCTTTTTCTCTGTCGTTTTCTGTTTCTCTCTCTTTTTCTCTTTTTCTCTCTCTTTTTCTCTTTTTCTCTCTTTTACTCTCTCTGTTTCTCTTTTTTCTCTTTCTCTCTTTTTTGTCTCTTTATCTCTTTGTCTCTTTTTCTCTCTCTTTTTCTTTCTCTTTTTCTCGTTTTCTCTCATTTTCTCTATCACTTTCTCTCTTTTTCTCTCTCTATTTCTTTCTCTCTCTTACTCTCTCTCTATTTCTCTCTGTTTTACTCTCTCTTTTTCTCTCTTTTTCTATCTCTTTTTCTCTCTTTTTCTCTCTCTTTTTCTTTCTCTCTCTCTTTTTTCTCTCACTTTTTCTCCTTTTCTCTTTTTCTCTTTTACTTTCTCTGTTTCTCTTTTTCTCTTTCTCTCTTTTTTGTCTCTTTCTCTCTTTCTCTCTTTTTCTCTCACTTTTTCTCTTTTTCTCTTTTTCTCTCTTTCTCTCTTTTTCTCTCTCGTTCTCTCTTTTTCTCTCTCTTTTTCTCTCTGTTTTTCTCTCTCTTTTTCTTTGTTGTTTTCTGTTTCTCTCTCTTTTTCTCTTTTTCTCTCTCTTTTTCTCTCTTTTACTCTCTCTGTTTCTCTTTTTCTCTTTCTCTCTTTTTTGTCTCTTTATCTCTTTCTCTCTTTTTCTCTCACTTTTTCTCTTTTTCTCTCTCTTTTACTCTCTTTCTCTCTTTTACTCTCTCTGTTTCTCTTTTTCTCTTTCTCTCTTTTTTGTCTCTTTATCTCTTTCTCTCTTTTTCTCTCTCTTTTTCTTTCTCTCTCTCTTTTTTCTCTCACTTTTTCTCCGTTTCTCTTTTTCTCTTTTACTTTCTCTGTTTCTCTTTTTCTCTTTCTCTCTTTTTTGTCTCTTTCTCTCTTTCTCTCTTTTTCTCTCTCTTTTTTTCTCTTTTTCTCTTTTTCTCTCTTTCTCTCTTTTTCTCTCTCGTTCTCTCTTTTTCTCTCTCTTTTTCTCTTTTTCTCTCTTTTACTCTCTCTGTTTCTCTTTTTCTCTTTCTCTCTTTTTTGTCTCTTTATCTCTTTCTCTCTTTTTCTCTCACTTTTTCTCTTTTTCTCTCTCTTTTACTCTCTTTCTCTCTTTTACTCTCTCTGTTTCTCTTTTTCTCTTTCTCTCTTTTTTGTCTCTTTATCTCTTTCTCTCTTTTTCTCTCTCTTTTTCTTTCTCTCTCTCTTTTTTCTCTCACTTTTTCTCCGTTTCTCTTTTTCTCTTTTACTTTCTCTGTTTCTCTTTTTCTCTTTCTCTCTTTTTTGTCTCTTTCTCTCTTTCTCTCTTTTTCTCTCTCTTTTTTTCTCTTTTTCTCTTTTTCTCTCTTTCTCTCTTTTTCTCTCTCGTTCTCTCTTTTTCTCTCTCTTTTTCTCTCTGTTTTTCTCTCTCTTTTTCTCTGTTGTTTTCTGTTTCTCTCTCTTTTTCTCTTTTTCTCTCTCTTTTTCTCTTTTTCTCTCTTTTACTCTCTCTGTTTCTCTTTTTCTCTTTCTCTCTTTTTTGTCTCTTTATCTCTTTCTCTCTTTTTCTCTCACTTTTTCTCTTTTTCTCACTTTTCTCTCTCTTTTACTCTCTTTCTCTCTTTTACTCTCTCTGTTTCTCTTTTTCTCTTTCTCTCTTTTTTGTCTCTTTATCTCTTTCTCTCTTTTTCTCTCTCTTTTTCTTTCTCTTTTTCTCGTTTTCTCTCTTTCTCTCTTTTTCTCTCTCTCTGCGTCTCTTTTTCTCTCTCTTTCTCTCTCTGTTTTTCTCTCTCTTTTTCTCTCTCGTTTTCTCTTTTTCTCTCACTTTTTCTCTTTTTCTCTCTTTTTCTGTCTTTCTCTCTTTTACTCTCTCTTTTCTCTTTTTCTCTTTCTCTCTTTTTTGTCTCTTTATCTCTTTCTCTCTTTTTCTCTCTCTTTTTCTTTCTCTTTTTCGCTTTTTCTCTCTTTTTCTCTCTCTTTTTCTCTCTGTTTTTCTCTCTCTTTTTCTCTGTTGTTTTCTGTTTTTCTCTCTCTTTTTCTCTTTTTCTCTCTCTTTTTCTCTCTTTTACTCTCTCTGTTTCTCTTTTTCTCTTTCTCTCTTTTTTGTCTCTTTATCTCTTTCTCTCTTTTTCTCTCACTTTTTCTCTTTTTCTCACTTTTTCTCTCTCTTTTACTCTCTTTCTCTCTTTTACTCTCTCTGTTTCTCTTTTTCTCTTTCTCTCTTTTTTGTCTCTTTATCTCTTTCTCTCTTTTTCTCTCTCTTTTTCTTTCTCTTTTTCTCGTTTTCTCTCTTTCTCTCTTTTTCTCTCTCTCTGCGTCTCTTTTTCCCTCTCTTTCTCTCTCTGTTTTTCTTTCTCTTTTTCTCTCTCGTTTTCTCTTTTTCTCTCACTTTTTCTCTTTTTCTCTCTTTTTCTCTCTTTTTCTCTCTTTTTCTGTCTTTCTCTCTTTTACTCTCTCTCTTTTCTCTTTTTCTCTTTCTCTCTTTTTTGTCTCTTTATCTCTTTCTCTCTTTTTCTCTCTCTTTTTCTTTCTCTTTTTCGCTTTTTCTCTCTTTTTCTCTCTCTTTTTCTCTCTCTTTTTCTCTCTGTTTTTCTCTCTCTTTTTCTCTCTCGTTTTCTCTTTTTCTCTCTCTTTTTCTCTCACTTTATCTATTTCTCTCTTTTTCTCTCTCTTTTTGTCTCTTTCTCTCTTTTACTCTCTCTGTTTCTCTTTTTCTCTTTCTCTCTTTTTTGTTTCTTTATCTCATTCTCTCTTTTTCTCTCTCTTTTTCTTTCTCTTTTTCTCTTTTTCTCTCTTTCTCTCTTTTTCTCTCTCTTTCTCTCTTTTTCTCTCTCTCTTTCTCTCTGTCTTTCTCTCTCTTTTTCTCTCTCTTTCTCTCTGTTTCTCTCTCTTTTTCTCTCACTTTATCTATTTCTCTCTTTTTCTCTCTCTTTTTGTCTCTTTTTCTCTTTTACTCTCTCTGTTTCTCTTTTTCTCTTTCTCTCTTTTTTGTCTCTTTATCTCATTCTCTCTTTTTCTCTCTCTTTTTCTTTCTCTTTTTCTCTCTTTCTCTCTTTTTCTCTCTCTTTCTCTCTTTTTCACTCTCTTTTTCTCTCTGTTTTTCTCTCTCTTTTTCTCTCTCTTTTTCTCTTTTTCTCTTTCTCTCTTTTTTGTCTCTTTATCTCTTTCTCTCTTTTTCTCTCTCTTTTTCTTTCTCTTTTTCTCGTTTTCTCTCTTTCTCTCTTTTTCTCTCTCTCTGCGTCTCTTTTTCCCTCTCTTTCTCTCTCTGTTTTTCTCTCTCTTTTTCTCTCTCGTTTTCTCTTTTTCTCTCACTTTTTCTCTTTTTCTCTCTTTTTCTCTCTTTTTCTGTCTTTCTCTCTTTTACTCTCTCTCTTTTCTCTTTTTCTCTTTCTCTCTTTTTTGTCTCCTTATCTCTTTCTCTCTTTTTCTCTCTCTTTTTCTCTCACTTTATCTATTTCTCTCTTTTTCTCTCTCTTTTTGTCTCTTTCTCTCTTTTACTCTCTCTGTTTCTCTTTTTCTCTTTCTCTCTTTTTTGTTTCTTTATCTCATTCTCTCTTTTTCTCTCTCTTTTTCTTTCTCTTTTTCTCTTTTTCTCTCTTTCTCTCTTTTTCTCTCTCTTTCTCTCTTTTTCTCTCTCTCTTTCTCTCTGTCTTTCTCTCTCTTTTTCTCTCTCTTTCTCTCTTTTTCTCTCTCTTTTTCTCTCACTTTATCTATTTCTCTCTTTTTCTCTCTCTTTTTGTCTCTTTTTCTCTTTTACTCTCTCTGTTTCTCTTTTTCTCTTTCTCTCTTTTTTGTCTCTTTGTCTCATTCTCTCTTTTTCTCTCTCTTTTTCTTTCTCTTTTTCTCTCTTTCTCTCTTTTTCGCTCTCTTTCTCTCTTTTTCACTCTCTTTTTCTCTCTGTTTTTCTCTCTCTTTTTCTCTCTCTTTTTCTCTTTTTCTCTTTCTCTCTTTTACTCTCTCTTTTTCTCTTTTTCTCTCTATTTCTCACTTATTTTCTCTCTGTTTTTCTCTTTTTCGCTCTCTTTTCCTCTTTTTCTCTATCTTTTTCTCTAACTTTTTCTCTCTTTTTCTGTCTTTCTCTCTTTTACTCTCTCTCTTTTCTCTTTTTCTCTTTCTCTCTTTTTTGTCTCTTTATCTCTTTCTCTCTTTTTCTCTCTCTTTTTCTTTCTCTTTTTCGCTTTTTCTCTCTTTTTCTCTCTCTTTTTCTCTCTGTTTTTCTTTCTTCTTTTTCTCTGTTGTTTTCTGTTTCTCTCTCTTTTTCTCTTTTTCTCTCACTTTTTCTCTTTTTCTCTCTTTTTCTCTCTTTTTCTGTCTTTCTCTCTTTTACTCTCTCTCTTTTCTCTTTTTCTCTTTCTCTCTTTTTTGTCTCTTTATCTCATTCTCTCTTTTTCTCTCTCTTTTTCTTTCTCTTTTTCGCTTTTTCTCTCTTTTTCTCTCTCTTTTTCTCTCTGTTTTTCTCTCTCTTTTTCTCTCTCTTTTTCTCTCTCGTTTTCTCTTTTTCTCTCTCTTTTTCTCTCACTTTATCTATTTCTCTCTTTTTCTCTCTCTTTTTGTCTCTTTCTCTCTTTTACTCTCTCTGTTTCTCTTTTTCTCTTTCTCTCTTTTTTGTTTCTTTATCTCATTCTCTCTTTTTCTCTCTCTTTTTCTTTCTCTTTTTCTCTTTTTCTCTCTTTCTCTCTTTTTCTCTCTCTTTCTCTCTTTTTCTCTCTCTCTTTCTCTCTGTCTTTCTCTCTCTTTTTCTCTCTCTTTCTCTCTTTTTCTCTCTCTTTTTCTCTCACTTTATCTATTTCTCTCTTTTTCTCTCTCTTTTTGTCTCTTTTTCTCTTTTACTCTCTCTGTTTCTCTTTTTCTCTTTCTCTCTTTTTTGTCTCTTAATCTCATTCTCTCTTTTTCTCTCTCTTTTTCTTTCTCTTTTTCTCTCTTTCTCTCTTTTTCTCTCTCTTTCTCTCTTTTTCACTCTCTTTTTCTCTCTGTTTTTCTCTCTCTTTTTCTCTCTCTTTTCTCTTTTTCTCTTTCTCTCTTTTTTGTCTCTTTATCTCTTTCTCTCTTTTTCTCTCTCTTTTTCTTTCTCTTTTTCTCGTTTTCTCTCTTTCTCTCTTTTTCTCTCTCTCTGCGTCTCTTTTTCCCTCTCTTTCTCTCTCTCTTTTTCTCTCTCGTTTTCTCTCTCGTTTTCTCTTTTTCTCTCACTTTTTCTCTTTTTCTCTCTTTTTCTCTCTTTTTCTGTCTTTCTCTCTTTTACTCTCTCTCTTTTCTCTTTTTCTCTTTCTCTCTTTTTTGTCTCTTTATCTCTTTCTCTCTTTTTCTCTCTCTTTTTCTCTCTCTTTTTCTCTCTTTCTCTCTTTTTCTCTCTCTTTCTCTCTTTTTCACTCTCTTTTTCTCTCTGTTTTTCTCTCTCTTTTTCTCTCTCTTTTTCTCTTTTTCTCTTTCTCTCTTTTACTCTCTCTTTTTCTCTTTTTCTCTCTATTTCTCACTTATTTTCTCTCTGTTTTTCTCTTTTTCGCTCTCTTTTCCTCTTTTTCTCTATCTTTTTCTCTAACTTTTTCTCTCTTTTTCTGTCTTTCTCTCTTTTACTCTCTCTCTTTTCTCTTTTTCTCTTTCTCTCTTTTTTGTCTCTTTATCTCTTTCTCTCTTTTTCTCTCTCTTTTTCTTTCTCTTTTTCGCTTTTTCTCTCTTTTTCTCTCTCTTTTTCTCTCTGTTTTTCTCTTTTTCGCTCTCTTTTCCTCTTTTTCTCTATCTTTTTCTCTAACTTTTTCTCTCTTTTTCTCTCTTTCTCGCTTTTACTCTCTCTGTTTCTCTTTTTCTCTTTCTCTCTTTTTTGTCTCTTTAACTCTTTCTCTCTTTTTCTCTCTCTTTTCGTTTCTCTTCTTCTCTTTTTCTCTCTTTCTCTCTTTTTCTCTCTCTCTTTCTCTCTTTTTCTATCTCTTTTTCTCTCTTTTTCTCTCTCGATTTCTCTTTTTCTCTCTCTTTTTCTCTTTTTCTCTCACTTTTCTCTTTTTCTCTCTTTTTCGCTCGCCTTTTCTCTCTCTTTTTCTTCCTCGCTTTATCACTTTTTCTCTCTTTCTCTTTTTTCTCACTTTTCTCTCTCATTTTCTCTTTTTCTCTTTTTCTCTCTTTTTCTCTCTTTTCTCTCTCTTTTTCTTTCTCTCTCTCTCTTTTTCTCTCTCTATTTCTCTCTCTTTTTCTCTTTTTCTCTTTCTCACTTTTACTCTCTCTTTTTCACTTTTTCTCTCTTTTTCTCTCTCTTTTTCTCTCTGTTTTTCTCTCTCTTTTTCTCTCTCGTTTTCTCTTTTTCTCTCACTTTTTCTCTTTTTCTCTCTTCTTCTCTCTCTTCTTCTCTCTTTCTCTCTTTTACTCTCTCTCTGTTTCTCTTGTTCTCTTTCTCTCTTTTTTGTCTCTTTATCTCTTTCTCTCTTTTTCTCTCTCTTGTTCTTTCCATTTTTCTCTTTTTCTCTCTTTTTCTCTCTCTCTTTCTCTCTTTTTCTCTCTCTTTTTCTTTCTCTCTCTTACTCTCTCTCTTTTTCTCTCTGTTTTTCTCTCTCTTTTTCTCTCTTTTTCTCTTTTTCTCTCTTTTTCTCTCTCTTTTTCTCTCTTTTTCTCTCTCTTTTTCTTTCTCTCTCTCTTTTTCTCTCTTTTTTCTCTCTCTTTTTCTCTCTGTTTTTCTCTCTCTTTTTCTCTCTCGTTTTCTCTTTTTCTCTCTCTTTTTCTCTTTTTCTCTCACTATATCTTTTTCTCTCTTTTTCTCTCTCTTTTTCTCTCTTTCTCTCTTTTACTCTCTCTGTTTCTCTTTTTCTCTTTCTCTCTTTTTTCTCTTTTTCTCACTCTCTTTTTCTCTTTTTCTCTCTCTTTTTCTCTCTGTTTTTCTCTCTCTTTTTCTCTGTCGTTTTCTCTTTTCTCTCTATTTTTCTCTCACTTTTTCTCTTTTTCTCTCTTCTTCTCTCTCTTCTTCTCTCTTTCTCTCTTTTACTCTCTCTCTGTTTCTCTTGTTCTCTTTCTCTCTTTTTTGTCTCTTTATCTCTTTCTCTCTTTTTCTCTCTCTTGTTCTTTCCATTTTTCTCTTTTTCTCTCTTTTTCTCTCTCTCTTTCTCTCTTTTTCTCTCTCTTTTTCTTACTCTCTCTTACTCTCTCACTTTTTCTCTCTCTTTTTCTCTCTCTTTTTCTCTCTTTTTCTCTTTTTCTCTCTTTTTCTCTCTCTTTTTCTCTCTTTTTCTCTCTCTTTTTCTTTCTCTCTCTTTTTCTCTCTTTTTTCTCTCTCTTTTTCTCCTTTTCTCTTTTTCTCTTTTACTCTCTCTGTTTCTCTTTGTCTCTTTCTCTCTTTTTTGTCTCTTTCTCTCTTTCTCTCTTTTTCTCTCTCTTTTTTTCTCTTTTACTCTCTCTGTTTCTCTTTTTCTCTTTCTGTCTTTTTTGTCTCTTTATCTCTTTCTCTCTTTTTCTCTCACTTTTTCTCTTTTTCTCTCTCTTTTACTCTCTTTCTCTCTTTTTCTCTCTCTTTTTCTTTCTCTCTCTCTTTTTCTCTCTTTTTTCTCTCTCTTTTTCTCCTTTTCTCTTTTTCTCTTTTACTCTCTCTGTTTCTCTTGTCTCTTTCTCTCTTTTTTGTCTCTTTCTCTCTTTTTCTCTCTCTTTTTTTTCTCTTTTTTTCTCTTTCTCTCTTTCTCTCTTTTTCTCTGTCGTTCTCTCTTTTTCTCTCTCTTTTTCTCTCTTTTTTTCTCTCTCTTTTTCTCTGTCGTTTTCTGTTTCTCTCTCTTTTTCTCTTTTTCTCTCTCTTTTTCTCTTTTTCTCTCTTTTACTCTCTCTGTTTCTCTTTTTCTCTTTCTCTCTTTTTTGTCTCTTTATCTCTTTGTCTCTTTTTCTCTCTCTTTTTCTTTCTCTTTTTCTCTTTTTCTCTCTCTCTTTTTCTCTCTCTCTTTCTCTCTTTTTCTCTCTCTTTTTCTCTCTGCTTTTCCCTCTCTTTTTCTCTCTCGTTTTCTCTTTTTCTCTCACTTTTTCTCTTTTTCTCTCTTTTTCTCTCTCTTTTTCTCTTTTTCTCTTTCTCACTTTTACTCTCCCTTTTTCACTTTTTCTCTCTTTTTCTCTCTCTTTTTCTCTCTCGTTTTCTCTTTTTCTCTCTCTTTTTCTCTTTTACTCTCACTTTATCTTTTTCTCTCTCTTTTTCTCTCTTTCTCTCTTTTACTCTCTCTGTTTCTCTTTTTCTCTTTCTCTCTTTTTTGTCTCTTTATCTCTTTGTCTCTTTTTCTCTCTCTTTTTCTTTCTCTTTTTCTCTTTTTCTCTCTCTCTTTTTCTCTCTCTCTTTCTCTCTTTTTCTCTCTCTTTTTCTCTCTGCTTTTCCCTCTCTTTTTCTCTCTCGTTTTCTCTTTTTCTCTCACTTTTTCTCTTTTTCTCTCTTTTTCTCTCTCTTTTTCTCTTTTTCTCTTTCTCACTTTTACTCTCCCTTTTTCACTTTTTCTCTCTTTTTCTCTCTCTTTTTCTCTCTCGTTTTCTCTTTTTCTCTCTCGTTTTCTCTTTTTCTCTCTCTTTTTCTCTTTTTCTCTCACTATATCTTTTTCTCTCTTTTTCTCTCTCTTTTTCTCTCTTTCTCTCTTTTACTCTCTCTGTTTCTCTTTTTCTCTTTCTCTCTTTTTTCTCTTTTTCTCACTCTCTTTTTCTCTTTTTCTCTCTCTTTTTCTCTCTGTTTTTCACTCTCTTTTTCTCTGTCGTTTTCCCTTTTTCTCTCTCTTTTTCTCTTTTTCTCTCACTTTATCTTTTTCTCTCTTTTTCTCTCTCTTTTTCTCTCTTTCTCTCTTTTACTCTCTCTGTTTCTCTTTTTCTCTTTCTCTCTTTTTTCTCTTTTTCTCACTCTCTTTTTCTCTTTTTCTCTCTCTTTTTCTCTCTGTTTTTCTCTCTCTTTTTCTCTGTCGTTTTCTCTTTTCTCTCTATTTTTCTCTCACTTTTTCTCTTTTTCTCTCTTCTTCTCTCTCTTCTTCTCTCTTTCTCTCTTTTACTCTCTCTCTGTTTCTCTTGTTCTCTTTCTCTCTTTTTTGTCTCTTTATCTCTTTCTCTCTTTTTCTCTCTCTTGTTCTTTCCATTTTTCTCTTTTTCTCTCTTTTTCTCTCTCTCTTTCTCTCTTTTTCTCTCTCTTTTTCTTACTCTCTCTTACTCTCTCACTTTTTCTCTCTCTTTTTCTCTCTCTTTTTCTCTCTTTTTCTCTTTTTCTCTCTTTTTCTCTCTCTTTTTCTCTCTTTTTCTCTCTCTTTTTCTTTCTCTCTCTTTTTCTCTCTTTTTTCTCTCTCTTTTTCTCCTTTTCTCTTTTTCTCTTTTACTCTCTCTGTTTCTCTTTGTCTCTTTCTCTCTTTTTTGTCTCTTTCTCTCTTTCTCTCTTTTTCTCTCTCTTTTTTTCTCTTTTACTCTCTCTGTTTCTCTTTTTCTCTTTCTGTCTTTTTTGTCTCTTTATCTCTTTCTCTCTTTTTCTCTCACTTTTTCTCTTTTTCTCTCTCTTTTACTCTCTTTCTCTCTTTTTCTCTCTCTTTTTCTTTCTCTCTCTCTTTTTCTCTCTTTTTTCTCTCTCTTTTTCTCCTTTTCTCTTTTTCTCTTTTACTCTCTCTGTTTCTCTTGTCTCTTTCTCTCTTTTTTGTCTCTTTCTCTCTTTTTCTCTCTCTTTTTTTTCTCTTTTTTTCTCTTTCTCTCTTTCTCTCTTTTTCTCTGTCGTTCTCTCTTTTTCTCTCTCTTTTTCTCTCTTTTTTTCTCTCTCTTTTTCTCTGTCGTTTTCTGTTTCTCTCTCTTTTTCTCTTTTTCTCTCTCTTTTTCTCTTTTTCTCTCTTTTACTCTCTCTGTTTCTCTTTTTCTCTTTCTCTCTTTTTTGTCTCTTTATCTCTTTGTCTCTTTTTCTCTCTCTTTTTCTTTCTCTTTTTCTCTTTTTCTCTCTCTCTTTTTCTCTCTCTCTTTCTCTCTTTTTCTCTCTCTTTTTCTCTCTGCTTTTCCCTCTCTTTTTCTCTCTCGTTTTCTCTTTTTCTCTCACTTTTTCTCTTTTTCTCTCTTTTTCTCTCTCTTTTTCTCTTTTTCTCTTTCTCACTTTTACTCTCCCTTTTTCACTTTTTCTCTCTTTTTCTCTCTCTTTTTCTCTCTCGTTTTCTCTTTTTCTCTCTCTTTTTCTCTTTTACTCTCACTTTATCTTTTTCTCTCTCTTTTTCTCTCTTTCTCTCTTTTACTCTCTCTGTTTCTCTTTTTCTCTTTCTCTCTTTTTTGTCTCTTTATCTCTTTCTCTCTTTTTCTCTCTCTTTTTCTTTCTCTTTTTCTCTTTTTCTCACTCTCTTTCTCTCTTTTTCTCTCTCTTTTTCTTTCTCTCTCTTACTCTCTCTCTTTTTCTCTCTTTTTCTATCTCTTTTTCTCTCTTTTTCTCTCTCTTTTTCTTTCTCTCTCTCTTTTTTCTCTCACTTTTTCTCCTTTTCTCTTTTTCTCTTTTACTTTCTCTGTTTCTCTTTTTCTCTTTCTCTCTTTTTTGTCTCTTTCTCTCTTTCTCTCTTTTTCTCTCTCTTTTTTCTCTTTTTCTCTTTTTCTCTCTTTCTCTCTTTTTCTCTCTCGTTCTCTCTTTTTCTCTCTCTTTTTCTCTCTGTTTTTCTCTCTCTTTTTCTCTGTTGTTTTCTGTTTCTCTCTCTTTTTCTCTTTTTCTCTCTCTTTTTCTCTTTTTCTCTCTTTTACTCTCTCTGTTTCTCTTTTTCTCTTTCTCTCTTTTTTGTCTCTTTATCTCTTTTTCTCTTTTTGTCTCACTTTTTCTCTTTTTCTCTCTCTTTTACTCTCTTTCTCTCTTTTACACTCTCTGTTTCTCTTTTTCTCTTTCTCTCTTTTTTGTCTCTTTATCTCTTTCTCTCTTTTTCTCTCTCTTTTTCTTTCTCTCTCTCTCTTTTCTCTCACTTTTTCTCCTTTTCTCTTTTTCTCTTTTACTTTCTCTGTTTCTCTTTTTCTCTTTCTCTCTTTTTTGTCTCTTTCTCTCTTTCTCTCTTTTTCTCTCTCTTTTTTTCTCTTTTTCTCTTTTTCTCTCTTTCTCTCTTTTTCTCTCTCGTTCTCTCTTTTTCTCTCTCTTTTTCTCTCTGTTTTTCTCTCTCTTTTTCTCTGTTGTTTTCTGTTTCTCTCTCTTTTTCTCTTTTTCTCTCTCTTTTTCTCTTTTTCTCTCTTTTACTCTCTCTGTTTCTCTTTTTCTCTTTCTCTCTTTTTTGTCTCTTTATCTCTTTCTCTCTTTTTCTCTCACTTTTTCTCTTTTTCTCACTTTTTCTCTCCCTTTTACTCTCTTTCTCTCTTTTACTCTCTCTGTTTCTCTTTTTCTCTTTCTCTCTTTTTTGTCTCTTTATCTCTTTCTCTCTTTTTCTCTCTCTTTTTCTTTCTCTTTTTCTCGTTTTCTCGCTTTCTCTCTTTTTCTCTCTCTCTGCGTCTCTTTTTCTCTCTCTTTCTCTCTCTGTTTTTCTCTCTCTTTTTCTCTCTCGTTTTCTCGTTTTCTCTTTCTCTCTTTTTTGTCTCTTTATCTCTTTCTCTCTTTTTCTCTCACTTTTTCTCTTTTTCTCACTTTTACTCTCTCTTTTACTCTCTTTCTCTCTTTTACTCTCTCTGTTTCTCTTTTTCTCTTTCTCTCTTTTTTGTCTCTTTATCTCTTTCTCTCTTTTTCTTTCTCTTTTTCTCGTTTTCTCTCTTTCTCTCTTTCTCTCTCTCTGCGTCTCTTTTTCTCTCTCTTTCTCTCTCTGTTTTTCTCTCTCTTTTTCTCTCTCGTTTTCTCTTTTTCTCTCACTTTTTCTCTTTTTCTCTCTTTTTCTCTCTTTTTCTGTCTTTCTCTCTTTTACTCTCTCTCTTTTCTCTTTTTCTCTTTCTCTCTTTTTTGTCTCTTTATCTCTTTCTCTCTTTTTCTCTCTCTTTTTCTTTCTCTTTTTCGCTTTTTCTCTCTTTTTCTCTCTCTTTTTCTCTCTGTTTTTCTCTCTCTTTTTCTCTCTCTTTTTCTCTCTCGTTTTCTCTTTTTCTCTCTCTTTTTCTCTCACTTTATCTATTTCTCTCTTTTTCTCTCTCTTTTTGTCTCTTTCTCTCTTTTACTCTCTCTGTTTCTCTTTTTCTCTTTCTCTCTTTTTTGTTTCTTTATCTCATTCTCTCTTTTTCTCTCTCTTTTTCTTTCTCTTTTTCTCTTTTTCTCTCTTTCTCTCTTTTTCTCTCTCTTTCTCTCTTTTTCTCTCTCTCTTTCTCTCTGTCTTTCTCTCTCTTTTTCTCTCTCTTTCTCTCTTTTTCTCTCTCTTTTTCTCTCACTTTATCTATTTCTCTCTTTTTCTCTCTCTTTTTGTCTCTTTTTCTCTTTTACTCTCTCTGTTTCTCTTTTTCTCTTTCTCTCTTTTTTGTCTCTTTATCTCATTCTCTCTTTTTCTCTCTCTTTTTCTTTCTCTTTTTCTCTCTTTCTCTCTTTTTCTCTCTCTTTCTCTCTTTTTCACTCTCTTTTTCTCTCTGTTTTCTCTCTCTTTTTCTCTCTCTTTTTCTCTTTTTCTCTTTCTCTCTTTTTTGTCTCTTTATCTCTTTCTCTCTTTTTCTCTCTCTTTTTCTTTCTCTTTTTCTCGTTTTCTCTCTTTCTCTCTTTTTCTCTCTCTCTGCGTCTCTTTTTCCCTCTCTTTCTCTCTCTGTTTTTCTCTCTCTTTTTCTCTCTCGTTTTCTCTTTTTCTCTCTCTTTTTCTCTTTTTCTCTCTTTTTGTCTCTTTTTCTGTCTTTCTCTCTTTTACTCTCTCTCTTTTCTCTTTTTCTCTTTCTCTCTTTTTTGTCTCTTTCTCTCTTTCTCTCTTTTTCTCTCTCTTTTTTTCTCTTTTTCTCTTTTTCTCTCTTTCTCTCTTTTTCTCTCTCGTTCTCTCTTTTTCTCTCTCTTTTTCTCTCTGTTTTTCTCTCTCTTTTTCTCTGTTGTTTTCTGTTTCTCTCTCTTTTTCTCTTTTTCTCTCTCTTTTTCTCTTTTTCTCTCTTTTACTCTCTCTGTTTCTCTTTTTCTCTTTCTCTCTTTTTTGTCTCTTTATCTCTTTCTCTCTTTTTCTCTCACTTTTTCTCTTTTTCTCACTTTTTCTCTCTCTTTTACTCTCTTTCTCTCTTTTACTCTCTCTGTTTCTCTTTTTCTCTTTCTCTCTTTTTTGTCTCTTTATCTCTTTCTCTCTTTTTCTCTCTCTTTTTCTTTCTCTTTTTCTCGTTTTCTCGCTTTCTCTCTTTTTCTCTCTCTCTGCGTCTCTTTTTCTCTCTCTTTCTCTCTCTGTTTTTCTCTCTCTTTTTCTCTCTCGTTTTCTCTTTTTCTCTTTCTCTCTTTTTTGTCTCTTTATCTCTTTCTCTCTTTTTCTCTCACTTTTTCTCTTTTTCTCACTTTTTCTCTCTCTTTTACTCTCTTTCTCTCTTTTACTCTCTCTGTTTCTCTTTTTCTCTTTCTCTCTTTTTTGTCTCTTTATCTCTTTCTCTCTTTTTCTTTCTCTTTTTCTCGTTTTCTCTCTTTCTCTCTTTCTCTCTCTCTGCGTCTCTTTTTCTCTCTCTTTCTCTCTCTGTTTTTCTCTCTCTTTTTCTCTCTCGTTTTCTCTTTTTCTCTCACTTTTTCTCTTTTTCTCTCTTTTTCTCTCTTTTTCTGTCTTTCTCTCTTTTACTCTCTCTCTTTTCTCTTTTTCTCTTTCTCTCTTTTTTGTCTCTTTATCTCTTTCTCTCTTTTTCTCTCTCTTTTTCTTTCTCTTTTTCGCTTTTTCTCTCTTTTTCTCTCTCTTTTTCTCTCTGTTTTTCTCTCTCTTTTTCTCTCTCTTTTTCTCTCTCGTTTTCTCTTTTTCTCTCTCTTTTTCTCTCACTTTATCTATTTCTCTCTTTTTCTCTCTCTTTTTGTCTCTTTCTCTCTTTTACTCTCTCTGTTTCTCTTTTTCTCTTTCTCTCTTTTTTGTTTCTTTATCTCATTCTCTCTTTTTCTCTCTCTTTTTCTTTCTCTTTTTCTCTTTTTCTCTCTTTCTCTCTTTTTCTCTCTCTTTCTCTCTTTTTCTCTCTCTCTTTCTCTCTGTCTTTCTCTCTCTTTTTCTCTCTCTTTCTCTCTTTTTCTCTCTCTTTTTCTCTCACTTTATCTATTTCTCTCTTTTTCTCTCTCTTTTTGTCTCTTTTTCTCTTTTACTCTCTCTGTTTCTCTTTTTCTCTTTCTCTCTTTTTTGTCTCTTTATCTCATTCTCTCTTTTTCTCTCTCTTTTTCTTTCTCTTTTTCTCTCTTTCTCTCTTTTTCTCTCTCTTTCTCTCTTTTTCACTCTCTTTTTCTCTCTGTTTTCTCTCTCTTTTTCTCTCTCTTTTTCTCTTTTTCTCTTTCTCTCTTTTTTGTCTCTTTATCTCTTTCTCTCTTTTTCTCTCTCTTTTTCTTTCTCTTTTTCTCGTTTTCTCTCTTTCTCTCTTTTTCTCTCTCTCTGCGTCTCTTTTTCCCTCTCTTTCTCTCTCTGTTTTTCTCTCTCTTTTTCTCTCTCGTTTTCTCTTTTTCTCTCACTTTTTCTCTTTTTCTCTCTTTTTCTCTCTTTTTCTGTCTTTCTCTCTTTTACTCTCTCTCTTTTCTCTTTTTCTCTTTCTCTCTTTTTTGTCTCTTTATCTCTTTCTCTCTTTTTCTCTCTCTTTTTCTTTCCCTTTTTCGCTTTTTCTCTCTTTTTCTATCTCTTTTTGTCTCTGTTTTTCTCTCTCTTTTTCTCTGTTGTTTTCTGTTTCTCTCTCTTTTTCTCTTTTTCTCTCTCTTTTTCTCTTTTTCTCTCTTTTACTCTCTCTGTTTCTCTTTTTCTCTTTCTCTCTTTTTTGTCTCTTTATCTCTTTCTCTCTTTTTCTCTCACTTTTTCTCTTTTTCTCACTTTTTCTCTCTCTTTTACTCTCTTTCTCTCTTTTACTCTCTCTGTTTCTCTTTTTCTCTTTCTCTCTTTTTTGTCTCTTTATCTCTTTTTCTCTTTTTCTCTCTCTTTTTCTTTCTCTTTTTCTCGTTTTCTCTCTTTCTCTCTTTTTCTCTCTCTCTGCGTCTCTTTTTCTCTCTCTTTCTCTCTCTGTTTTTCTCTCTCTTTTTCTCTCTCGTTTTCTCTTTTTCTCTCACTTTTTCTCTTTTTCTCTCTTTTTCTCTCTTTTTCTGTCTTTCTCTCTTTTACTCTCTCTCTTTTCTCTTTTTCTCTTTCTCTCTTTTTTGTCTCTTTATCTCTTTCTCTCTTTTTCTCTCTCTTTTTCTTTCTCTTTTTCGCTTTTTCTCTCTTTTTCTCTCTCTTTTTCTCTCTGTTTTTCTCTCTCTTTTTCTCTCTCTTTTTCTCTCTCGTTTTCTCTTTTTCTCTCTCTTTTTCTCTCACTTTATCTATTTCTCTCTTTTTCTCTCTCGTTCTCTCTTTTTCTCTCTCTTTTTCTCTCTGTTTTTCTCTCTCTTTTTCTCTCTCGTTTTCTCTTTTTCTCTCTTCTTCTCTCTCTTCTTCTCTCTTTCTCTCTTTTACTCTCTCTCTGTTTCTCTTGTTCTCTTTCTCTCTTTTTTGTCTCTTTATCTCTTTCTCTCTTTTTCTCTCTCTTGTTCTTTCCATTTTTCTCTTTTTCTCTCTTTTTCTCTCTCTCCTTCTCTCTTTTTCTCTCTCTTTTTCTTTCTCTCTCTTACTCTCTCTCTTTTTCTCTCTGTTTTCTCTCTCTTTTTCTCTCTTTTTCTCTTTTTCTCTCTTTTTCTCTCTCTTTTTCTCTCTTTTTCTCTCTCTTTTTCTTTCTCTCTCTCTTTTTCTCTCTTTTTTCTCTCTCTTTTTCTCTCTGTTTTTCTCTCTCTTATTCTCTATCGTTTTCTCTTTTTCTCTCTCTTTTTCTCTTTTTCTCTCACTATATCTTTTTCTCTCTTTTTCTCTCTCTTTTTCTCTCTTTCTCTCTTTTACTCTCTCTGTTTCTCTTTTTCTCTTTCTCTCTTTTTTCTCTTTTTCTCACTCTCTTTCTCTCTTTTTCTCTCTTTTTCTCTCTGTTTTTCTCTCTCTTTTTCTCTGTCGTTTTCTCTTTTCTCTCTCTTTTTCTCTCACTTTTTCTCTTTTTCTCTCTTCTTCTCTCTTTCTCTCTTTTACTCTCTCTCTGTTTCTCTTGTTCTCTTTCTCTCTTTTTTGTCTCTTTATCTCTTTCTCTTTTTTTCTCTCTCTTGTTCTTTCCATTTTTCTCTTTTTCTCTCTTTTTCTCTCTCTCTTTCTCTCTTTTTCTCTCTCTTTTTCTTTCTCTCTCTTACTCTCTCTCTTTTTCTCTCTCTTTTTCTCTCTCTTTTTCTCTCTTTTTCTCTTTTTCTCTCTTTTTCACTCTCTTTTTCTCTCTTTTTCTCTCTCTTTTTCTTTCTCTCTCTCTTTTTCTCTCTTTTTTCTCTCTCTTTTTCTCCTTTTCTCTTTTTCTCTTTTACTCTCTCTGTTTCTCTTTTCTCTTTCTCTCTTTTTGTCTCTTTTTTTCATTTTCGCTCTTTCTCTCTTTTTCTCTGTCGTTCTCTCTTTTTCTCTCTCTTTTTCTCTCTTTTTTCTCTCTCTTTTTCTCTGTCGTTTTCTGTTTCTCTCTCTTTTTCTCTTTTGCTCTCTCTTTTTCTCTTTTTCTCTCTTTTACTCTCTCTGTTTCTCTTTTTTCTCTTTCTCTCTTTTTTGTCTCTTTATCTCTTTGTCTCTTTTTCTCTCTCTTTTTCTTTCTCTTTTTCTCGTTTTCTCTCATTTTCTCTATCACTTTCTCTCTTTTTCTCTCTCTATTTCTTTCTCTCTCTTACTCTCTCTCTATTTCTCTCTGTTTTACTCTCTCTTTTTCTCTCTTTTTCTATCTTTTTTTCTCTCTTTTTCTCTCTCTTTTTCTTTCTCTCTCTCTTTTTTCTCTCACTTTTTCTCCTTTTCTCTTTTTCTCTTTTACTTTCTCTGTTTCTGTTTTTCTCTTTCTCTCTTTTTTGTCTCTTTCTCTCTTTCTCTCTTTTTTCTCTCTTTTTTTCTCTTTTTCTCTTTTTCTCTCTTTCTCTCTTTTTCTCTCTCGTTCTCTCTTTTTCTCTCTCTTTTTCTCTCTGTTTTTCTCTCTCTTTTTCTTTGTTGTTTTCTGTTTCTCTCTCTTTTTCTCTTTTTCTCTCTCTTTTTCTCTTTTTCTCTCTTTTACTCTCTCTGTTTCTCTTTTTCTCTTTCTCTCTTTTTTGTCTCTTTATCTCTTTCTCTCTTTTTCTCTCACTTTTTCTCTTTTTCTCTCTCTTTAACCCCCTTCTCTCTTTTACTCTCTCTGTTTCTCTTTTTCTCTTTCTCTCTTTTTTGTCTCTTTATCTCTTTCTCTCTTTTTCTCTCTCTTTTTCTTTCTCTCTCTCTTTTTTCTCTCACTTTTTCTCCGTTTCTCTTTTTCTCTTTTACTTTCTCTGTTTCTCTTTTTCTCTTTCTCTCTTTTTTGTCTCTTTCTCTCTTTCTCTCTTTTTCTCTCTCTTTTTTTCTCTTTTTCTCTTTTTCTCTCTTTCTCTCTTTTTCTCTCTCGTTCTCTCTTTTTCTCTCTCTTTTTCTCTCTGTTTTTCTCTCTCTTTTTCTCTGTTGTTTTCTGTTTCTCTCTCTTTTTCTCTTTTTCTCTCTCTTTTTCTCTTTTTCTCTCTTTTACTCTCTCTGTTTCTCTTTTTCTCTTTCTCTCTTTTTTGTCTCTTTATCTCTTTCTCTCTTTTTCTCTCACTTTTTCTCTTTTTCTCACTTTTCTCTCTCTTTTACTCTCTTTCTCTCTTTTACTCTCTCTGTTTCTCTTTTTCTCTTTCTCTCTTTTTTGTCTCTTTATCTCTTTCTCTCTTTTTCTCTCTCTTTTTCTTTCTCTTTTTCTCGTTTTCTCTCTTTCTCTCTTTTTCTCTCTCTCTGCTTCTCTTTTTCTCTCTCTTTCTCTCTCTGTTTTTCTCTCTCTTTTTCTCTCTCGTTTTCTCTTTTTCTCTCACTTTTTCTCTTTTTCTCTCTTTTTCTCTCTTTTTCTGTCTTTCTCTCTTTTACTCTCTCTCTTTTCTCTTTTTCTCTTTCTCTCTTTTTTGTCTCTTTATCTCTTTCTCTCTTTTTCTCTCTCTTTTTCTTTCTCTTTTTCGCTTTTTCTCTCTTTTTCTCTCTGTTTTTCTCTCTCTTTTTCTCTGTTGTTTTCTGTTTTTCTCTCTCTTTTTCTCTCTCTTTTTCTCTTTTTCTCTCTTTTACTCTCTCTGTTTCTCTTGTTCTCTTTCTCTCTTTTTTGTCTCTTTATCTCTTTCTCTCTTTTTCTCTCACTTTTTCTCTTTTTCTCACTTTTTCTCTCTCTTTTACTCTCTTTCTCTCTTTTACTCTCTCTGTTTCTCTTTTTCTCTTTCTCTCTTTTTTGTTTCTTTATCTCATTCTCTCTTTTTCTCTCTCTTTTTCTTTCTCTTTTTCTCTTTTTCTCTCTTTCTCTCTTTTTCTCTCTCTTTCTCTCTTTTTCTCTCTCTCTTTCTCTCTGTCTTTCTCTCTCTTTTTCTCTCTCTTTCTCTCTGTTTCTCTCTCTTTTTCTCTCACTTTATCTATTTCTCTCTTTTTCTCTCTCTTTTTGTCTCTTTTTCTCTTTTACTCTCTCTGTTTCTCTTTTTCTCTTTCTCTCTTTTTTGTCTCTTTATCTCATTCTCTCTTTTTCTCTCTCTTTTTCTTTCTCTTTTTCTCTCTTTCTCTCTTTTTCTCTCTCTTTCTCTCTTTTTCTCTCTCTTTTTCTTTTTTTTTTTCTCTTTTTCTCTCTTTCTCTCTTTTCTCTCTCGTTCTCTCTTTTTCTCTCTCTTTTTCTCTCTGTTTTTCTCTCTCTTTTTCTCTGTTGTTTTCTGTTTCTCTCTCTTTTTCTCTTTTTCTCTCTCTTTTTCTCTTTTTCTCTCTTTTACTCTCTCTGTTTCTCTTTTTCTCTTTCTCTCTTTTTTGTCTCTTTATCTCTTTCTCTCTTTTTCTCTCACTTTTTCTCTTTTTCTCACTTTTTCTCTCTCTTTTACTCTCTTTCTCTCTTTTACTCTCTCTGTTTCTCTTTTTCTCTTTCTCTCTTTTTTGTCTCTTTATCTCTTTTTCTCTTTTTCTCTCTCTTTTTCTTTCTCTTTTTCTCGTTTTCTCTCTTTCTCTCTTTTTCTCTCTCTCTGCGTCTCTTTTTCTCTCTCTTTCTCTCTCTGTTTTTCTCTCTCTTTTTCTCTCTCGTTTTCTCTTTTTCTCTCACTTTTTCTCTTTTTCTCTCTTTTTCTCTCTTTTTCTGTCTTTCTCTCTTTTACTCTCTCTCTTTTCTCTTTTTCTCTTTCTCTCTTTTTTGTCTCTTTATCTCTTTCTCTCTTTTTCTCTCTCTTTTTCTTTCTCTTTTTCGCTTTTTCTCTCTTTTTCTCTCTCTTTTTCTCTCTGTTTTTCTCTCTCTTTTTCTCTCTCGTTTTCTCTTTTTCTCTCTCTTTTTCTCTCACTTTATCTATTTCTCTCTTTTTCTCTCTCGTTCTCTCTTTGTCTCTCTCTTTTTCTCTCTGTTTTTCTCTCTCTTTTTCTCTCTCGTTTTCTCTTTTTCTCTCTTCTTCTCTCTCTTCTTCTCTCTTTCTCTCTTTTACTCTCTCTCTGTTTCTCTTGTTCTCTTTCTCTCTTTTTTGTCTCTTTATCTCTTTCTCTCTTTTTCTCTCTCTTGTTCTTTCCATTTTTCTCTTTTTCTCTCTTTTTCTCTCTCTCCTTCTCTCTTTTTCTCTCTCTTTTTCTTTCTCTCTCTTACTCTCTCTCCTTTTCTCTCTGTTTTCTCTCTCTTTTTCTCTCTTTTTCTGTCTTTCTCTCTTTTACTCTCTCTCTTTTTCTCTCTTTTTCTCTCTCTTTTTCTTTCTCTCTCTCTTTTTCTCTCTTTTTTCTCTCTCTTTTTCTCTCTCTTTTTCTCTCTCGCTTTCTCTTTTTCTCTCACTTTTTCTCTTTTTCTCTCTTTTTCTCTCTTTTTCTGTCTTTCTCTCTTTTACTCTCTCTCTTTTCTCTTTTTCTCTTTCACTCTTTTTTGTCTCTTTATCTCTTTCTCTCTTTTTCTCTCTCTTTTTCTTTCTCTTTTTCGCTTTTTCTCTCTTTTTCTCTCTCTTTTTCTCTCTCTTTTTCTCTCTGTTTTTCTCTCTCTTTTTCTCTCTTGTTTTCTCTTTTTCTCTCTCTTTTTCTCTCACTTTATCTATTTCTCTCTTTTTCTCTCTCTTTTTGTCTCTTTCTCTCTTTTACTCTCTCTGTTTCTCTTTTTCTCTTTCTCTCTTTTATGTTTCTTTATCTCAGTCTCTCTTTTTCTCTCTCTTTTTCTTTCTCTTTTTCTCTTTTTCTCTCTTTCTCTCTTTTTCTCTCTCTTTCTCTCTTTTTCTCTCTCTCTTTCTCTCTGTCTTTCTCTCTCTTTTTCTCTCTCCTTCTCTCTGTTTCTCTCTCTTTTTCTCTCACTTTATCTATTTCTCTCTTTTTCTCTCTCTTTTTGTCTCTTTTTCTCTTTTACTCTCTCTGTTTCTCTTTTTCTCTTTCTCTCTTTTTTGTCTCTTTATCTCATTCTCTCTTTTTCTCTCTCTTTTTCTTTCTCTTTTTCTCTCTTTCTCTCTTTTTCTCTCTCTTTCTCTCTTTTTCACTCTCTTTTTCTCTCTGTTTTTCTCTCTCTTTTTCTCTCTCTTTCTCTCTTTTTCTCTTTCTCTCTTTTTTGTCTCTTTATCTCTTTCTCTCTTTTTCTCTCTCTTTTTCTTTCTCTTTTTCTCGTTTTCTCTCTTTCTCTCTTTTTCTCTCTCTCTGCGTCTCTTTTTCCCTCTCTTTCTCTTTCTGTTTTTCTCTCTCTTTTTCTCTCTCGTTTTCTCTTTTTCTCTCACTTTTTCTCTTTTTCTCTCTTTTTCTCTCTTTTTCTGTCTTTCTCTCTTTTACTCTCTCTCTTTTCTCTTTTTCTCTTTCTCTCTTTTTTGTCTCTTTATCTCTTTCTCTCTTTTTCTCTCTCTTTTTCTTTCCCTTTTACGCTTTTTCTCTCTTTTTCTCTCTCTTTTTCTCTCTGTTTTTCTCTCTCTTTTTCTCTGTTGTTTTCTGTTTCTCTCTCTTTTTCTCTTTTTCTCTCTCTTTTTCTCTTTTTCTCTCTTTTACTCTCTCTGTTTCTCTTTTTCTCTTTCTCTCTTTTTTGTCTCTTTATCTCTTTCTCTCTTTTTCTCTCACTTTTTCTCTTTTTCTCACTTTTTCTCTCTCTTTTACTCTCTTTCTCTCTTTTACTCTCTCTGTTTCTCTTTTTCTCTTTCTCTCTTTTTTGTCTCTTTATCTCTTTCTCTCTTTTTCTCTCTCTTTTTCTTTCTCTTTTTCTCGTTTTCTCGCTTTCTCTCTTTTTCTCTCTCTCTGCGTCTCTTTTTCTCTCTCTTTCTCTCTCTGTTTTTCTCTCTCTTTTTCTCTCTCGTTTTCTCTTTTTCTCTTTCTCTCTTTTTTGTCTCTTTATCTCTTTCTCTCTTTTTCTCTCACTTTTTCTCTTTTTCTCACTTTTTCTCTCTCTTTTACTCTCTTTCTCTCTTTTACTCTCTCTGTTTCTCTTTTTCTCTTTCTCTCTTTTTTGTCTCTTTATCTCTTTCTCTCTTTTTCTCTCTCTTTTTCTTTCTCTTTTTCTCGTTTTCTCTCTTTCTCTCTTTCTCTCTCTCTGCGTCTCTTTTTCTCTCTCTTTCTCTCTCTGTTTTTCTCTCTCTTTTTCTCTCTCGTTTTCTCTTTTTCTCTCACTTTTTCTCTTTTTCTCTCTTTTTCTCTCTTTTTCTGTCTTTCTCTCTTTTACTCTCTCTCTTTTCTCTTTTTCTCTTTCTCTCTTTTTTGTCTCTTTATCTCTTTCTCTCTTTTTCTCTCTCTTTTTCTTTCTCTTTTTCGCTTTTTCTCTCTTTTTCTCTCTCTTTTTCTCTCTGTTTTTCTCTCTCTTTTCTCTCTCTTTTTCTCTCTCGTTTTCTCTTTTTCTCTCTCTTTTTCTCTCACTTTATCTATTTCTCTCTTTTTCTCTCTCTTTTTGTCTCTTTCTCTCTTTTACTCTCTCTGTTTCTCTTTTTCTCTTTCTCTCTTTTTTGTTTCTTTATCTCATTCTCTCTTTTTCTCTCTCTTTTTCTTTCTCTTTTTCTCTTTTTCTCTCTTTCTCTCTTTTTCTCTCTCTTTCTCTCTTTTTCTCTCTCTCTTTCTCTCTGTCTTTCTCTCTCTTTTTCTTTCTCTTTTTCGCTTTTTCTCTCTTTTTCTCTCTCTTTTTCTCTCTGTTTTTCTCTCTCTTTTTCTCTCTCTTTTTCTCTCTCGTTTTCTCTTTTTCTCTCTCTTTTTCTCTCACTTTATCTATTTCTCTCTTTTTCTCTCTCGTTCTCTCTTTTTCTCTCTCTTTTTCTCTCTGTTTTTCTCTCTCTTTTTCTCTCTCGTTTTCTCTTTTTCTCTCTTCTTCTCTCTCTTCTTCTCTCTTTCTCTCTTTTACTCTCTCTCTGTTTCTCTTGTTCTCTTTCTCTCTTTTTTGTCTCTTTATCTCTTTCTCTCTTTTTCTCTCTCTTGTTCTTTCCATTTTTCTCTTTTTCTCTCTTTTTCTCTCTCTCCTTCTCTCTTTTTCTCTCTCTTTTTCTTTCTCTCTCTTACTCTCTCTCTTTTTCTCTCTGTTTTCTCTCTCTTTTTCTCTCTTTTTCTCTTTTTCTCTCTTTTTCTCTCTCTTTTTCTCTCTTTTTCTCTCTCTTTTTCTTTCTCTCTCTCTTTTTCTCTCTTTTTTCTCTCTCTTTTTCTCTCTGTTTTTCTCTCTCTTATTCTCTATCGTTTTCTCTTTTTCTCTCTCTTTTTCTCTTTTTCTCTCACTATATCTTTTTCTCTCTTTTTCTCTCTCTTTTTCTCTCTTTCTCTCTTTTACTCTCTCTGTTTCTCTTTTTCTCTTTCTCTCTTTTTTCTCTTTTTCTCACTCTCTTTCTCTCTTTTTCTCTCTTTTTCTCTCTGTTTTTCTCTCTCTTTTTCTCTGTCGTTTTCTCTTTTCTCTCTCTTTTTCTCTCACTTTTTCTCTTTTTCTCTCTTCTTCTCTCTCTTCTTCTCTCTTTCTCTCTTTTACTCTCTCTCTGTTTCTCTTGTTCTCTTTCTCTCTTTTTTGTCTCTTTATCTCTTTCTCTTTTTTTCTCTCTCTTGTTCTTTCCATTTTTCTCTTTTTCTCTCTTTTTCTCTCTCTCTTTCTCTCTTTTTCTCTCTCTTTTTCTTTCTCTCTCTTACTCTCTCTCTTTTTCTCTCTCTTTTTCTCTCTCTTTTTCTCTCTTTTTCTCTTTTTCTCTCTTTTTCACTCTCTTTTTCTCTCTTTTTCTCTCTCTTTTTCTTTCTCTCTCTCTTTTTCTCTCTTTTTTCTCTCTCTTTTTCTCCTTTTCTCTTTTTCTCTTTTACTCTCTCTGTTTCTCTTTTCTCTTTCTCTCTTTTTTGTCTCTTTTTTTCATTTTCGCTCTTTCTCTCTTTTTCTCTGTCGTTCTCTCTTTTTCTCTCTCTTTTTCTCTCTTTTTTCTCTCTCTTTTTCTCTGTCGTTTTCTGTTTCTCTCTCTTTTTCTCTTTTGCTCTCTCTTTTTCTCTTTTTCTCTCTTTTACTCTCTCTGTTTCTCTTTTTTCTCTTTCTCTCTTTTTTGTCTCTTTATCTCTTTGTCTCTTTTTCTCTCTCTTTTTCTTTCTCTTTTTCTCGTTTTCTCTCATTTTCTCTATCACTTTCTCTCTTTTTCTCTCTCTATTTCTTTCTCTCTCTTACTCTCTCTCTATTTCTCTCTGTTTTACTCTCTCTTTTTCTCTCTTTTTCTATCTCTTTTTCTCTCTTTTTCTCTCTCTTTTTCTTTCTCTCTCTCTTTTTTCTCTCACTTTTTCTCCTTTTCTCTTTTTCTCTTTTACTTTCTCTGTTTCTGTTTTTCTCTTTCTCTCTTTTTTGTCTCTTTCTCTCTTTCTCTCTTTTTTCTCTCTTTTTTTCTCTTTTTCTCTTTTTCTCTCTTTCTCTCTTTTTCTCTCTCGTTCTCTCTTTTTCTCTCTCTTTTTCTCTCTGTTTTTCTCTCTCTTTTTCTTTGTTGTTTTCTGTTTCTCTCTCTTTTTCTCTTTTTCTCTCTCTTTTTCTCTTTTTCTCTCTTTTACTCTCTCTGTTTCTCTTTTTCTCTTTCTCTCTTTTTTGTCTCTTTATCTCTTTCTCTCTTTTTCTCTCACTTTTTCTCTTTTTCTCTCTCTTTAACCCCCTTCTCTCTTTTACTCTCTCTGTTTCTCTTTTTCTCTTTCTCTCTTTTTTGTCTCTTTATCTCTTTCTCTCTTTTTCTCTCTCTTTTTCTTTCTCTCTCTCTTTTTTCTCTCACTTTTTCTCCGTTTCTCTTTTTCTCTTTTACTTTCTCTGTTTCTCTTTTTCTCTTTCTCTCTTTTTTGTCTCTTTCTCTCTTTCTCTCTTTTTCTCTCTCTTTTTTTCTCTTTTTCTCTTTTTCTCTCTTTCTCTCTTTTTCTCTCTCGTTCTCTCTTTTTCTCTCTCTTTTTCTCTCTGTTTTTCTCTCTCTTTTTCTCTGTTGTTTTCTGTTTCTCTCTCTTTTTCTCTTTTTCTCTCTCTTTTACTCTCTTTCTCTCTTTTACTCTCTCTGTTTCTCTTTTTCTCTTTCTCTCTTTTTTGTCTCTTTATCTCTTTCTCTCTTTTTCTCTCTCTTTTTCTTTCTCTTTTTCTCGTTTTCTCTCTTTCTCTCTTTTTCTCTCTCTCTGCGTCTCTTTTTCTCTCTCTTTCTCTCTCTGTTTTTCTCTCTCTTTTTCTCTCTCGTTTTCTCTTTTTCTCTCACTTTTTCTCTTTTTCTCTCTTTTTCTCTCTTTTTCTGTCTTTCTCTCTTTTACTCTCTCTCTTTTCTCTTTTTCTCTTTCTCTCTTTTTTGTCTCTTTATCTCTTTCTCTCTTTTTCTCTCTCTTTTTCTTTCTCTTTTTCGCTTTTTCTCTCTTTTTCTCTCTCTTTTTCTCTCTGTTTTTCTCTCTCTTTTTCTCTGTTGTTTTCTGTTTTTCTCTCTCTTTTTCTCTTTTTCTCTCTCTTTTTCTCTTTTTCTCTCTTTTACTCTCTCTGTTTCTCTTTTTCTCTTTCTCTCTTTTTTGTCTCTTTTTCGCTTTTTCTCTCTTTTTCTCTCACTTTTTCTCTCTGTTTTTCTCTCTCTTTTTCTCTGTTGTTTTCTGTTTTTCTCTCTCTTTTACTCTCTTTCTCTATTTTACTCTCTCTGTTTCTCTTTTTCTCTTTCTCTCTTTTTTGTCTCTTTATCTCTTTCTCTCTTTTTCTCTCTCTTTTTCTTTCTCTTTTTCTCTTTTTCTCTCTTTCTCTCTTTTTCTCTCACTTTATCTATTTCTCTCTTTTTCTCTCTCTTTTTGTCTCTTTCTCTCTTTTACTCTCTCTGTTTCTCTTTTTCTCTTTCTCTCTTTTTTGTTTCTTTATCTCATTCTCTCTTTTTCTCTCTCTTTTTCTTTCTCTTTTTCTCTTTTTCTCTCTTTCTCTCTTTTTCTCTCTTTTTCTCTCTCTCTTTCTCTCTGTCTTTCTCTCTCTTTTTCTCTCTCTTTCTCTCTGTTTCTCTCTCTTTTTCTCTCACTTTATCTATTTCTCTCTTTTTCTCTCTCTTTTTGTCTCTTTTTCTCTTTTACTCTCTCTGTTTCTCTTTTTCTCTTTCTCTCTTTTTTGTCTCTTTATCTCATTCTCTCTTTTTCTCTCTCTTTTTCTTTCTCTTTTTCTCTCTTTCTCTCTTTTTCTCTCTCTTTCTCTCTTTTTCACTCTCTTTTTCTCTCTGTTTTTCTCTCTCTTTTTCTCTCTCTTTTTCTCTTTTTCTCTTTCTCTCTTTTTTGTCTCTTTATCTCTTTCTCTCTTTTTCTCTCTCTTTTTCTTTCTCTTTTTCTCGTTTTCTCTCTTTCTCTCTTTTTCTCTCTCTCTGCGTCTCTTTTTCCCTCTCTTTCTCTCTCTGTTTTTCTCTCTCTTTTTCTCTCTCGTTTTCTCTTTTTCTCTCACTTTTTCTCTTTTTCTCTCTTTTTCTCTCTTTTTCTGTCTTTCTCTCTTTTACTCTCTCTCTTTTCTCTTTTTCTCTTTCTCTCTTTTTTGTCTCTTTATCTCTTTCTCTCTTTTTCTCTCTCTTTTTCTTTCTCTTTTCCTCTTTTTCTCTATCTTTTTCTCTAACTTTTTCTCTCTTTTTCTCTCTTTCTCGCTTTTACTCTCTCTGTTTCTCTTTTTCTCTTTCTCTCTTTTTTGTCTCTTTAACTCTTTCTCTCTTTTTCTCTCTCTTTTCGTTTCTCTTCTTCTCTTTTTCTCTCTTTCTCTCTTTTTCTCTCTCTCTTTCTCTCTTTTTCTATCTCTTTTTCTCTCTTTTTCTCTCTCTTTTTCTCTCTCGTTTTCTCTTTTTCTCTCTCTTTTTCTCTCACTTTTCTCTTTTTCTCTCTTTTTCGCTCGCTTTTTCTCTCTCTTTTTCTTTCTCGCTTTATCACTTTTTCTCTCTTTCTCTTTTTTCTCACTTTTCTCTCTCATTTTCTCTTTTTCTCTTTTTTTCTCTTTCTCTCTTTTTCTCTCTTTTTCTCTGTCTTTTTCTTTCTCTCTCTCTTTTTCTCTCTCTATTTCTCTCTCTTTTTCTCTTTCTCACTTTTACTCTCTTTCACTGTTTCTCTCTTTTACTCTCTCTTTTTCTCTCTGTTTTTATCTCTCTTTTTCTCTCTCGTTTTCTCTTTTTCTCTCTCTTTTTCTCTTTTTCTCTCACTATATCTTTTTCTCTCTTTTTCTCTCTCTTTTTCTCTCTTTCTCTCTTTTACTCTCTCTGTTTCTCTTTTTCTCTTTCTCTCTTTTTTCTCTTTTTCTCACTCTCTTTCTCTCTTTTTCTCTCTCTCTTTCTCTCTGTTTTTCTCTCTCTTTTTCTCTTTCGTTTTCTCTTTTCTCTCTCTTTTTCTCTCACTTTTTCTCTTTTTCTCTCTTCTTCTCTCTCTTCTTCTCTCTTTCTCTCTTTTACTCTCTCTCTGTTTCTCTTGTTCTCTTTCTCTCTTTTTTGTCTCTTTATCTCTTTCTCTCTTTTTCTCTCTCTTGTTCTTTCCATTTTTCTCTTTTTCTCTCTTTTTCTCTCTCTCTTTCTCTCTTTTTCTCTCTCTTTTTCTTTCTCTCTCTTACTCTCTCTCTTTTCCTCTCTCTTTTTCTCTCTCTTTTTCTCTCTTTTTCTCTTTTTCTCTCTTTTTCTCTCTCTTTTTCTCTCTTTTTCTCTCTCTTTTTCTTTCTCTCTCTCTTTTTCTCTCTTTTTTCTCTCTCTTTTTCTCCTTTTCTCTTTTTCTCTTTTACTCTCTCTGTTTCTCTTTTCTCTTTCTCTCTTTTTTGTCTCATTCTCTCTTTCTCTCTTTTTCTCTCTCTTTTTCTCTCTTTTTTTCTCTCTCTTTTTCTCTGTCGTTTTCTGTTTCTCTCTCTTTTTCTCTTTTTCTCTCTCTTTTTGTCTCTTTCTCTCTTTTACTCTCTCTGTTTCTCTATTTCTCTTTCTCTCTTTTTTGTCTCTTTATCTCATCCTCTCTTTTTCTCTCTCTTTTTCTTTCTCTTTTTCTCTTTTTCTCTCTTTTTCTCTCTCTTTCTCTCTTTTTCTCTCTCTTTTTCTCTCTGTTTTTCTCTCTCTTTTTCTCTCTCTTTTTCTCTTTTTCTCTTTCTCTCTTTTACTCTCTCTTTTTCTCTTTTTCTCTCTATTTCTCACTCATTTTCTCTCTATTTTTCTCTTTTTCGCTCTCTTTTCCTCTTTTTCTCTATCTTTTTCTCTAACTTTTTCTCTCTTTTTCTCTCTTTCTCGCTTTTACTCTCTCTGTTTCTCTTTTTCTCTTTCTCTCTTTTTTGTCTCTTTAACTCTTTCTCTCTTTTTCTCTCTCTTTTCGTTTCTCTTCTTCTCTTTTTCTCTCTTTCTCTCTTTTTCTCTCTCTCTTTCTCTCTTTTTCTATCTCTTTTTCTCTCTTTTTCTCTCTCGATTCTCTTTTTCTCTCTCTTTTTCTCTTTTTCTCTCACTTTTCTCTTTTTCTCTCGCCTTTTCTCTCTCTTTTTCTTCCTCGCTTTATCACTTTTTCTCTCTTTCTCTTTTTTCTCACTTTTCTCTCTCATTTTCTCTTTTTCTCTTTTTCTCTTTTTCACTCTTTTTCTCTCTTTTCTCTCTCTTTTTCTTTCTCTCTCTCTCTCTTTCTCTCTCTATTTCTCTCTCTTTTTCTCTTTTTCTCTTTCTCACTTTTACTCTCTCTTTTTCACTTTTTCTCTCTTTTTCTCTCTTTTTCTCTCTCTTTTTCTCTCTCTTTTTCTCTCTCGTTTTCTCTTTTTCTCTCACTTTTTCTCTTTTTCTCTCTTCTTCTCTCTCTTCTTCTCTCTTTCTCTCTTTTACTCTCTCTCTGTTTCTCTTGTTCTCTTTCTCTCTTTTTTGTCTCTTTATCTCTTTCTCTCTTTTTCTCTCTCTTGTTCTTTCCATTTTTCTCTTTTTCTCTCTTTTTCTCTCTCTCTTTCTCTCTTTTTCTCTCTCTTTTTCTTTCTCTCTCTTACTCTCTCTCTTTTTCTCTCTGTTTTTCTCTCTCTTTTTCTCTCTTTTTCTCTTTTTCTCTCTTTTTCTCTCTCTTTTTCTCTCTTTTTCTCTCTCTTTTTCTTTCTCTCTCTCTTTTTCTCTCTTTTTTCTCTCTCTTTTTCTCTCTGTTTTTCTCTCTCTTTTTCTCTCTCGTTTTCTCTTTTTCTCTCTCTTTTTCTCTTTTTCTCTCACTATATCTTTTTCTCTCTTTTTCTCTCTCTTTTTCTCTCTTTCTCTCTTTTACTCTCTCTGTTTCTCTTTTTCTCTTTCTCTCTTTTTTCTCTTTTTCTCACTCTCTTTCTCTCTTTTTCTCTCTCTTTTTCTCTCTGTTTTTCTCTCTCTTTTTCTCTGTCGTTTTCTCTTTTCTCTCTATTTTTCTCTCACTTTTTCTCTTTTTCTCTCTTCTTCTCTCTCTTCTTCTCTCTTTCTCTCTTTTACTCTCTCTCTGTTTCTCTTGTTCTCTTTCTCTCTTTTTTGTCTCTTTATCTCTTTCTCTCTTTTTCTCTCTCTTGTTCTTTCCATTTTTCTCTTTTTCTCTCTTTTTCTCTCTCTCTTTCTCTCTTTTTCTCTCTCTTTTTCTTACTCTCTCTTACTCTCTCACTTTTTCTCTCTCTTTTTCTCTCTCTTTTTCTCTCTTTTTCTCTTTTTCTCTCTTTTTCTCTCTCTTTTTCTTTCTCTCTCTTTTTCTCTCTTTTTTCTCTCTCTTTTTCTCCTTTTCTCTTTTTCTCTTTTACTCTCTCTGTTTCTCTTGTCTCTTTCTCTCTTTTTTGTCTCTTTCTCTCTTTCTCTCTTTTTCTCTCTCTTTTTTTTCTCTTTTTTTCTCTTTCTCTCTTTCTCTCTTTTTCTCTGTCGTTCTCTCTTTTTCTCTCTCTTTTCTCTCTATTTTTCTCTCTCGTTTTCTCTGTCGTTTTCTGTTTCTCTCTCTTTTTCTCTTTTTCTCTCTCTTTTTCTCTTTTTCTCTCTTTTACTCTCTCTGTTTCTCTTTTTCTCTTTCTCTCTTTTTTGTCTCTTTATCTCTTTGTCTCTTTTTCTCTCTCTTTTTCTTTCTCTTTTTCTCTTTTTCTCTCTCTCTTTTTCTCTCTCTCTTTCTCTCTTTTTCTCTCTCTTTTTCTCTCTGCTTTTCCCTCTCTTTTTCTCTCTCGTTTTCTCTTTTTCTCTCACTTTTTCTCTTTTTCTCTCTTTTTCTCTTTTTCTCTTTCTCACTTTTACTCTCCCTTTTTCACTTTTTCTCTCTTTTTCTCTCACTTTTTCTCTTTGTTTTTCTCTCTCTTTTTCTCTCTCGTTTTCTCTTTTTCTCTCTCTTTTTCTCTTTTACTCTCACTTTATCTTTTTCTCTCTCTTTTTCTCTCTTTCTCTCTTTTACTCTCTCTGTTTCTCTTTTTCTCTTTCTCTCTTTTTTGTCTCTTTATCTCTTTCTCTCTTTTTCTCTCTCTTTTTCTTTCTCTTTTTCTCTTTTTCTCACTCTCTTTCTCTCTTTTTCTCTCTCTTTTTCTTTCTCTCTCTTACTCTCTCTCTTTTTCTCTCTGTTTTTCTCTCTCTTTTTCTCTCTTTTTCTCTTTTTCTCTCTTTTTCTCTCTCTTTTTCTCTCTTTTTCTCTCTCTTTTTCTTTCTCTCTCTCTTTTTCTCTCTTTTTTCTCTCTCTTTTTCTCTCTGTTTTTCTCTCTCTTTTTCTCTCTCGTTTTCTCTTTTTCTCTCTCTTTTTCTCTTTTTCTCTCACTATATCTTTTTCTCTCTTTTTCTCTCTCTTTTTCTCTCTTTCTCTCTTTTACTCTCTCTGTTTCTCTTTTTCTCTTTCTCTCTTTTTTCTCTTTTTCTCACTCTCTTTCTCTCTTTTTCTCTCTTTTTCTCTCTGTTTTTCTCTCTCTTTTTCTCTGTCGTTTTCTCTTTTCTCTCTCTTTTTCTCTCACTTTTTCTCTTTTTCTCTCTTCTTCTCTCTCTTCTTCTCTCTTTCTCTCTTTTACTCTCTCTCTGTTTCTCTTGTTCTCTTTCTCTATTTTTTGTCTCTTTATCTCTTTCTCTCTTTTCTCTCTCTTGTTCTTTCCATTTTTCTCTTTTTCTCTCTTTTTCTCTCTCTCTTTCTCTCTTTTTCTCTCTCTTTTTCTTTCTCTCTCTTACTCACTCTTTTTCTCTCTCTTTTTCTCTCTCTTTTTCTCTCTTTTTCTCTTTTTCTCTCTTTTTCTCTCTCTTTTTCTCTCTTTTTCTCTCTCTTTTTCTTTCTCTCTCTTTTTCTCTCTTTTTTCTCTCTCTTTTTCTCCTTTTCTCTTTTTCTCTTTTACTCTCTCTGTTTCTCTTGTCTCTTTCTCTCTTTTTTGTCTCTTTCTCGCTTTCTCTCTTTTTCTCTCTCTTTTTTTTCTCTTTTTCTCTCTTTTTCTCTCTCTCTTTCTCTCTTTTTCTCTCTCTTTTTCTTTCTCTCTCTTACTCTCTCACTTTTTCTCTCTGTTTTTCTCTCTCTTTTTCTCTCTCGTTTTCTCTTTTTCTCTCTCTTTTTCTCTTTTACTCTCACTTTATCTTTTTCTCTCTCTTTTTCTCTCTTTTCTCTCTTTTACTCTCTCTGTTTCTCTTTTTCTCTTTCTCTCTTTTTTGTCTCTTTATCTCTTTCTCTCTTTTTCTCTCTCTTTTTCTTTCTCTTTTTCTCTTTTTCTCACTCTCTTTCTCACTTTTTCTCTCTCTTTTTCTCTCTGTTTTTCTCTCTCTTTTTCTCTGTCGTTTTCTCTTTTTCTCTCTCATTTTCTCTCACTTTTTCTCTTTTTCTCTGTTTTTCTCTCCTTCTCTCTTTCTCTCTTTTACTCTCTCTCTTTTTCTCTTTTTCTCACTCTCTCTTTTTTGTCTCTTTATCTCTTTCTCTCTTTTTCTCTCTCTTTTTCTCTCTGTTTTTCTCTCTCTTTTTCTCTCTCTTTTTCTCTCTCGTTTTCTCTTTTTCTCTCTCTTTTTCTCTCACTTTATCTATTTCTCTCTTTTTCTCTCTCTTTTTGTCTCTTTCTCTCTTTTACTCTCTCTGTTTCTCTATTTCTCTTTCTCTCTTTTTTGTCTCTTTATCTCATTCTCTCTTTTTCTCTCTCTTTTTCTTTCTCTTTTTCTCTTTTTCTCTCTTTTTCTCTCTCTCTTTCTCTCTTTTCTCTCTCTTTTTCTCTCTGTTTTCCTCTCTCTTTTTCTCTCTCTTTTTCTCTTTTTCTCTTTCTCTCTTTTACTCTCTCTTTTTCTCTTTTTCTCTCTATTTCTCACTCATTTTCTCTCTGTTTTTCTCTTTTTCACTCTCTTTTCCTCTTTTTCTCTGTCTTTTTCTCTTTTTCTCTCACTTTTTCTCTCTTTTTCTCTCTTTCTCTCTTTTACTCTCTCTGTTTCTCTTTTTCTCTTTCTCTCTTTTTTCTCTTTATCTCACTCTCTTTCTCTCTTTTTCTCTCTCTTTTTCTCTCTGTTTTTCTCTCTCTTTTTCTCTGTCGTTTTCCCTTTTTCTCTCTCTTTTTCTCTTTTTCTCTCACTTTATCTTTTTCTCTCTTTTTCTCTCTCTTTTTCTCTCTTTCTCTCTTTTACTCTCTCTGTTTCTCTTTTTCTCTTTCTCTCTTTTTTCTCTTTATCTCACTCTCTTTCTCTCTTTTTCTCTCTATTTTTCTCTTTTTCTCTCTATTTCTCACTTATTTTCTCTCTGTTTTTCTCTTTTTCGCTCTCTTTTCCTCTTTTTCTCTATCTTTTTGTATTTTTCTCTCACTTTTTCTCTCTTTTTCTCTCTTTCTCTCTTTTACTCTCTCTGTTTCTCTTTTTCTCTTTCTCTCTTTTTTGTCTCTTTAACACTTTCTCTCTTTTTCTCTCTCTTTTCGTTTCTCTTCTTCTCTTTTTCTCTCTTTCTTTCTCTCTCTTTTTCTTTCTCTTTTTCTATCTCTTTTTCTCTCTTTTTCTCTCTCGTTTTCTCTTTTTCTCTCTCTTTTTCTCTCACTTTTCTCTTTTTCTCTCTTTTTCGCTCGCTTTTTCTCTCTCTTTTTCTTTCTCGCTTTATCACTTTTTCTCTCTTTCTCTTTTTTCTCACTTTTCTCTCTCATTTTCTCTTTTTCTCTTTTTCTCTCTTTCTCTCTTTTTCTCTCTTTTTCTCTGTCTTTTTCTTTCTCTCTCTCTTTTTCTCTCTCTATTTCTCTCTCTTTTTCTCTTTCTCACTTTTACTCTCTTTCACTTTTTCTCTCTTTTACTCTCTCTTTTTCTCTCTGTTTTTATCTCTCTTTTTCTCTCTCGTTTTCTCTTTTTCTCTCTCTTTTTCTCTTTTTCTCTCACTATATCTTTTTCTCTCTTTTTCTCTCTCTTTTTCTCTCTTTCTCTCTTTTACTCTCTCTGTTTCTCTTTTTCTCTTTCTCTCTTTTTTCTCTTTTTCTCACTCTCTTTCTCTCTTTTTCTCTCTCTCTTTCTCTCTGTTTTTCTCTCTCTTTTTCTCTTTCGTTTTCTCTTTTCTCTCTCTTTTTCTCTCACTTTTTCTCTTTTTCTCTCTTCTTCTCTCTCTTCTTCTCTCTTTCTCTCTTTTACTCTCTCTCTGTTTCTCTTGTTCTCTTTCTCTCTTTTTTGTCTCTTTATCTCTTTCTCTCTTTTTCTCTCTCTTGTTCTTTCCATTTTTCTCTTTTTCTCTCTTTTTCTCTCTCTCTTTCTCTCTTTTTCTCTCTCTTTTTCTTTCTCTCTCTTACTCTCTCTCTTTTCCTCTCTCTTTTTCTCTCTCTTTTTCTCTCTTTTTCTCTTTTTCTCTCTTTTTCTCTCTCTTTTTCTCTCTTTTTCTCTCTCTTTTTCTTTCTCTCTCTCTTTTTCTCTCTTTTTTCTCTCTCTTTTTCTCCTTTTCTCTTTTTCTCTTTTACTCTCTCTGTTTCTCTTTTCTCTTTCTCTCTTTTTTGTCTCATTCTCTCTTTCTCTCTTTTTCTCTCTCTTTTTCTCTCTTTTTTTCTCTCTCTTTTTCTCTGTCGTTTTCTGTTTCTCTCTCTTTTTCTCTTTTTCTCTCTCTTTTTGTCTCTTTCTCTCTTTTACTCTCTCTGTTTCTCTATTTCTCTTTCTCTCTTTTTTGTCTCTTTATCTCATCCTCTCTTTTTCTCTCTCTTTTTCTTTCTCTTTTTCTCTTTTTCTCTCTTTTTCTCTCTCTTTCTCTCTTTTTCTCTCTCTTTTTCTCTCTGTTTTTCTCTCTCTTTTTCTCTCTCTTTTTCTCTTTTTCTCTTTCTCTCTTTTACTCTCTCTTTTTCTCTTTTTCTCTCTATTTCTCACTCATTTTCTCTCTATTTTTCTCTTTTTCGCTCTCTTTTCCTCTTTTTCTCTATCTTTTTCTCTAACTTTTTCTCTCTTTTTCTCTCTTTCTCGCTTTTACTCTCTCTGTTTCTCTTTTTCTCTTTCTCTCTTTTTTGTCTCTTTAACTCTTTCTCTCTTTTTCTCTCTCTTTTCGTTTCTCTTCTTCTCTTTTTCTCTCTTTCTCTCTTTTTCTCTCTCTCTTTCTCTCTTTTTCTATCTCTTTTTCTCTCTTTTTCTCTCTCGATTTCTCTTTTTCTCTCTCTTTTTCTCTTTTTCTCTCACTTTTCTCTTTTTCTCTCGCCTTTTCTCTCTCTTTTTCTTCCTCGCTTTATCACTTTTTCTCTCTTTCTCTTTTTTCTCACTTTTCTCTCTCATTTTCTCTTTTTCTCTTTTTCTCTTTTTCTCTCTTTTCCTCTCTCTCTTTCTCTCTTTTTCTCTCTCTTTTTCTTTCTCTCTCTTACTCTCTCTCTTTTTCTCTCTGTTTTTCTCTCTCTTTTTCTCTCTTTTTCTCTTTTTCTCTCTTTTTCTCTCTCTTTTTCTCTCTTTTTCTCTCTCTTTTTCTTTCTCTCTCTCTTTTTCTCTCTTTTTTCTCTCTCTTTTTCTCTCTGTTTTTCTCTCTCTTTTTCTCTCTCGTTTTCTCTTTTTCTCTCTCTTTTTCTCTTTTTCTCTCACTATATCTTTTTCTCTCTTTTTCTCTCTCTTTTTCTCTCTTTCTCTCTTTTACTCTCTCTGTTTCTCTTTTTCTCTTTCTCTCTTTTTTCTCTTTTTCTCACTCTCTTTCTCTCTTTTTCTCTCTCTTTTTCTCTCTGTTTTTCTCTCTCTTTTTCTCTGTCGTTTTCTCTTTTCTCTCTATTTTTCTCTCACTTTTTCTCTTTTTCTCTCTTCTTCTCTCTCTTCTTCTCTCTTTCTCTCTTTTACTCTCTCTCTGTTTCTCTTGTTCTCTTTCTCTCTTTTTTGTCTCTTTATCTCTTTCTCTCTTTTTCTCTCTCTTGTTCTTTCCATTTTTCTCTCTTTCTCTCTTTTTCTCTCTCTTTTTCTTTCTCTCTCTTACTCTCTCTCTCTTTCTCTCTCTTTTTCTCTCTCTTTTTCTCTCTTTTTCTCTATTTCTCTCTTTTTCTCTCTCTTTTTCTTTCTCTTTTTCTCTTTTTCTCACTCTCTTTCTCTCTTTTTCTCTCTCTTTTTCTTTCTCTCTCTTACTCTCTCTCTTTTTCTCTCTGTTTTTCTCTCTCTTTTTCTCTCTTTTTCTCTTTTTCTCTCTTTTTCTCTCTCTTTTTCTCTCTTTTTCTCTCTCTTTTTCTTTCTCTCTCTCTTTTTCTCTCTTTTTTCTCTCTCTTTTTCTCTCTGTTTTTCTCTCTCTTTTTCTCTCTCGTTTTCTCTTTTTCTCTCTCTTTTTCTCTTTTTCTCTCACTATATCTTTTTCTCTCTTTTTCTCTCTCTTTTTCTCTCTTTCTCTCTTTTACTCTCTCTGTTTCTCTTTTTCTCTTTCTCTCTTTTTTCTCTTTTTCTCACTCTCTTTCTCTCTTTTTCTCTCTTTTTCTCTCTGTTTTTCTCTCTCTTTTTCTCTGTCGTTTTCTCTTTTCTCTCTCTTTTTCTCTCACTTTTTCTCTTTTTCTCTCTTCTTCTCTCTCTTCTTCTCTCTTTCTCTCTTTTACTCTCTCTCTGTTTCTCTTGTTCTCTTTCTCTATTTTTTGTCTCTTTATCTCTTTCTCTCTTTTTCTCTCTCTTGTTCTTTCCATTTTTCTCTTTTTCTCTCTTTTTCTCTCTCTCTTTCTCTCTTTTTCTCTCTCTTTTTCTTTCTCTCTCTTACTCACTCTTTTTCTCTCTCTTTTTCTCTCTCTTTTTCTCTCTTTTTCTCTTTTTCTCTCTTTTTCTCTCTCTTTTTCTCTCTTTTTCTCTCTCTTTTTCTTTCTCTCTCTTTTTCTCTCTTTTTTCTCTCTCTTTTTCTCCTTTTCTCTTTTTCTCTTTTACTCTCTCTGTTTCTCTTGTCTCTTTCTCTCTTTTTTGTCTCTTTCTCGCTTTCTCTCTTTTTCTCTCTCTTTTTTTTCTCTTTTTCTCTCTTTTTCTCTCTCTCTTTCTCTCTTTTTCTCTCTCTTTTTCTTTCTCTCTCTTACTCTCTCACTTTTTCTCTCTGTTTTTCTCTCTCTTTTTCTCTCTCGTTTTCTCTTTTTCTCTCTCTTTTTCTCTTTTACTCTCACTTTATCTTTTTCTCTCTCTTTTTCTCTCTTTCTCTCTTTTACTCTCTCTGTTTCTCTTTTTCTCTTTCTCTCTTTTTTGTCTCTTTATCTCTTTCTCTCTTTTTCTCTCTCTTTTTCTTTCTCTTTTTCTCTTTTTCTCACTCTCTTTCTCACTTTTTCTCTCTCTTTTTCTCTCTGTTTTTCTCTCTCTTTTTCTCTGTCGTTTTCTCTTTTTCTCTCTCATTTTCTCTCACTTTTTCTCTTTTTCTCTGTTTTTCTCTCCTTCTCTCTTTCTCTCTTTTACTCTCTCTCTTTTTCTCTTTTTCTCACTCTCTCTTTTTTGTCTCTTTATCTCTTTCTCTCTTTTTCTCTCTCTTTTTCTCTCTGTTTTTCTCTCTCTTTTTCTCTCTCTTTTTCTCTCTCGTTTTCTCTTTTTCTCTCTCTTTTTCTCTCACTTTATCTATTTCTCTCTTTTTCTCTCTCTTTTTGTCTCTTTCTCTCTTTTACTCTCTCTGTTTCTCTATTTCTCTTTCTCTCTTTTTTGTCTCTTTATCTCATTCTCTCTTTTTCTCTCTCTTTTTCTTTCTCTTTTTCTCTTTTTCTCTCTTTTTCTCTCTCTCTTTCTCTCTTTTCTCTCTCTTTTTCTCTCTGTTTTCCTCTCTCTTTTTCTCTCTCTTTTTCTCTTTTTCTCTTTCTCTCTTTTACTCTCTCTTTTTCTCTTTTTCTCTCTATTTCTCACTCATTTTCTCTCTGTTTTTCTCTTTTTCACTCTCTTTTCCTCTTTTTCTCTGTCTTTTTCTCTTTTTCTCTCACTTTTTCTCTCTTTTTCTCTCTTTCTCTCTTTTACTCTCTCTGTTTCTCTTTTTCTCTTTCTCTCTTTTTTCTCTTTATCTCACTCTCTTTCTCTCTTTTTCTCTCTCTTTTTCTCTCTGTTTTTCTCTCTCTTTTTCTCTGTCGTTTTCCCTTTTTCTCTCTCTTTTTCTCTTTTTCTCTCACTTTATCTTTTTCTCTCTTTTTCTCTCTCTTTTTCTCTCTTTCTCTCTTTTACTCTCTCTGTTTCTCTTTTTCTCTTTCTCTCTTTTTTCTCTTTATCTCACTCTCTTTCTCTCTTTTTCTCTCTATTTTTCTCTTTTTCTCTCTATTTCTCACTTATTTTCTCTCTGTTTTTCTCTTTTTCGCTCTCTTTTCCTCTTTTTCTCTATCTTTTTGTATTTTTCTCTCACTTTTTCTCTCTTTTTCTCTCTTTCTCTCTTTTACTCTCTCTGTTTCTCTTTTTCTCTTTCTCTCTTTTTTGTCTCTTTAACACTTTCTCTCTTTTTCTCTCTCTTTTCGTTTCTCTTCTTCTCTTTTTCTCTCTTTCTTTCTCTCTCTTTTTCTTTCTCTTTTTCTATCTCTTTTTCTCTCTTTTTCTCTCTCGTTTTCTCTTTTTCTCTCTCTTTTTCTCTCACTTTTCTCTTTTTCTCTCTTTTTCGCTCGCTTTTTCTCTCTCTTTTTCTTTCTCGCTTTATCACTTTTTCTCTCTTTCTCTTTTTTCTCACTTTTCTCTCTCATTTTCTCTTTTTCTCTTTTTCTCTCTTTCTCTCTTTTTCTCTCTTTTTCTCTGTCTTTTTCTTTCTCTCTCTCTTTTTCTCTCTCTATTTCTCTCTCTTTTTCTCTTTCTCACTTTTACTCTCTTTCACTTTTTCTCTCTTTTACTCTCTCTTTTTCTCTCTGTTTTTATCTCTCTTTTTCTCTCTCGTTTTCTCTTTTTCTCTCTCTTTTTCTCTTTTTCTCTCACTATATCTTTTTCTCTCTTTTTCTCTCTCTTTTTCTCTCTTTCTCTCTTTTACTCTCTCTGTTTCTCTTTTTCTCTTTCTCTCTTTTTTCTCTTTTTCTCACTCTCTTTCTCTCTTTTTCTCTCTCTCTTTCTCTCTGTTTTTCTCTCTCTTTTTCTCTTTCGTTTTCTCTTTTCTCTCTCTTTTTCTCTCACTTTTTCTCTTTTTCTCTCTTCTTCTCTCTCTTCTTCTCTCTTTCTCTCTTTTACTCTCTCTCTGTTTCTCTTGTTCTCTTTCTCTCTTTTTTGTCTCTTTATCTCTTTCTCTCTTTTTCTCTCTCTTGTTCTTTCCATTTTTCTCTTTTTCTCTCTTTTTCTCTCTCTCTTTCTCTCTTTTTCTCTCTCTTTTTCTTTCTCTCTCTTACTCTCTCTCTTTTCCTCTCTCTTTTTCTCTCTCTTTTTCTCTCTTTTTCTCTTTTTCTCTCTTTTTCTCTCTCTTTTTCTCTCTTTTTCTCTCTCTTTTTCTTTCTCTCTCTCTTTTTCTCTCTTTTTTCTCTCTCTTTTTCTCCTTTTCTCTTTTTCTCTTTTACTCTCTCTGTTTCTCTTTTCTCTTTCTCTCTTTTTTGTCTCATTCTCTCTTTCTCTCTTTTTCTCTCTCTTTTTCTCTCTTTTTTTCTCTCTCTTTTTCTCTGTCGTTTTCTGTTTCTCTCTCTTTTTCTCTTTTTCTCTCTCTTTTTGTCTCTTTCTCTCTTTTACTCTCTCTGTTTCTCTATTTCTCTTTCTCTCTTTTTTGTCTCTTTATCTCATCCTCTCTTTTTCTCTCTCTTTTTCTTTCTCTTTTTCTCTTTTTCTCTCTTTTTCTCTCTCTTTCTCTCTTTTTCTCTCTCTTTTTCTCTCTGTTTTTCTCTCTCTTTTTCTCTCTCTTTTTCTCTTTTTCTCTTTCTCTCTTTTACTCTCTCTTTTTCTCTTTTCTCTCTATTTCTCACTCATTTTCTCTCTATTTTTCTCTTTTTCGCTCTCTTTTCCTCTTTTTCTCTATCTTTTTCTCTAACTTTTTCTCTCTTTTTCTCTCTTTCTCGCTTTTACTCTCTCTGTTTCTCTTTTTCTCTTTCTCTCTTTTTTGTCTCTTTAACTCTTTCTCTCTTTTTCTCTCTCTTTTCGTTTCTCTTCTTCTCTTTTTCTCTCTTTCTCTCTTTTTCTCTCTCTCTTTCTCTCTTTTTCTATCTCTTTTTCTCTCTTTTTCTCTCTCGATTTCTCTTTTTCTCTCTCTTTTTCTCTTTTTCTCTCACTTTTCTCTTTTTCTCTCGCCTTTTCTCTCTCTTTTTCTTCCTCGCTTTATCACTTTTTCTCTCTTTCTCTTTTTTCTCACTTTTCTCTCTCATTTTCTCTTTTTCTCTTTTTCTCTTTTTCTCTCTTTTCCTCTCTCTCTTTCTCTCTTTTTCTCTCTCTTTTTCTTTCTCTCTCTTACTCTCTCTCTTTTTCTCTCTGTTTTTCTCTCTCTTTTTCTCTCTTTTTCTCTTTTTCTCTCTTTTTCTCTCTCTTTTTCTCTCTTTTTCTCTCTCTTTTTCTTTCTCTCTCTCTTTTTCTCTCTTTTTTCTCTCTCTTTTTCTCTCTGTTTTTCTCTCTCTTTTTCTCTCTCGTTTTCTCTTTTTCTCTCTCTTTTTCTCTTTTTCTCTCACTATATCTTTTTCTCTCTTTTTCTCTCTCTTTTTCTCTCTTTCTCTCTTTTACTCTCTCTGTTTCTCTTTTTCTCTTTCTCTCTTTTTTCTCTTTTTCTCACTCTCTTTCTCTCTTTTTCTCTCTCTTTTTCTCTCTGTTTTTCTCTCTCTTTTTCTCTGTCGTTTTCTCTTTTCTCTCTATTTTTCTCTCACTTTTTCTCTTTTTCTCTCTTCTTCTCTCTCTTCTTCTCTCTTTCTCTCTTTTACTCTCTCTCTGTTTCTCTTGTTCTCTTTCTCTCTTTTTTGTCTCTTTATCTCTTTCTCTCTTTTTCTCTCTCTTGTTCTTTCCATTTTTCTCTCTTTCTCTCTTTTTCTCTCTCTTTTTCTTTCTCTCTCTTACTCTCTCTCTCTTTCTCTCTCTTTTTCTCTCTCTTTTTCTCTCTTTTTCTCTTTTTCTCTCTTTTTCTCTCTCTTTTTCTCTCTTTTTCTCTATCTTTTTCTTTCTCTCTCTTTTTCTCTCTTTTTTCTCTCTCTTTTTCTCCTTTTCTCTTTTTCTCTTTTACTCTCTCTGTTTCTCTTGTCTCTTTCTCTCGTTTTTGTCTCTTTCTCTCTTTCTCTCTTTTTCTCTCTCTTTTTTTTCTCTTTTTTCTCTTTCTCTCTTTCTCTCTTTTTCTCTGTTGTTCTCTCTTTTTCTCTCTCTTTTTCTCTCTTTTTTTCTCTCTCTTTTTCTCTGTCGTTTTCTGTTTCTCTCTCTTTTTCTCTTTTACTCTCTCTTTTTCTCTTTTTCTCTCTTTTACTCTCTCTGTTTCTCTTGTTCTCTTTCTCTCTTTTTTGTCTCTTTATCTCTTTGTCTCTTTTTCTCTCTCTTTTTCTTTCTCTTTTTCTCTTTTTCTCTCTCTCTTTTTCTCTCTCTCTTTCTCTCTTTTTCTCTCTCATTTTCTCTCTGCTTTTCCCTCTCTTTTTCTCTCTCGTTTTCTCTTTTTCTCTCACTTTTTCTCTTTTTCTCTCTTTTTCTCTCTCTTTTTCTCTTTTTCTCTTTCTCACTTTTACTCTCCCTTTTTCACTTTTTCTCTCTTTTTCTCTCACTTTTTCTCTCTGTTTTTCTCTCTCTTTTTCTCTCTCGTTTTCTCTTTTTCTCTCTCTTTTTCTCTTTTACTCTCACTTTATCTTTTTCTCTCTCTTTTTCTCTCTTTCTCTCTTTTACTCTCTCTGTTTCTCTTTTTCTCTTTCTCTCTTTTTTGTCTCTTTATCTCTTTCTCTCTTTTTCTCTCTCTTTTTCTTTCTCTTTTTCTCTTTTTCTCACTCTCTTTCTCACTTTTTCTCTCTCTTTTTCTCTCTGTTTTTCTCTCTCTTTTTCTCTGTCGTTTTCTCTTTTTCTCTCTCATTTTCTCTCACTTTTTCTCTTTTTCTCTGTTTTTCTCTCCTTCTCTCTTTCTCTCTTTTACTCTCTCTCTTTTTCTCTTTTTCTCACTCTCTCTTTTTTGTCTCTTTATCTCTTTCTCTCTTTTTCTCTCTCTTTTTCTCTCTGTTTTTCTCTCTCTTTTTCTCTCTCTTTTTCTCTCTCGTTTTCTCTTTTTCTCTCTCTTTTTCTCTCACTTTATCTATTTCTCTCTTTTTCTCTCTCTTTTTGTCTCTTTCTCTCTTTTACTCTCTCTGTTTCTCTATTTCTCTTTCTCTCTTTTTTGTCTCTTTATCTCATTCTCTCTTTTTCTCTCTCTTTTTCTTTCTCTTTTTCTCTTTTTCTCTCTTTTTCTCTCTCTCTTTCTCTCTTTTCTCTCTCTTTTTCTCTCTGTTTTCCTCTCTCTTTTTCTCTCTCTTTTTCTCTTTTTCTCTTTCTCTCTTTTACTCTCTCTTTTTCTCTTTTTCTCTCTATTTCTCACTCATTTTCTCTCTGTTTTTCTCTTTTTCACTCTCTTTTCCTCTTTTTCTCTGTCTTTTTCTCTCACTTTTTCTCTCTTTTTCTCTCTTTCTCTCTTTTACTCTCTCTGTTTCTCTTTTTCTCTTTCTCTCTTTTTTTCTCTTTATCTCACTCTCTTTCTCTCTTTTTCTCTCTCTTTTTCTCTCTGTTTTTCTCTCTCTTTTTCTCTGTCGTTTTCCCTTTTTCTCTCTCTTTTTCTCTTTTTCTCTCACTTTATCTTTTTCTCTCTTTTTCTCTCTCTTTTTCTCTCTTTCTCTCTTTTACTCTCTCTGTTTCTCTTTTTCTCTTTCTCTCTTTTTTCTCTTTATCTCACTCTCTTTCTCTCTTTTTCTCTCTATTTTTCTCTTTTTCTCTCTATTTCTCACTTATTTTCTCTCTGTTTTTCTCTTTTTCGCTCTCTTTTCCTCTTTTTCTCTATCTTTTTGTATTTTTCTCTCACTTTTTCTCTCTTTTTCTCTCTTTCTCTCTTTTACTCTCTCTGTTTCTCTTTTTCTCTTTCTCTCTTTTTTGTCTCTTTAACACTTTCTCTCTTTTTCTCTCTCTTTTCGTTTCTCTTCTTCTCTTTTTCTCTCTTTCTTTCTCTCTCTTTTTCTTTCTCTTTTTCTATCTCTTTTTCTCTCTTTTTCTCTCTCGTTTTCTCTTTTTCTCTCTCTTTTTCTCTCACTTTTCTCTTTTTCTCTCTTTTTCGCTCGCTTTTTCTCTCTCTTTTTCTTTCTCGCTTTATCACTTTTTCTCTCTTTCTCTTTTTTCTCACTTTTCTCTCTCATTTTCTCTTTTTCTCTTTTTCTCTCTTTCTCTCTTTTTCTCTCTTTTTCTCTGTCTTTTTCTTTCTCTCTCTCTTTTTCTCTCTCTATTTCTCTCTCTTTTTCTCTTTCTCACTTTTACTCTCTTTCACTTTTTCTCTCTTTTACTCTCTCTTTTTCTCTCTGTTTTTATCTCTCTTTTTCTCTCTCGTTTTCTCTTTTTCTCTCTCTTTTTCTCTTTTTCTCTCACTATATCTTTTTCTCTCTTTTTCTCTCTCTTTTTCTCTCTTTCTCTCTTTTACTCTCTCTGTTTCTCTTTTTCTCTTTCTCTCTTTTTTCTCTTTTTCTCACTCTCTCTTTTTCTCTCTGTTTTTCTCTCTTTTTCTCTTTTTCTCTCTTTTTCTCTCTTTTTCTCTCTCTTTTTCTCTCTTTTTCTCTCTCTTTTTCTTTCTCTCTCTTTTTCTCTCTTTTTTCTCTCTCTTTTTCTCCTTTTCTCTTTTTCTCTTTTACTCTCTCTGTTTCTCTTGTCTCTTTCTCTCTTTTTCTCTCTCTTTTTTTTCTCTTTTTTCTCTTTCTCTCTTTCTCTCTTTTTCTCTGTCTTTTTCTGTTTCTCTCACTTTTTCTCTTTTTCTCTCTCTTTTTCTCTCTTTTACTCTCTCTGTTTCTCTTTTTCTCTTTCTCTCTTTTTTGTCTCTTTATCTCTTTGTCTCTTTTTCTCTCTCTTTTTCTTTCTCTTTTTCTCTTTTTCTCTCTCTCTTTTTCTCTCTCTCTTTCTCTCTTTTTCTCTCTCTTTTTCTCTCTGCTTTTCCCTCTCTTTTTCTCTCTCGTTTTCTCTTTTTCTCTCACTTTTTCTCTTTTTCTCTCTTTCTCTCTCTCTTTTTCTCTGTCGTTTTCTGTTTCTCTCTCTTTTTCTCTTTTTCTCTCTCTTTTTGTCTCTTTCTCTCTTTTACTCTCTCTGTTTCTCTATTTCTCTTTCTCTCTTTTTTGTCTCTTTATCTCATCCTCTCTTTTTCTCTCTCTTTTTCTTTCTCTTTTTCTCTTTTTCTCTCTTTTTCTCTCTCTTTCTCTCTTTTTCTCTCTCTTTTTCTCTCTGTTTTTCTCTCTCTTTTTCTCTCTCTTTTTCTCTTTTTCTCTTTCTCTCTTTTACTCTCTCTTTTTCTCTTTTTCTCTCTATTTCTCACTCATTTTCTCTCTGTTTTTCTCTTTTTCGCTCTCTTTTCCTCTTTTTCTCTATCTTTTTCTCTAACTTTTTCTCTCTTTTTCTCTCTTTCTCTCTTTTACTCTCTCTGTTTCTCTTTTTCTCTTTCTCTCTTTTTTGTCTCTTTAACTCTTTCTCTCTTTTTCTCTCTCTTTTCGTTTCTCTTCTTCTCTTTTTCTCACTTTCTCTCTTTTTCTCTCTCTCTTTCTCTCTTTTTCTATCTCTTTTTCTCTCTTTTTCTCTCTCGATTTCTCTTTTTCTCTCTCTTTTTCTCTTTTTCTCTCACTTTTCTCTTTTTCTCTCTTTTTCGCTCGCTTTTTCTCTCTCTTTTTCTTCCTCGCTTTATCACTTTTTCTCTCTTTCTCTTTTTTCTCACTTTTCTCTCTCATTTTCTTTTTCTCTTTTTCTCTTTTTCTCTCTTTTTCTCTCTTTTCTCTCTCTTTTTCTTTCTCTCTCTCTCTTTTTCTCTCTCTATTTCTCTCTCTTTTTCTCTTTTTCTCTTTCTCACTTTTACTCTCTCTTTTTCACTTTTTCTCTCTTTTTCTCTCTGATTTTCTCTCTCTTTTTCTCTCTCGTTTTCTCTTTTTCTCTCACTTTTTCTCTTTTTCTCTCTTCTTCTCTCTCTTCTTCTCTCTTTCACTCTTTTACTCTCTCTCTGTTTCTCTTGTTCTCTTTCTCTCTTTTTTGTCTCTTTATCTCGTTGTCTCTTTTTCTCTCTCTTGTTCTTTCCATTTTTCTCTTTTTCTCTCTTTTTCTCTCTCTCTTTCTCTCTTTTTCTCTCTCTTTTTCTTTCTCTCTCTTACTCTCTCACTTTTTCTCTCTGTTTTTCTCTCTCTTTTTCTCTCTCGTTTTCTCTTTTTCTCTCTCTTTTTCTCTTTTACTCTCACTTTATCTTTTTCTCTCTCTTTTTCTCTCTTTCTCTCTTTTACTCTCTCTGTTTCTCTTTTTCTCTTTCTCTCTTTTTTGTCTCTTTATCTCTTTCTCTCTTTTTCTCTCTCTTTTTCTTTCTCTTTTTCTCTTTTTCTCACTCTCTTTCTCACTTTTTCTCTCTCTTTTTCTCTCTGTTTTTCTCTCTCTTTTTCTCTGTCGTTTTCTCTTTTTCTCTCTCATTTTCTCTCACTTTTTCTCTTTTTCTCTGTTTTTCTCTCCTTCTCTCTTTCTCTCTTTTACTCTCTCTCTTTTTCTCTTTTTCTCACTCTCTCTTTTTTGTCTCTTTATCTCTTTCTCTCTTTTTCTCTCTCTTTTTCTCTCTGTTTTTCTCTCTCTTTTTCTCTCTCTTTTTCTCTCTCGTTTTCTCTTTTTCTCTCTCTTTTTCTCTCACTTTATCTATTTCTCTCTTTTTCTCTCTCTTTTTGTCTCTTTCTCTCTTTTACTCTCTCTGTTTCTCTATTTCTCTTTCTCTCTTTTTTGTCTCTTTATCTCATTCTCTCTTTTTCTCTCTCTTTTTCTTTCTCTTTTTCTCTTTTTCTCTCTTTTTCTCTCTCTCTTTCTCTCTTTTCTCTCTCTTTTTCTCTCTGTTTTCCTCTCTCTTTTTCTCTCTCTTTTTCTCTTTTTCTCTTTCTCTCTTTTACTCTCTCTTTTTCTCTTTTTCTCTCTATTTCTCACTCATTTTCTCTCTGTTTTTCTCTTTTTCACTCTCTTTTCCTCTTTTTCTCTGTCTTTTTCTCTTTTTCTCTCACTTTTTCTCTCTTTTTCTCTCTTTCTCTCTTTTACTCTCTCTGTTTCTCTTTTTCTCTTTCTCTCTTTTTTTCTCTTTATCTCACTCTCTTTCTCTCTTTTTCTCTCTCTTTTTCTCTCTGTTTTTCTCTCTCTTTTTCTCTGTCGTTTTCCCTTTTTCTCTCTCTTTTTCTCTTTTTCTCTCACTTTATCTTTTTCTCTCTTTTTCTCTCTCTTTTTCTCTCTTTCTCTCTTTTACTCTCTCTGTTTCTCTTTTTCTCTTTCTCTCTTTTTTCTCTTTATCTCACTCTCTTTCTCTCTTTTTCTCTCTATTTTTCTCTTTTTCTCTCTATTTCTCACTTATTTTCTCTCTGTTTTTCTCTTTTTCGCTCTCTTTTCCTCTTTTTCTCTATCTTTTTGTATTTTTCTCTCACTTTTTCTCTCTTTTTCTCTCTTTCTCTCTTTTACTCTCTCTGTTTCTCTTTTTCTCTTTCTCTCTTTTTTGTCTCTTTAACACTTTCTCTCTTTTTCTCTCTCTTTTCGTTTCTCTTCTTCTCTTTTTCTCTCTTTCTTTCTCTCTCTTTTTCTTTCTCTTTTTCTATCTCTTTTTCTCTCTTTTTCTCTCTCGTTTTCTCTTTTTCTCTCTCTTTTTCTCTCACTTTTCTCTTTTTCTCTCTTTTTCGCTCGCTTTTTCTCTCTCTTTTTCTTTCTCGCTTTATCACTTTTTCTCTCTTTCTCTTTTTTCTCACTTTTCTCTCTCATTTTCTCTTTTTCTCTTTTTCTCTCTTTCTCTCTTTTTCTCTCTTTTTCTCTGTCTTTTTCTTTCTCTCTCTCTTTTTCTCTCTCTATTTCTCTCTCTTTTTCTCTTTCTCACTTTTACTCTCTTTCACTTTTTCTCTCTTTTACTCTCTCTTTTTCTCTCTGTTTTTATCTCTCTTTTTCTCTCTCGTTTTCTCTTTTTCTCTCTCTTTTTCTCTTTTTCTCTCACTATATCTTTTTCTCTCTTTTTCTCTCTCTTTTTCTCTCTTTCTCTCTTTTACTCTCTCTGTTTCTCTTTTTCTCTTTCTCTCTTTTTTCTCTTTTTCTCACTCTCTCTTTTTCTCTCTGTTTTTCTCTCTTTTTCTCTTTTTCTCTCTTTTTCTCTCTTTTTCTCTCTCTTTTTCTCTCTTTTTCTCTCTCTTTTTCTTTCTCTCTCTTTTTCTCTCTTTTTTCTCTCTCTTTTTCTCCTTTTCTCTTTTTCTCTTTTACTCTCTCTGTTTCTCTTGTCTCTTTCTCTCTTTTTCTCTCTCTTTTTTTTCTCTTTTTTCTCTTTCTCTCTTTCTCTCTTTTTCTCTGTCTTTTTCTGTTTCTCTCACTTTTTCTCTTTTTCTCTCTCTTTTTCTCTTTTTCTCTCTTTTACTCTCTCTGTTTCTCTTTTTCTCTTTCTCTCTTTTTTGTCTCTTTATCTCTTTGTCTCTTTTTCTCTCTCTTTTTCTTTCTCTTTTTCTCTTTTTCTCTCTCTCTTTTTCTCTCTCTCTTTCTCTCTTTTTCTCTCTCTTTTTCTCTCTGCTTTTCCCTCTCTTTTTCTCTCTCGTTTTCTCTTTTTCTCTCACTTTTTCTCTTTTTCTCTCTTTCTCTCTCTCTTTTTCTCTGTCGTTTTCTGTTTCTCTCTCTTTTTCTCTTTTTCTCTCTCTTTTTGTCTCTTTCTCTCTTTTACTCTCTCTGTTTCTCTATTTCTCTTTCTCTCTTTTTTGTCTCTTTATCTCATCCTCTCTTTTTCTCTCTCTTTTTCTTTCTCTTTTTCTCTTTTTCTCTCTTTTTCTCTCTCTTTCTCTCTTTTTCTCTCTCTTTTTCTCTCTGTTTTTCTCTCTCTTTTTCTCTCTCTTTTTCTCTTTTTCTCTTTCTCTCTTTTACTCTCTCTTTTTCTCTTTTTCTCTCTATTTCTCACTCATTTTCTCTCTGTTTTTCTCTTTTTCGCTCTCTTTTCCTCTTTTTCTCTATCTTTTTCTCTAACTTTTTCTCTCTTTTTCTCTCTTTCTCTCTTTTACTCTCTCTGTTTCTCTTTTTCTCTTTCTCTCTTTTTTGTCTCTTTAACTCTTTCTCTCTTTTTCTCTCTCTTTTCGTTTCTCTTCTTCTCTTTTTCTCACTTTCTCTCTTTTTCTCTCTCTCTTTCTCTCTTTTTCTATCTCTTTTTCTCTCTTTTTCTCTCTCGATTTCTCTTTTTCTCTCTCTTTTTCTCTTTTTCTCTCACTTTTCTCTTTTTCTCTCTTTTTCGCTCGCTTTTTCTCTCTCTTTTTCTTCCTCGCTTTATCACTTTTTCTCTCTTTCTCTTTTTTCTCACTTTTCTCTCTCATTTTCTTTTTCTCTTTTTCTCTTTTTCTCTCTTTTTCTCTCTTTTCTCTCTCTTTTTCTTTCTCTCTCTCTCTTTTTCTCTCTCTATTTCTCTCTCTTTTTCTCTTTTTCTCTTTCTCACTTTTACTCTCTCTTTTTCACTTTTTCTCTCTTTTTCTCTCTGATTTTCTCTCTCTTTTTCTCTCTCGTTTTCTCTTTTTCTCTCACTTTTTCTCTTTTTCTCTCTTCTTCTCTCTCTTCTTCTCTCTTTCACTCTTTTACTCTCTCTCTGTTTCTCTTGTTCTCTTTCTCTCTTTTTTGTCTCTTTATCTCGTTGTCTCTTTTTCTCTCTCTTGTTCTTTCCATTTTTCTCTTTTTCTCTCTTTTTCTCTCTCTCTTTCTCTCTTTTTCTCTCTCTTTTTCTTTCTCTCTCTTACTCTCTCACTTTTTCTCTCTGTTTTTCTCTCTCTTTTTCTCTCTCGTTTTCTCTTTTTCTCTCTCTTTTTCTCTTTTACTCTCACTTTATCTTTTTCTCTCTCTTTTTCTCTCTTTCTCTCTTTTACTCTCTCTGTTTCTCTTTTTCTCTTTCTCTCTTTTTTGTCTCTTTATCTCTTTCTCTCTTTTTCTCTCTCTTTTTCTTTCTCTTTTTCTCTTTTTCTCACTCTCTTTCTCACTTTTTCTCTCTCTTTTTCTCTCTGTTTTTCTCTCTCTTTTTCTCTGTTGTTTTCTCTTTTTCTCTCTCATTTTCTCTCACTTTTTCTCTTTTTCTCTGTTTTTCTCTCCTTCTCTCTTTCTCTCTTTTACTCTCTCTCTTTTTCTCTTTTTCTCACTCTCTCTTTTTTGTCTCTTTATCTCTTTCTCTCTTTTTCTCTCTCTTTTTCTCTCTGTTTTTCTCTCTCTTTTTCTCTCTCTTTTTCTCTCTCGTTTTCTCTTTTTCTCTCTCTTTTTCTCTCACTTTATCTATTTCTCTCTTTTTCTCTCTCTTTTTGTCTCTTTCTCTCTTTTACTCTCTCTGTTTCTCTATTTCTCTTTCTCTCTTTTTTGTCTCTTTATCTCATTCTCTCTTTTTCTCTCTCTTTTTCTTTCTCTTTTTCTCTTTTTCTCTCTTTTTCTCTCTCTCTTTCTCTCTTTTCTCTCTCTTTTTCTCTCTGTTTTCCTCTCTCTTTTTCTCTCTCTTTTTCTCTTTTTCTCTTTCTCTCTTTTACTCTCTCTTTTTCTCTTTTTCTCTCTATTTCTCACTCATTTTCTCTCTGTTTTTCTCTTTTTCACTCTCTTTTCCTCTTTTTCTCTGTCTTTTTCTCTTTTTCTCTCACTTTTTCTCTCTTTTTCTCTCTTTCTCTCTTTTACTCTCTCTGTTTCTCTTTTTCTCTTTCTCTCTTTTTTTCTCTTTATCTCACTCTCTTTCTCTCTTTTTCTCTCTCTTTTTCTCTCTGTTTTTCTCTCTCTTTTTCTCTGTCGTTTTCCCTTTTTCTCTCTCTTTTTCTCTTTTTCTCTCACTTTATCTTTTTCTCTCTTTTTCTCTCTCTTTTTCTCTCTTTCTCTCTTTTACTCTCTCTGTTTCTCTTTTTCTCTTTCTCTCTTTTTTCTCTTTATCTCACTCTCTTTCTCTCTTTTTCTCTCTATTTTTCTCTTTTTCTCTCTATTTCTCACTTATTTTCTCTCTGTTTTTCTCTTTTTCGCTCTCTTTTCCTCTTTTTCTCTATCTTTTTGTATTTTTCTCTCACTTTTTCTCTCTTTTTCTCTCTTTCTCTCTTTTACTCTCTCTGTTTCTCTTTTTCTCTTTCTCTCTTTTTTGTCTCTTTAACACTTTCTCTCTTTTTCTCTCTCTTTTCGTTTCTCTTCTTCTCTTTTTCTCTCTTTCTTTCTCTCTCTTTTTCTTTCTCTTTTTCTATCTCTTTTTCTCTCTTTTTCTCTCTCGTTTTCTCTTTTTCTCTCTCTTTTTCTCTCACTTTTCTCTTTTTCTCTCTTTTTCGCTCGCTTTTTCTCTCTCTTTTTCTTTCTCGCTTTATCACTTTTTCTCTCTTTCTCTTTTTTCTCACTTTTCTCTCTCATTTTCTCTTTTTCTCTTTTTCTCTCTTTCTCTCTTTTTCTCTCTTTTTCTCTGTCTTTTTCTTTCTCTCTCTCTTTTTCTCTCTCTATTTCTCTCTCTTTTTCTCTTTCTCACTTTTACTCTCTTTCACTTTTTCTCTCTTTTACTCTCTCTTTTTCTCTCTGTTTTTATCTTTCTTTTTCTCTCTCGTTTTCTCTTTTTCTCTCTCTTTTTCTCTTTTTCTCTCACTATATCTTTTTCTCTCTTTTTCTCTCTCTTTTTCTCTCTTTCTCTCTTTTACTCTCTCTGTTTCTCTTTTTCTCTTTCTCTCTTTTTTCTCTTTTTCTCACTCTCTCTTTTTCTCTCTGTTTTTCTCTCTTTTTCTCTTTTTCTCTCTTTTTCTCTCTTTTTCTCTCTCTTTTTCTCTCTTTTTCTCTCTCTTTTTCTTTCTCTCTCTTTTTCTCTCTTTTTTCTCTCTCTTTTTCTCCTTTTCTCTTTTTCTCTTTTACTCTCTCTGTTTCTCTTGTCTCTTTCTCTCTTTTTCTCTCTCTTTTTTTTCTCTTTTTTCTCTTTCTCTCTTTCTCTCTTTTTCTCTGTCTTTTTCTGTTTCTCTCTCTTTTTCTCTTTTTCTCTCTCTTTTTCTCTTTTTCTCTCTTTTACTCTCTCTGTTTCTCTTTTTCTCTTTCTCTCTTTTTTGTCTCTTTATCTCTTTGTCTCTTTTTCTCTCTCTTTTTCTTTCTCTTTTTCTCTTTTTCTCTCTCTCTTTTTCTCTCTCTCTTTCTCTCTTTTTCTCTCTCTTTTTCTCTCTGCTTTTCCCTCTCTTTTTCTCTCTCGTTTTCTCTTTTTCTCTCACTTTTTCTCTTTTTCTCTCTTTTTCTCTCTCTTTTTCTCTGTCGTTTTCTGTTTCTCTCTCTTTTTCTCTTTTTCTCTCTCTTTTTGTCTCTTTCTCTCTTTTACTCTCTCTGTTTCTCTATTTCTCTTTCTCTCTTTTTTGTCTCTTTATCTCATCCTCTCTTTTTCTCTCTCTTTTTCTTTCTCTTTTTCTCTTTTTCTCTCTTTTTCTCTCTCTTTCTCTCTTTTTCTCTCTCTTTTTCTCTCTGTTTTTCTCTCTCTTTTTCTCTCTCTTTTTCTCTTTTTCTCTTTCTCTCTTTTACTCTCTCTTTTTCTCTTTTTCTCTCTATTTCTCACTCATTTTCTCTCTGTTTTTCTCTTTTTCGCTCTCTTTTCCTCTTTTTCTCTATCTTTTTCTCTAACTTTTTCTCTCTTTTTCTCTCTTTCTCTCTTTTACTCTCTCTGTTTCTCTTTTTCTCTTTCTCTCTTTTTTGTCTCTTTCACTCTTTCTCTCTTTTTCTCTCTCTTTTCGTTTCTCTTCTTCTCTTTTTCTCACTTTCTCTCTTTTTCTCTCTCTCTTTCTCTCTTTTTCTATCTCTTTTTCTCTCTTTTTCTCTCTCGATTTCTCTTTTTCTCTCTCTTTTTCTCTTTTTCTCTCACTTTTCTCTTTTTCTCTCTTTTTCGCTCGCCTTTTCTCTCTCTTTTTCTTCCTCGCTTTATCACTTTTTCTCTCTTTCTCTTTTTTCTCACTTTTCTCTCTCATTTTCTTTTTCTCTTTTTCTCTTTTTCTCTCTTTTTCTCTCTTTTCTCTCTCTTTTTCTTTCTCTCTCTCTCTTTTTCTCTCTCTATTTCTCTCTCTTTTTCTCTTTTTCTCTTTCTCACTTTTACTCTCTCTTTTTCACTTTTTCTCTCTTTTTCTCTCTGATTTTCTCTCTCTTTTTCTCTCTCGTTTTCTCTTTTTCTCTCACTTTTTCTCTTTTTCTCTCTTCTTCTCTCTCTTCTTCTCTCTTTCACTCTTTTACTCTCTCTCTGTTTCTCTTGTTCTCTTTCTCTCTTTTTTGTCTCTTTATCTCTTTGTCTCTTTTTCTCTCTCTTGTACTTTCCATTTTTCTCTTTTTCTCTCTTTTTCTCTCTCTCTTTCTCTCTTTTTCTCTCTCTTTTTCTTTCTCTCTCTTACTCTCTCACTTTTTCTCTCTGTTTTTCTCTCTCTTTTTCTCTCTCGTTTTCTCTTTTTCTCTCTCTTTTTCTCTTTTACTCTCACTTTATCTTTTTCTCTCTCTTTTTCTCTCTTTCTCTCTTTTACTCTCTCTGTTTCTAATTTTCTCTTTCTCTCTTTTTTGTCTCTTTATCTCTTTCTCTCTTTTTCTCTCTCTTTTTCTTTCTCTTTTTCTCTTTTTCTCACTCTCTTTCTCACTTTTTCTCTCTCTTTTTCTCTCTGTTTTTCTCTCTCTTTTTCTCTGTCGTTTTCTCTTTTTCTCTCTCATTTTCTCTCACTTTTTCTCTTTTTCTCTGTTTTTCTCTCCTTCTCCCTTTCTCTCTTTTACTCTCTCTCTTTTTCTCTTTTTCTCACTCTCTCTTTTTTGTCTCTTTATCTCTTTCTCTCTTTTTCTCTCTCTTTTTCTCTCTGTTTTTCTCTCTCTTTTTCTCTCTCTTTTTCTCTCTCGTTTTCTCTTTTTCTCTCTCTTTTTCTCTCACTTTATCTATTTCTCTCTTTTTCTCTCTCTTTTTGTCTCTTTCTCTCTTTTACTCTCTCTGTTTCTCTATTTCTCTTTCTCTCTTTTTTGTCTCTTTATCTCATTCTCTCTTTTTCTCTCTCTTTTTCTTTCTCTTTTTCTCTTTTTCTCTCTTTTTCTCTCTCTCTTTCTCTCTTTTCTCTCTCTTTTTCTCTCTGTTTTCCTCTCTCTTTTTCTCTCTCTTTTTCTCTTTTTCTCTTTCTCTCTTTTACTCTCTCTTTTTCTCTTTTTCTCTCTATTTCTCACTCATTTTCTCTCTGTTTTTCTCTTTTTCACTCTCTTTTCCTCTTTTTCTCTGTCTTTTTCTCTTTTTCTCTCACTTTTTCTCTCTTTTTCTCTCTTTCTCTCTTTTACTCTCTCTGTTTCTCTTTTTCTCTTTCTCTCTTTTTTTCTCTTTATCTCACTCTCTTTCTCTCTTTTTCTCTCTCTTTTTCTCTCTGTTTTTCTCTCTCTTTTTCTCTGTCGTTTTCCCTTTTTCTCTCTCTTTTTCTCTTTTTCTCTCACTTTATCTTTTTCTCTCTTTTTCTCTCTCTTTTTCTCTCTTTCTCTCTTTTACTCTCTCTGTTTCTCTTTTTCTCTTTCTCTCTTTTTTCTCTTTATCTCACTCTCTTTCTCTCTTTTTCTCTCTATTTTTCTCTTTTTCTCTCTATTTCTCACTTATTTTCTCTCTGTTTTTCTCTTTTTCGCTCTCTTTTCCTCTTTTTCTCTATCTTTTTGTATTTTTCTCTCACTTTTTCTCTCTTTTTCTCTCTTTCTCTCTTTTACTCTCTCTGTTTCTCTTTTTCTCTTTCTCTCTTTTTTGTCTCTTTAACACTTTCTCTCTTTTTCTCTCTCTTTTCGTTTCTCTTCTTCTCTTTTTCTCTCTTTCTTTCTCTCTCTTTTTCTTTCTCTTTTTCTATCTCTTTTTCTCTCTTTTTCTCTCTCGTTTTCTCTTTTTCTCTCTCTTTTTCTCTCACTTTTCTCTTTTTCTCTCTTTTTCGCTCGCTTTTTCTCTCTCTTTTTCTTTCTCGCTTTATCACTTTTTCTCTCTTTCTCTTTTTTCTCACTTTTCTCTCTCATTTTCTCTTTTTCTCTTTTTCTCTCTTTCTCTCTTTTTCTCTCTTTTTCTCTGTCTTTTTCTTTCTCTCTCTCTTTTTCTCTCTCTATTTCTCTCTCTTTTTCTCTTTCTCACTTTTACTCTCTTTCACTTTTTCTCTCTTTTACTCTCTCTTTTTCTCTCTGTTTTTATCTCTCTTTTTCTCTCTCGTTTTCTCTTTTTCTCTCTCTTTTTCTCTTTTTCTCTCACTATATCTTTTTCTCTCTTTTTCTCTCTCTTTTTCTCTCTTTCTCTCTTTTACTCTCTCTGTTTCTCTTTTTCTCTTTCTCTCTTTTTTCTCTTTTTCTCACTCTCTTTCTCTCTTTTTCTCTCTCTCTTTCTCTCTGTTTTTCTCTCTCTTTTTCTCTTTCGTTTTCTCTTTTCTCTCTCTTTTTCTCTCACTTTCTCTCTTTTTCTCTCTTCTTCTCTCTCTTCTTCTCTCTTTCTCTCTTTTACTCTCTCTCTGTTTCTCTTGTTCTCTTTCTCTCTTTTTTGTCTCTTTATCTCTTTCTCTCTTTTTCTCTCTCTTGTTCTTTCCATTTTTCTCTTTTTCTCTCTTTTTCTCTCTCTCTTTCTCTCTTTTTCTCTCTCTTTTTCTTTCTCTCTCTTACTCTCTCTCTTTTCCTCTCTCTTTTTCTCTCTCTTTTTCTCTCTTTTTCTCTTTTTCTCTCTTTTTCTCTCTCTTTTTCTCTCTTTTTCTCTCTCTTTTTCTTTCTCTCTCTCTTTTTCTCTCTTTTTTCTCTCTCTTTTTCTCCTTTTCTCTTTTTCTCTTTTACTCTCTCTGTTTCTCTTTTTCTCTTTTTTGTCTCATTCTCTCTTTCTCTCTTTTTCTCTCTCTTTTTCTCTCTCTTTTTCTCTCTTTTTTTCTCTCTCTTTTTCTCTGTCGTTTTCTGTTTCTCTCTCTTTTTCTCTTTTTCTCTCTCTTTTTCTCTTTTTCTCTCTCTTTTTGTCTCTTTCTCTCTTTTACTCTCTCTGTTTCTCTATTTCTCTTTCTCTCTTTTTTGTCTCTTTATCTCATCCTCTCTTTTTCTCTCTCTTTTTCTTTCTCTTTTTCTCTTTTTCTCTCTTTTTCTCTCTCTTTCTCTCTTTTTCTCTCTCTTTTTCTCTCTGTTTTTCTCTCTCTTTTTCTCTCTCTTTTTCTCTTTTTCTCTTTCTCTCTTTTACTCTCTCTTTTTCTCTTTTTCTCTCTATTTCTCACTCATTTTCTCTCTGTTTTTCTCTTTTTCGCTCTCTTTTCCTCTTTTTCTCTATCTTTTTCTCTAACCTTTTCTCTCTTTTTCTCTCTTTCTCTCTTTTACTCTCTCTGTTTCTCTTTTTCTCTTTCTCTCTTTTTTGTCTCTTTAACTCTTTCTCTCTTTTTCTCTCTCTTTTCGTTTCTCTTCTTCTCTTTTTCTCTCTTTCTCTCTTTCTCTCTTTTTCTATCTCTTTTTCTCTCTTTTTCTCTCTCGATTTCTCTTTTTCTCTCTCTTTTTCTCTTTTTCTCTCACTTTTCTCTTTTTCTCTCTTTTTCGCTCGCCTTTTCTCTCTCTTTTTCTTCCTCGCTTTATCACTTTTTCTCTCTTTCTCTTTTTTCTCACTTTTCTCTCTCATTTTCTCTTTTTCTCTTTTTCTCTTTTTCTCTCTTTTTCTCTCTTTTCTCTCTTTTTTTCTTTCTCTCTCTTTTTCTCTCTCTATTTCTCTCTCTTTTTCTCTTTCTCACTTTTACTCTCTCTTTTTCACTTTTTCTCTCTTTTTCTCTCTCTTTTTCTCTCTGTTTTTCTCTCTCTTTTTCTCTCTCGTTTTCTCTTTTTCTCTCACTTTTTCTCTTTTTCTCTCTTCTTCTCTCTCTTCTTCTCTCTTTCTCTCTTTTACTCTCCCTCTGTTTCTCTTGTTCTCTTTCTCTCTTTTTTGTCTCTTTATCTCTTTCTCTCTTTTTCTCTCTCTTGATCTTTCCATTTTTCTCTTTTCCTCTCTTTTTCTCTCTCTTTTTCTCTCTTTTTCTCTCTCTTTTTCTTTCTCTCTCTCTTTTTCTCTCTTTTTTCTCTCTCTTTTTCTCTCTGTTTTTCTCTCTCTTTTTCTCTCTCGTTTTCTCTTTTTCTCTCTCTTTTTCTCTTTTTCTCTCACTATATCTTTTTCTCTCTTTTTCTCTCTCTTTTTCTCTCTTTCTCTCTTTTACTCTCTCTGTTTCTCTTTTTCTCTTTCTCTCTTTTTTCTCTTTTTCTCACTCTCTCTTTTTCTCTCTGTTTTTCTCTCTTTTTCTCTTTTTCTCTCTTTTTCTCTCTTTTTCTCTCTCTTTTTCTCTCTTTTTCTCTCTCTTTTTCTTTCTCTCTCTTTTTCTCTCTTTTTTCTCTCTCTTTTTCTCCTTTTCTCTTTTTCTCTTTTACTCTCTCTGTTTCTCTTGTCTCTTTCTCTCTTTTTCTCTCTCTTTTTTTTCTCTTTTTTCTCTTTCTCTCTTTCTCTCTTTTTCTCTGTCTTTTTCTGTTTCTCTCTCTTTTTCTCTTTTTCTCTCTCTTTTTCTCTTTTTCTCTCTTTTACTCTCTCTGTTTCTCTTTTTCTCTTTCTCTCTTTTTTGTCTCTTTATCTCTTTGTCTCTTTTTCTCTCTCTTTTTCTTTCTCTTTTTCTCTTTTTCTCTCTCTCTTTTTCTCTCTCTCTTTCTCTCTTTTTCTCTCTCTTTTTCTCTCTGCTTTTCCCTCTCTTTTTCCCTCTCGTTTTCTCTTTTTCTCTCACTTTTTCTCTTTTTCTCTCTTTTTCTCTCTCTTTTTCTCTGTCGTTTTCTGTTTCTCTCTCTTTTTCTCTTTTTCTCTCTCTTTTTGTCTCTTTCTCTCTTTTACTCTCTCTGTTTCTCTATTTCTCTTTCTCTCTTTTTTGTCTCTTTATCTCATCCTCTCTTTTTCTCTCTCTTTTTCTTTCTCTTTTTCTCTTTTTCTCTCTTTTTCTCTCTCTTTCTCTCTTTTTCTCTCTCTTTTTCTCTCTGTTTTTCTCTCTCTTTTTCTCTCTCTTTTTCTCTTTTTCTCTTTCTCTCTTTTACTCTCTCTTTTTCTCTTTTTCTCTCTATTTCACACTCATTTTCTCTCTGTTTTTCTCTTTTTCGCTCTCTTTTCCTCTTTTTCTCTATCTTTTTCTCTAACTTTTTCTCTCTTTTTCTCTCTTTCTCTCTTTTACTCTCTCTGTTTCTCTTTTTCTCTTTCTCTCTTTTTTGTCTCTTTAACTCTTTCTCTCTTTTTCTCTCTCTTTTCGTTTCTCTTCTTCTCTTTTTCTCACTTTCTCTCTTTTTCTCTCTCTCTTTCTCTCTTTTTCTATCTCTTTTTCTCTCTTTTTCTCTCTCGATTTCTCTTTTTCTCTCTCTTTTTCTCTTTTTCTCTCACTTTTCTCTTTTTCTCTCTTTTTCGCTCGCCTTTTCTCTCTCTTTTTCTTCCTCGCTTTATCACTTTTTCTCTCTTTCTCTTTTTTCTCACTTTTCTCTCTCATTTTCTTTTTCTCTTTTTCTCTTTTTCTCTCTTTTTCTCTCTTTTCTCTCTCTTTTTCTTTCTCTCTCTCTCTTTTTCTCTCTCTATTTCTCTCTCTTTTTCTCTTTTTCTCTTTCTCACTTTTACTCTCTCTTTTTCACTTTTTCTCTCTTTTTCTCTCTGTTTTTCTCTCTCTTTTTCTCTCTCGTTTTCTCTTTTTCTCTCACTTTTTCTCTTTTTCTCTCTTCTTCTCTCTCTTCTTCTCTCTTTCACTCTTTTACTCTCTCTCTGTTTCTCTTGTTCTCTTTCTCTCTTTTTTGTCTCTTTATCTCTTTGTCTCTTTTTCTCTCTCTTGTTCTTTCCATTTTTCTCTTTTTCTCTCTTTTTCTCTCTCTCTTTCTCTCTTTTTCTCTCTCTTTTTCTTTCTCTCTCTTACTCTCTCTCTTTTTCTCTCTGTTTTTCTCTCTCTTTTTCTCTCTTTTTCTCTTTTTCTCTCTTTTTCTCTCTCTTTTTCTCTCTTTTTCTCTCTGTTTTTCTTTCTCTCTCTCTTTTTCTCTCTTTTTTCTCTCTCTTTTTCTCTCTGTTTTTCTCTCTCTTTTTCTCTCTCGTTTTCTCTTTTTCTCTCTCATTTTCTCTTTTTCTCTCACTATATCTTTTTCTCTCTTTTTCTCTCTCTTTTTCTCTCTTTCTCTCTTTTACTCTCTCTGTTTCTCTTTTTCTCTTTCTCTCTTTTTTCTCTTTTTCTCACTCTCTTTCTCTCTTTTTCTCTCTCTTTTTCTCTCTGTTTTTCTCTCTCTTTTTCTCTTTCGTTTTCTCTTTTTTCTCTCTTTTTCTCTCACTTTTTCTCTTTTTCTCTCTTCTTCTCTCTCTTCTTCTCTCTTTCTCTCTTTTACTCTCTCTCTGTTTCTCTTGTTCTCTTTCTCTCTTTTTTGTCTCTTTATCTCTTTCTCTCTTTTTCTCTCTCTTGTTCTTTCCATTTTTCTCTTTTTCTCTCTTTTTCTCTCTCTCTTTCTCTCTTTTTCTCTCTCTTTTTCTTTCTCTCTCTTACTCTCTCTTTTTCTCTCTCTTTTTCTCTCTCTTTTTCTCTCTTTTTCTCTTTTTCTCTCTTTTTCTCTCTCTTTTTCTCTCTTTTTCTCTCTCTTTTTCTTTCTCTCTCTTTTTCTCTCTTTTTTCTCTCTCTTTTTCTCCTTTTCTCTTTTTCTCTTTTACTCTCTCTGCTTCTCTTGTCTCTTTCTCTCTTTTTTGTCTCTTTCTCTCTTTCTCTCTTTTTCTCTCTCTTTTTTTTCTCTTTTTTTCTCTTTCTCTCTTTCTCTCTTTTTCTCTGTTGTTCTCTCTTTTTCTCTCTCTTTTTCTCTCTTTTTTCTCTCTCTTTTTCTCTTTTTCTCTCTTTTACTCTCTCTGTTTCTCTTTTTCTCTTTCTCTCTTTTTTGTCTCTTTATCTCTTTCTCTCTTTTTCTCTCTCTTTTTCTTTCTCTTTTTCTCTTTTTCTCTCTCTCTTTTTCTCTCTCTCTTTCTCTCTTTTTCTCTCTCATTTTCTCTCTGCTTTTCCCTCTCTTTTTCTCTCTCATTTTCTCTTTTTCTCTCACTTTTTCTCTTTTTCTCTCTTTTTCTCTCTCTTTTTCTCTTTTTCTCTTTCTCACTTTTACTCTCCCTTTTTCACTTTTTCTCTCTTTTTCTCTCACTTTTTCTCTCCGTTTTTCTCTCTCTTTTTCTCTCTCGTTTTCTCTTTTTCTCTCTCTTTTTCTCTTTTACTCTCACTTTATCTTTTTCTCTCTCTTTATCTCTCTTTCTCTCTTTTACTCTCTCTGTTTCTCTTTTTCTCTTTCTCTCTTTTTTGTCTCTTTATCTCTTTCTCTCTTTATCTCTCTCTTTTTCTTTCTCTTTTTCTCTTTTTCTCACTCTCTTTCTCACTTTTTCTCTCTCTTTTTCTCTCTGTTTTTCTCTCTCTTTTTCTCTGTCATTTTCTCTTTTTCTCTCTCATTTTCTCTCACTTTTTCTCTTTTTCTTTGTTTTTCTCTCCTTCTCTCTTTCTCTCTTTTACTCTCTCTCTTTTTCTCTTTTTCTCACTATCCATTTTTTGTCTCTTTATCTCTTTCTCTCTTTTTCTCTCTCTTTTTCTCTCTGTTTTTCTCTCTCTTTTTCTCTCTCTTTTTCTCTCTCGTTTTCTCTTTTTCTCTCTCTTTTTCTCTCACTTTATCTATTTCTCTCTTTTTCTCTCTCTTTTTGTGTCTTTCTCTCTTTTACTCTCTCTGTTTCTCGATTTCTCTTTCTCTCTTTTTTGTCTCTTTATCTCATTCTCTCTTTTTCTCTCTCTTTTTCTTTCTCTTTTTCTCTTTTTCTCTCTTTTTCTCTCTCTCTTTCTCTCTTTTTCTCTCTCTTTTTCTCTCTGTTTTCCTCTCTCTTTTTCTCTCTCTTTTTCTCTTTTTCTCTTTCTCTCTTTTACTCTCTCTTTTTCTCTTTTTCTCTCTATTTCTCACTCATTTTCTCTCTGTTTTTCTCTTTTTCACTCTCTTTTCCTCTTTTTCTCTATCTTTTTCTCTTTTTCTCTCACTTTTTCTCTCTTTTTCTCTCTTTCTCTCTTTTACTCTCTCTGTTTCTCTTTTTCTCTTTCTCTCTTTTTTTCTCTTTATCTCACTCTCTTTCTCTCTTTTTCTCTCTCTTTTTCTCTCTCTTTTTCTCTGTCGTTTTCCCTTTTTCTCTCTCTTTTTCTCTTTTTCTCTCACTTTATCTTTTTCTCTCTTTTTCTCTCTCTTTTTCTCTCTTTCTCTCTTTTACTCTCTCTGTTTCTCTTTTTCTCTTTCTCTCTTTTTTCTCTTTATCTCACTCTCTTTCTCTCTTTTTCTCTCTATTTTTCTCTTTTTCTCTCTATTTCTCACTTATTTTCTCTCTGTTTTTCTCTTTTTCGCTCTCTTTTCCTCTTTTTCTCTATCTTTTTGTATTTTTCTCTCACTTTTTCTCTCTTTTTCTCTCTTTCTCTCTTTTACTCTCTCTGTTTCTCTTTTTCTCTTTCTCTCTTTTTTGTCTCTTTAACACTTTCTCTCTTTTTCTCTCTCTTTTCGTTTCTCTTCTTCTCTTTTTCTCTCTTTCTTTTTCTCTCTCTTTTTCTTTCTCTTTTTCTATCTCTTTTTCTCTCTTTTTCTCTCTCTTTTTCTCTCTCGTTTTCTCTTTTTCTCTCTCTTTTTCTCTCACTTTTCTCTTTTTCTCTCTTTTTCGCTCGCTTTTTCTCTCTCTTTTTCTTTCTCGCTTTATCACTTTTTCTCTCTTTCTCTTTTTTCTCACTTTTCTCTCTCATTTTCTCTTTTTCTCTTTTTCTCTCTTTCTCTCTTTTTCTCTCTTTTTCTCTGTCTTTTTCTTTCTCTCTCTCTTTTTCTCTCTCTATTTCTCTCTCTTTTTCTCATTCTCACTTTTACTCTCTTTCACTTTTTCTCTCTTTTACTCTCTCTTTTTCTCTCTGTTTTTCTCTCTGTTTTTCTCTCTCGTTTTCTCTTTTTCTCTCTCTTTTTCTCTTTTTCTCTCACTATATCTTTTTCTCTCTTTTTCTCTCTCTTTTTCTCTTTTTCTCTCTTTTACTCTCTCTGTTTCTCTTTTTCTCTTTCTCTCTTTTTTCTCTTTTTCTCACTCTCTTTCTCTCTTTTTCTCTCTTTTTCTCTCTGTTTTTCTCTCTCTTTTTCTCTTTCGTTTTCTCTTTTCTCTCTCTTTTTCTCTCACTTTTTCTCTTTTTCTCTCTTCTTCTCTCTCTTCTTCTCTCTTTCTCTCTTTTACTCTCTCTCTGTTTCTCTTGTTCTCTTTCTCTCTTTTTTGTCTCTTTATCTCTTTCTCTCTCTTTTTCTTTCTCTCTCTTTATCTCTCTCTTTTCCTCTCTCTTTTCTCTCTCTTTTTCTCTCTTTTTCTCTTTTTCTCTCTTTTTCTCTCTCTTTTTCTCTCTTTTTCTCTCTCTTTTTCTTTCTCTCTCTCTTTTTCTCTCTTTTTTCTCTCTCTTTTTCTCCTTTTCTCTTTTTCTCTTTTACTCTCTCTGTTTCTCTTTTCTCTTTCTCTCTTTTTTGTCTCTTTCTCTCTTTCTCTCTTTTTCTCTCTCTTTTTTTTTCTCTTTTTTTCTTTTTCTCTCTTTCTCTCTTTTTCTCACTCATTTTCTCTCTGTTTTTCTCTTTTTCACTCTCTTTTCCTCTTTTTCTCTATCTTTTTCTCTTTTTCTCTCACTTTTTCTCTCTTTTTCTCTCTTTCTCTCTTTTACTCTCTCTGTTTCTCTTTTTCTCTTTCTCTCTTTTTTTCTCTTTATCTCACTCTCTTTCTCTCTTTTTCTCTCTCTTTTTCTCTCTGTTTTTCTCTCTCTTTTTCTCTGTCGTTTTCCCTTTTTCTCTCTCTTTTTCTCTTTTTCTCTCACTTTATCTTTTTCTCTCTCTTTTTCTCTCTTTCTCTCTTTTACTCTCTCTGTTTCTCTTTTTCTCTTTCTCTCTTTTTTCTCTTTATCTCACTCTCTTTCTCTCTTTTTCTCTCTATTTTTCTCTTTTTCTCTCTATTTCTCACTTATTTTCTCTCTGTTTTTCTCTTTTTCGCTCTCTTTTCCTCTTTTTCTCTATCTTTTTGTATTTTTCTCTCACTTTTTCTCTCTTTTTCTCTCTTTCTCTCTTTTACTCTCTCTGTTTCTCTTTTTCTCTTTCTCTCTTTTTTGTCTCTTTAACACTTTCTCTCTTTTTCTCTCTCTTTTCGTTTCTCTTCTTCTCTTTTTCTCTCTTTCTTTTTCTCTCTCTTTTTCTTTCTCTTTTTCTATCTCTTTTTCTCTCTTTTTCTCTCTCTTTTTCTCTCTCGTTTTCTCTTTTTCTCTCTCTTTTTCTCTCACTTTTCTCTTTTTCTCTCTTTTTCGCTCGCTTTTTCTCTCTCTTTATCACTTTTTCTCTCTTTCTCTTTTTTCTCACTTTTCTCTCTCATTTTCTCTTTTTCTCTTTTTCTCTTTTTCTCTCTTTTTCTCTCTTTTCTCTCTCTTTTTCTTTCTCTCTCTCTCTTTTTCTCTCTCTATTTCTCTTTTTCTCTTTCTCTCTTTTTCTCTTTTTCTCACTCTCTTTCTCTCTTTTTCTCTCTTTTTCTCTCTGTTTTTCTCTCTCTTTTTCTCTTTCGTTTTCTCTTTTCTCTCTCTTTTTCTCTCACTTTTTCTCTTTTTCTCTCTTCTTCTCTCTCTTCTTCTCTCTTTCTCTCTTTTACTCTCTCTCTCTGTTTCTCTTGTTCTCTTTCTCTCTTTTTTGTCTCTTTATCTTTTTCTCTCTCTTTTTCTTTCTCTCTCTTACTCTCTCTCTTTTCCTCTCTCTTTTCTCTCTCTTTTTCTCTCTTTTTCTCTTTTTCTCTCTTTTTCTCTCTCTTTTTCTCTCTTTTTCTCTCTCTTTTTCTTTCTCTCTCTCTTTTTCTCTCTTTTTTCTCTCTCTTTTTCTCCTTTTCTCTTTTTCTCTTTTACTCTCTCTGTTTCTCTTTTCTCTTTCTCTCTTTTTTGTCTCTTTCTCTCTTTCTCTCTTTTTCTCTCTCTTTTTTTTTCTCTTTTTTTCTTTTTCTCTCTTTCTCTCTTTTTCTCTGTCGTTCTCTCTTTTTCTCTCTCTTTTTCTCTCTATTTTTCTCTCTCGTTTTCTCTGTCGTTTTCTGTTTCTCTCTCTTTTTCTCTTTTTCTCTCTCTTTTTCTCTTTTTCTCTCTTTTACTCTCTCTGTTTCTCTTTTTCTCTTTCTCTCTTTTTTGTCTCTTTATCTCTTTGTCTCTTTTTCTCTCTCTTTTTCTTTCTCTTTTTCTCTTTTTCTCTCTTTCTCTCTTTTTCTGTCTCTCTTTCTCTCTTTTTCTCTCTCTTTTTCTCTCTGCTTTTCCCTCTCTTTTTCTCTCTCGTTTTCTCTTTTTCTCTCACGTTTTCTCTTTTTCTCTCTTTTTCTCTCTCTTTTTCTGTCTTTCTCTCTTTTACTCTCTCTCTTTTCTCTTTTTCTCTCTCTTTTTCTCTTTTTCTCTCACTTTATCTTTTTCTCTCTTTTTCTCTCTTTTTCTCTTTTTCTTTCTTTTACTCTCTCTGTTTCTCTTTTTCTCTTTCTCTCTTTTTTGTCTCTTTATCTCTTTCTCTCTTTTTCTCTCTCTTTTTCTTTCTCTTTTTCTCTTTTTCTCACTCTCTTTCTCTCTTTTTCTCTCTCTTTTTCTCTCTGCTTTTCCCTCTCTTTTTCTCTCTCGTTTTCTCTTTTTCTCTCACTTTTTCTCTTTTTCTCTCTTTTTCTCTCTCTTTTTCTCTTTTTCTCTTTCTCACTTTTACTCTCCCTTTTTCATTTTTTCTCTCTTTTTCTCTCACTTTTTCTCTCTGTTTTTCTCTCTCTTTTTCTCTCTCGTTTTCTCTTTTTCTCTCTCTTTCTCTCTTTTACTCTCTCTGTTTCTCTTTTTCTCTTTCTCTCTTTTTTGTCTCTTTATCTCTTTCTCTCTTTTTCTCTCTCTTTTTCTTTCCCTTTTTCTCTTTTTCTCACTCTCTTTCTCTCTTTTTCTCTCTCTTTTTCTCTCTGTTTTTCTCTCTCTTTTTCTCTGTCGTTTTCTCTTTTTCTCTCTCATTTTCTCTCACTTTTTCTCTTTTTCTCTGTTTTTCTCACCTTCTCTCTTTCTCTCTTTTACTCTCTCTCTTTTTCTCTTTTTCTCACTCTCTCTTTTTTGTCTCTTTATCTCTTTCTCTCTTTTTCTCTCTCTTTTTCTCTCTGTTTTTCTCTCTCTTTTTCTCTCTCTTTTTCTCTCTCGTTTTCTCTTTTTCTCTCTCTTTTTCTCTCACTTTATCTATTTCTCTCTTTTTCTCTCTCTTTTTGTCTCTTTCTCTCTTTTACTCTTTCTGTTTCTCTATTTCTCTTTCTCTCTTTTTTGTCTCTTTATCTCATTCTCTCTTTTTCTCTCTCTTTTTCTTTCTCTTTTTCTCTTTTTCTCTCTTTTTCTCTCTCTTTCTCTCTTTTTCTCTCTCTTTTTCTCTCTGTTTTCTCTATCTTTTTCTCTAACTTTTTCTCTCTTTTTCTCTCTTTCTCTCTTTTACTCTCTCTGTTTCTCTTTTTCTCTTTCTCTCTTTTTTGTCTCTTTAACTCTTTCTCTCTTTTTCTCTCTCTTTTCGTTTCTCTTCTTCTCTTTTTCTCTTTTTCTCTCTCTTTTTCTCTTTTTTTCTCTATTTCTCACTCATTTTCTCTCTGTTTTCTCTTTTTCGCTCTCTTTTCCTCTATTTCTCTATCTTTTTCTCTTTTTCTCTCACTTTTTCTCTCTTTTTGTCTCTTTCGCTCTTTTACTCTCTCTGTTTCTCTTTTTCTCTTTCTCTCTTTTTTTCTCTTTATCTCACTCTCTTTCTCTCTTTTTCTCTCTCTTTTTCTCTCTGTTTTTCACTCTCTTTTTCTCTGTCGTTTTCCCTTTTTCTCTCTCTTTTTCTCTTTTTCTCTCACTTTATCTTTTTCTCTCTTTTTCTCTCTCTTTTTCTCTCTTTCTCTCTTTTACTCTCTCTGTTTCTCTTTTTCTCTTTCTCTCTTTTTTCTCTTTATCTCACTCTCTTTCTCTCTTTTTCTCTCTATTTTTCTATTTTTCTCTCTATTTCTCACTCATTTTCTCTCTGTTTTTTCTCTTTTTCGCTCTCTTTTCCTCTTTTTCTCTGTCTTTTTGTATTTTTCTCTCACTTTTTCTCATTTTTTCTCTCTTTCTCTCTTGTACTCTCTCTGTTTCTCTTTTTCTCTTTCTCTCTTTTTTGTCTCTTTAACACTTTCTCTCTTTTTCTCTCTCTTTTCGTTTCTCTTCTTCTCTTTTTCTCTCTTTCTCTCTTTTTCTCTCTCTTTTTCTTTCTCTTTTTCTATCTCTTTTTCTCTCTTTTTCTCTCTCTTTTTCTCTCTCGTTTTCTCTTTTTCTCTCTCTTTTTCTCTCTTTTTCTCTTTTTCTCTCTTTTTCTCTCTCTTTTTCTCTCTTTTTCTCTCTCTTTTTCTTTCTCTCTCTCTTTTTCTCTCTTTTTTCTCTCTCTTTTTCTCCTTTTCTCTTTTTCTCTTTTACTCTCTCAGTTTCTCTTTTCTCTTTCTCTCTTTTTTGTCTCATTCTCTCTTTCTCTCTTTTTCTCTCTCTTTTTCTCTCTCTTTTTCTCTCTTTTTTTCTCTCTCTTTTTCTCTGTCGTTTTCTGTTTCTCTCTCTTTTTCTCTTTTTCTCTCTCTTTTTGTCTCTTTCTCTCTTTTACTCTCTCTGTTTCTCTATTTCTCTTTCTCTCTTTTTTGTCTCTTTATCTCATCCTCTCTTTTTCTCTCTCTTTTTCTTTCTCTTTTTCTCTTTTTCTCTCTTTTTCTCTCTCTTTCTCTCTTTTTCTCTCTCTTTTTCTCTCTGTTTTTCTCTCTCTTTTTCTCTCTCTTTTTCTCTTTTTCTCTTTCTCTCTTTTACTCTCTCTTTTTCTCTTTTTCTCTCTATTTCTCACTCATTTTCTCTCTGTTTTTCTCTTTTTCGCTCTCTTTTCCTCTTTTTCTCTATCTTTTTCTCTAACTTTTTCTCTCTTTTTCTCTCTTTCTCTCTTTTACTCTCTCTGTTTCTCTTTTTCTCTTTCTCTCTTTTTTGTCTCTTTAACTCTTTCTCTCTTTTTCTCTCTCTTTTCGTTTCTCTTCTTCTCTTTTTCTCTCTTTCTCTCTTTCTCTCTTTTTCTATCTCTTTTTCTCTCTTTTTCTCTCTCGATTTCTCTTTTTCTCTCTCTTTTTCTCTTTTTCTCTCACTTTTCTCTTTTTCTCTCTTTTTCGCTCGCCTTTTCTCTCTCTTTTTCTTCCTCGCTTTATCACTTTTTCTCTCTTTCTCTTTTTTCTCACTTTTCTCTCTCATTTTCTCTTTTTCTCTTTTTCTCTTTTTCTCTCTTTTTCTCTCTTTTCTCTCTTTTTTTCTTTCTCTCTCTCTCTTTTTCTCTCTCTATTTCTCTCTCTTTTTCTCTTTCTCACTTTTACTCTCTCTTTTTCACTTTTTCTCTCTTTTTCTCTCTCTTTTTCTCTCTGTTTTTCTCTCTCTTTTTCTCTCTCGTTTTCTCTTTTTCTCTCACTTTTTCTCTTTTTCTCTCTTCTTCTCTCTCTTCTTCTCTCTTTCTCTCTTTTACTCTCTCTCTGTTTCTCTTGTTCTCTTTCTCTCTTTTTTGTCTCTTTATCTCTTTCTCTCTTTTTCTCTCTCTTGATCTTTCCATTTTTCTCTTTTCCTCTCTTTTTCTCTCTCTTTTTCTCTCTTTTTCTCTCTCTTTTTCTTTCTCTCTCTCTTTTTCTCTCTTTTTTCTCTCTCTTTTTCTCTCTGTTTTTCTCTCTCTTTTTCTCTCTCGTTTTCTCTTTTTCTCTCTCTTTTTCTCTTTTTCTCTCACTATATCTTTTTCTCTCTTTTTCTCTCTCTTTTTCTCTCTTTCTCTCTTTTACTCTCTCTGTTTCTCTTTTTCTCTTTCTCTCTTTTTTCTCTTTTTCTCACTCTCTCTTTTTCTCTCTGTTTTTCTCTCTTTTTCTCTTTTTCTCTCTTTTTCTCTCTTTTTCTCTCTCTTTTTCTCTCTTTTTCTCTCTCTTTTTCTTTCTCTCTCTTTTTCTCTCTTTTTTCTCTCTCTTTTTCTCCTTTTCTCTTTTTCTCTTTTACTCTCTCTGTTTCTCTTGTCTCTTTCTCTCTTTTTCTCTCTCTTTTTTTTCTCTTTTTTCTCTTTCTCTCTTTCTCTCTTTTTCTCTGTCTTTTTCTGTTTCTCTCTCTTTTTCTCTTTTTCTCTCTCTTTTTCTCTTTTTCTCTCTTTTACTCTCTCTGTTTCTCTTTTTCTCTTTCTCTCTTTTTTGTCTCTTTATCTCTTTGTCTCTTTTTCTCTCTCTTTTTCTTTCTCTTTTTCTCTTTTTCTCTCTCTCTTTTTCTCTCTCTCTTTCTCTCTTTTTCTCTCTCTTTTTCTCTCTGCTTTTCCCTCTCTTTTTCTCTCTCGTTTTCTCTTTTTCTCTCACTTTTTCTCTTTTTCTCTCTTTTTCTCTCTCTTTTTCTCTGTCGTTTTCTGTTTCTCTCTCTTTTTCTCTTTTTCTCTCTCTTTTTGTCTCTTTCTCTCTTTTACTCTCTCTGTTTCTCTATTTCTCTTTCTCTCTTTTTTGTCTCTTTATCTCATCCTCTCTTTTTCTCTCTCTTTTTCTTTCACTTTTTCTCTTTTTCTCTCTTTTTCTCTCTCTTTCTCTCTTTTTCTCTCTCTTTTTCTCTCTGTTTTTCTCTCTCTTTTTCTCTCTCTTTTTCTCTTTTTCTCTTTCTCTCTTTTACTCTCTCTTTTTCTCTTTTTCTCTCTATTTCTCACTCATTTTCTCTCTGTTTTTCTCTTTTTCGCTCTCTTTTCCTCTTTTTCTCTATCTTTTTCTCTAACTTTTTCTCTCTTTTTCTCTCTTTCTCTCTTTTACTCTCTCTGTTTCTCTTTTTCTCTTTCTCTCTTTTTTGTCTCTTTAACTCTTTCTCTCTTTTTCTCTCTCTTTTCGTTTCTCTTCTTCTCTTTTTCTCACTTTCTCTCTTTTTCTCTCTCTCTTTCTCTCTTTTTCTATCTCTTTTTCTCTCTTTTTCTCTCTCGATTTCTCTTTTTCTCTCTCTTTTTCTCTTTTTCTCTCACTTTTCTCTTTTTCTCTCTTTTTCGCTCGCCTTTTCTCTCTCTTTTTCTTCCTCGCTTTATCACTTTTTCTCTCTTTCTCTTTTTTCTCACTTTTCTCTCTCATTTTCTCTTTTTCTCTTTTTCTCTTTTTCTCTCTTTTTCTCTCTTTTCTCTCTCTTTTTCTTTCTCTCTCTCTCTTTTTCTCTCTCTATTTCTCTCTCTTTTTCTCTTTTTCTCTTTCTCACTTTTACTCTCTCTTTTTCACTTTTTCTCTCTTTTTCTCTCTTTTTCTCTCTGTTTTTCTCTCTCTTTTTCTCTTTTTCTCTCACTTTTTCTCTTTTTCTCTCTTCTTCTCTCTCTTCTTCTCTCTTTCACTCTTTTACTCTCTCTCTGTTTCTCTTGTTCTCTTTCTCTCTTTTTTGTCTCTTTATCTCTTTGTCTCTTTTTCTCTCTCTTGTTCTTTCCATTTTTCTCTTTTTCTCTCTTTTTCTCTCTCTCTTTCTCTCTTTTTCTCTCTCTTTTTCTTTCTCTCTCTTACTCTCTCTCTTTTTCTCTCTGTTTTTCTCTCTCTTTTTCTCTCTTTTTCTCTTTTTCTCTCTTTTTCTCTCTCTTTTTCTCTCTTTTTCTCTCTGTTTTTCTTTCTCTCTCTCTTTTTCTCTCTTTTTTCTCTCTCTTTTTCTCTCTGTTTTTCTCTCTCTTTTTCTCTCTCGTTTTCTCTTTTTCTCTCTCATTTTCTCTTTTTCTCTCACTATATCTTTTTCTCTCTTTTTCTCTCTCTTTTTCTCTCTTTCTCTCTTTTACTCTCTCTGTTTCTCTTTTTCTCTTTCTCTCTTTTTTCTCTTTTTCTCACTCTCTTTCTCTCTTTTTCTCTCTCTTTTTCTCTCTGTTTTTCTCTCTCTTTTTCTCTTTCGTTTTCTCTTTTTTCTCTCTTTTTCTCTCACTTTTTCTCTTTTTTGCTCTTCTTCTCTCTCTTCTTCTCTCTTTCTCTCTTTTACTCTCTCTCTGTTTCTCTTGTTCTCTTTCTCTCTTTTTTGTCTCTTTATCTCTTTCTCTCTTTTTCTCTCTCTTGTTCTTTCCATTTTTCTCTTTTTCTCTCTTTTTCTCTCTCTCTTTCTCTCTTTTTCTCTCTCTTTTTCTTTCTCTCTCTTACTCTCTCTTTTTCTCTCTCTTTTTCTCTCTCTTTTTCTCTCTTTTTCTCTTTTTCTCTCTTTTTCTCTCTCTTTTTCTCTCTTTTTCTCTCTCTTTTTCTTTCTCTCTCTTTTTCTCTCTTTTTTCTCTCTCTTTTTCTCCTTTTCTCTTTTTCTCTTTTACTCTCTCTGCTTCTCTTGTCTCTTTCTCTCTTTTTTGTCTCTTTCTCTCTTTCTCTCTTTTTCTCTCTCTTTTTTTTCTCTTTTTTTCTCTTTCTCTCTTTCTCTCTTTTTCTCTGTTGTTCTCTCTTTTTCTCTCTCTTTTTCTCTCTTTTTTCTCTCTCTTTTTCTCTTTTTCTCTCTTTTACTCTCTCTGTTTCTCTTTTTCTCTTTCTCTCTTTTTTGTCTCTTTATCTCTTTCTCTCTTTTTCTCTCTCTTTTTCTTTCTCTTTTTCTCTTTTTCTCTCTCTCTTTTTCTCTCTCTCTTTCTCTCTTTTTCTCTCTCATTTTCTCTCTGCTTTTCCCTCTCTTTTTCTCTCTCATTTTCTCTTTTTCTCTCACTTTTTCTCTTTTTCTCTCTTTTTCTCTCTCTTTTTCTCTTTTTCTCTTTCTCACTTTTACTCTCCCTTTTTCACTTTTTCTCTCTTTTTCTCTCACTTTTTCTCTCCGTTTTTCTCTCTCTTTTTCTCTCTCGTTTTCTCTTTTTCTCTCTCTTTTTCTCTTTTACTCTCACTTTATCTTTTTCTCTCTCTTTTTCTCTCTTTCTCTCTTTTACTCTCTCTGTTTCTCTTTTTCTCTTTCTCTCTTTTTTGTCTCTTTATCTCTTTCTCTCTTTATATCTCTCTTTTTCTTTCTCTTTTTCTCTTTTTCTCACTCTCTTTCTCACTTTTTCTCTCTCTTTTTCTCTCTGTTTTTCTCTCTCTTTTTCTCTGTCGTTTTCTCTTTTTCTCTCTCATTTTCTCTCACTTTTTCTCTTTTTCTCTGTTTTTCTCTCCTTCTCTCTTTCTCTCTTTTACTCTCTCTCTTTTTGTCTTTTTCTCACTATCCATTTTTTGTCTCTTTATCTCTTTCTCTCTTTTTCTCTCTCTTTTTCTCTCTGTTTTTCTCTCTCTTTTTCTCTCTCTTTTTCTCTCTCGTTTTCTCTTTTTCTCTCTCTTTTTCTCTCACTTTATCTATTTCTCTCTTTTTCTCTCTCTTTTTGTGTCTTTCTCTCTTTTACTCTCTCTGTTTCTCGATTTCTCTTTCTCTCTTTTTTGTCTCTTTATCTCATTCTCTCTTTTTCTCTCTCTTTTTCTTTCTCTTTTTCTCTTTTTCTCTCTTTTTCTCTCTCTCTTTCTCTCTTTTTCTCTCTCTTTTTCTCTCTGTTTTCCTCTCTCTTTTTCTCTCTCTTTTTCTCTTTTTCTCTTTCTCTCTTTTACTCTCTCTCTTTCTCTTTTTCTCTCTATTTCTCACTCATTTTCTCTCTGTTTTTCTCTTTTTCACTCTCTTTTCCTCTTTTTCTCTATCTTTTTCTCTTTTTCTCTCACTTTTTCTCTCTTTTTCTCTCTTTCTCTCTTTTACTCTTTCTGTTTCTCTTTTTCTCTTTCTCTCTTTTTTTCTCTTTATCTCACTCTCTTTCTCTCTTTTTCTCTCTCTTTTTCTCTCTCTTTTTCTCTCTCTTTTTCTCTGTCGTTTTCCCTTTTTCTCTCTCTTTTTCTCTTTTTCTCTCACTTTATCTTTTTCTCTCTTTTTCTCTCTCTTTTTCTCTCTTTCTCTCTTTTACTCTCTCTGTTTCTCTTTTTCTCTTTCTCTCTTTTTTCTCTTTATCTCACTCTCTTTCTCTCTTTTTCTCTCTATTTTTCTCTTTTTCTCTCTATTTCTCACTTATTTTCTCTCTGTTTTTCTCTTTTTCGCTCTCTTTTCCTCTTTTTCTCTATCTTTTTGTATTTTTCTCTCACTTTTTCTCTCTTTTTCTCTCTTTCTCTCTTTTACTCTCTCTGTTTCTCTTTTTCTCTTTCTCTCTTTTTTGTCTCTTTAACACTTTCTCTCTTTTTCTCTCTCTTTTCGTTTCTCTTCTTCTCTTTTTCTCTCTTTCTTTTTCTCTCTCTTTTTCTTTCTCTTTTTCTATCTCTTTTTCTCTCTTTTTCTCTCTCTTTTTCTCTCTCGTTTTCTCTTTTTCTCTCTCTTTTTCTCTCACTTTTCTCTTTTTCTCTCTTTTTCGCTCGCTTTTTCTCTCTCTTTTTCTTTCTCGCTTTATCACTTTTTCTCTCTTTCTCTTTTTTCTCACTTTTCTCTCTCATTTTCTCTTTTTCTCTTTTTCTCTCTTTCTCTCTTTTTCTCTCTTTTTCTCTGTCTTTTTCTTTCTCTCTCTCTTTTTCTCTCTCTATTTCTCTCTCTTTTTCTCATTCTCACTTTTACTCTCTTTCACTTTTTCTCTCTTTTACTCTCTCTTTTTCTCTCTGTTTTTCTCTCTGTTTTTCTCTCTCGTTTTCTCTTTTTCTCTCTCTTTTTCTCTTTTTCTCTCACTATATCTTTTTCTCTCTTTTTCTCTCTCTTTTTCTCTTTTTCTCTCTTTTACTCTCTCTGTTTCTCTTTTTCTCTTTCTCTCTTTTTTCTCTTTTTCTCACTCTCTTTCTCTCTTTTTCTCTCTTTTTCTCTCTGTTTTTCTCTCTCTTTTTCTCTTTCGTTTTCTCTTTTCTCTCTCTTTTTCTCTCACTTTTTCTCTTTTTCTCTCTTCTTCTCTCTCTTCTTCTCTCTTTCTCTCTTTTACTCTCTCTCTGTTTCTCTTGTTCTCTTTCTCTCTTTTTTGTCTCTTTATCTCTTTCTCTCTCTTTTTCTTTCTCTCTCTTACTCTCTCTCTTTTCCTCTCTCTTTTCTCTCTCTTTTTCTCTCTTTTTCTCTTTTTCTCTCTTTTTCTCTCTCTTTTTCTCTCTTTTTCTCTCTCTTTTTCTTTCTCTCTCTCTTTTTCTCTCTTTTTTCTCTCTCTTTTTCTCCTTTTCTCTTTTTCTCTTTTACTCTCTCTGTTTCTCTTTTCTCTTTCTCTCTTTTTTGTCTCTTTCTCTCTTTCTCTCTTTTTCTCTCTCTTTTTTTTTCTCTTTTTTTCTTTTTCTCTCTTTCTCTCTTTTTCTCTGTCGTTCTCTCTTTTTCTCTCTCTTTTTCTCTCTATTTTTCTCTCTCGTTTTCTCTGTCGTTTTCTGTTTCTCTCTCTTTTTCTCTTTTTCTCTCTCTTTTTCTCTTTTTCTCTCTTTTACTCTCTCTGTTTCTCTTTTTCTCTTTCTCTCTTTTTTGTCTCTTTATCTCTTTGTCTCTTTTTCTCTCTCTTTTTCTTTCTCTTTTTCTCTTTTTCTCTCTTTCTCTCTTTTTCTGTCTCTCTTTCTCTCTTTTTCTCTCTCTTTTTCTCTCTGCTTTTCCCTCTCTTTTTCTCTCTCGTTTTCTCTTTTTCTCTCACGTTTTCTCTTTTTCTCTCTTTTTCTCTCTCTTTTTCTGTCTTTCTCTCTTTTACTCTGTCTCTTTTCTCTTTTTCTCTCTCTTTTTCTCTTTTTCTCTCACTTTATCTTTTTCTCTCTTTTTCTCTCTCTTTTTCTCTTTTTCTTTCTTTTACTCTCTCTGTTTCTCTTTTTCTCTTTCTCTCTTTTTTGTCTCTTTATCTCTTTCTCTCTTTTTCTCTCTCTTTTTCTTTCTCTTTTTCTCTTTTTCTCACTCTCTTTCTCTCTTTTTCTCTCTCTTTTTCTCTCTGCTTTTCCCTCTCTTTTTCTCTCTCGTTTTCTCTTTTTCTCTCACTTTTTCTCTTTTTCTCTCTTTTTCTCTCTCTTTTTCTCTTTTTCTCTTTCTCACTTTTACTCTCCCTTTTTCATTTTTCTCTCTTTTTCTCTCACTTTTTCTCTCTGTTTTTCTCTCTCTTTTTCTCTCTCGTTTTCTCTTTTTCTCTCTCTTTCTCTCTTTTACTCTCTCTGTTTCTCTTTTTCTCTTTCTCTCTTTTTTGTCTCTTTATCTCTTTCTCTCTTTTTCTCTCTCTTTTTCTTTCTCTTTTTCTCTTTTTCTCACTCTCTTTCTCTCTTTTTCTCTCTCTTTTTCTCTCTGTTTTTCTCTCTCTTTTTCTCTGTCGTTTTCTCTTTTTCTCTCTCATTTTCTCTCACTTTTTCTCTTTTTCTCTGTTTTTCTCACCTTCTCTCTTTCTCTCTTTTACTCTCTCTCTTTTTCTCTTTTTCTCACTCTCTCTTTTTTGTCTCTTTATCTCTTTCTCTCTTTTTCTCTCTCTTTTTCTCTCTGTTTTTCTCTCTCTTTTTCTCTCTCTTTTTCTCTCTCGTTTTCTCTTTTTCTCTCTCTTTTTCTCTCACTTTATCTATTTCTCTCTTTTTCTCTCTCTTTTTGTCTCTTTCTCTCTTTTACTCTTTCTGTTTCTCTATTTCTCTTTCTCTCTTTTTTGTCTCTTTATCTCATTCTCTCTTTTTCTCTCTCTTTTTCTTTCTCTTTTTCTCTTTTTCTCTCTTTTTCTCTCTCTTTCTCTCTTTTTCTCTCTCTTTTTCTCTCTGTTTACTCTATCTTTTTCTCTAACTTTTTCTCTCTTTTTCTCTCTTTCTCTCTTTTACTCTCTCTGTTTCTCTTTTTCTCTTTCTCTCTTTTTTGTCTCTTTATCTCTTTCTCTCTTTTTCTCTCTCTTTTTCTTTCTCTTTTTCTCTTTTTCTCACTCTCTTTCTCTCTTTTTCTCACTCTTTTTCTCTCTGCTTTTCCCTCTCTTTTTCTCTCTCGTTTTCTCTTTTTCTCTGTTGTTTTCTGTTTCTCTCTCTTTTTCTCTCTCTTTTTCTCTTTTTCTCTTTCTCACTTTTACTCTCCCTTTTTCATTTTTTCTCTCTTTTTCTCTCACTTTTTCTCTCTGTTTTTCTCTCTCTTTTTCTCTCTCGTTTTCTCTTTTTCTCTCTCTTTCTCTCTTTTACTCTCTCTGTTTCTCTTTTTCTCTTTCTCTCTTTTTTGTCTCTTTATCTCTTTCTCTCTTTTTCTCTCTCTTTTTCTTTCTCTTTTTCTCTTTTTCTCACTCTCTTTCTCTCTTTTTCTCTCTCTTTTTCTCTCTGTTTTTCTCTCTCTTTTTCTCTGTCGTTTTCTCTTTTTCTCTCTCATTTTCTCTCACTTTTTCTCTTTTTCTCTGTTTTTCTCTCCTTCTCTCTTTCTCTCTTTTACTCTCTCTCTTTTGCTCTTTTTCTCACTCTCTCTTTTTTGTCTCTTTATCTCTTTCTCTCTTTTTCTCTCTGTTTTTCTCTCTCTTTTTCTCTCTGTTTTTCTCTCTCTTTTTCTCTCTCGTTTTCTCTTTTTCTCTCTCTTTTTCTCTCACTTTATCTATTTCTCTCTTTTTCTCTCTCTTTTTGTCTCTTTCTCTCTTTTACTCTCTCTGTTTCTCTATTTCTCTTTCTCTCTTTTTTGTCTCTTTATCTCATTCTCTCTTTTTCTTTCTCTTTTTCTTTCTCTTTTTCTCTTTTTCTCTCTTTTTCTCTCTCTTTCTCTCTTTTTCTCTCTCTTTTTCTCTCTTTTTCTCTCTCTTTCTCTCTTTTTCTCTCTCTTTTTCTCTCTGTTTTCTCTATCTTTTTCTCTAACTTTTTCTCTCTTTTTCTCTCTTTCTCTCTTTTACTCTCTCTGTTTCTCTTTTTCTCTTTCTCTCTTTTTTGTCTCTTTAACTCTTTCTCTCTTTTTCTCTCTCTTTTCGTTTCTCTTCTTCTCTTTTTCTCTTTTTCTCTCTCTTTTTCTCTTTTTTTCTCTATTTCTCACTCATTTTCTCTCTGTTTTCTCTTTTTCGCTCTCTTTTCCTCTATTTCTCTATCTTTTTCTCTTTTTCTCTCACTTTTTCTCTCTTTTTGTCTCTTTCGCTCTTTTACTCTCTCTGTTTCTCTTTTTCTCTTTCTCTCTTTTTTTCTCTTTATCTCACTCTCTTTCTCTCTTTTTCTCTCTCTTTTTCTCTCTGTTTTTCACTCTCTTTTTCTCTGTCGTTTTCCCTTTTTCTCTCTCTTTTTCTCTTTTTCTCTCACTTTATCTTTTTCTCTCTTTTTCTCTCTCTTTTTCTCTCTTTCTCTCTTTTACTCTCTCTGTTTCTCTTTTTCTCTTTCTCTCTTTTTTCTCTTTATCTCACTCTCTTTCTCTCTTTTTCTCTCTATTTTTCTATTTTTCTCTCTATTTCTCACTCATTTTCTCTCTGTTTTTTCTCTTTTTCGCTCTCTTTTCCTCTTTTTCTCTGTCTTTTTGTATTTTTCTCTCACTTTTTCTCTTTTTTTCTCTCTTTCTCTCTTGTACTCTCTCTGTTTCTCTTTTTCTCTTTCTCTCTTTTTTGTCTCTTTAACACTTTCTCTCTTTTTCTCTCTCTTTTCGTTTCTCTTCTTCTCTTTTTCTCTCTTTCTCTCTTTTTCTCTCTCTTTTTCTTTCTCTTTTTCTATCTCTTTTTCTCTCTTTTTCTCTCTCTTTTTCTCTCTCGTTTTCTCTTTTTCTCTCTCTTTTTCTCTCACTTTTCTCTTTTTCTCTATTTCTCGCTCGCTTTTTCTCTCTCTTTTTCTTTCTCGCTTTATCAATTTTTCTCTCTTTCTCTTTTTCTCCCTTTTCTCTCTCATTTTCTCTTTTTCTCTTTTTCTCTCTTTCTCTCTTTTTCTCTCTTTTTCTCTGTCTTTTTCTTTCTCTCTCTCTTTTTCTCTCTCTATTTCTCTCTCTTTTTCTCTTTCTCACTTTTACTCTCTCTTTTTCACTTTTTCTCTCTTTTTCTCTCTCTTTTTTTTCTCTTTTTTTCTTTTTCTCTCTTTCTCTCTTTTTCTCTGTCGTTCTCTCTTTTTCTCTCTCTTTTTCTCTCTCTTTTTCTCTCTCGTTTTCTCTGTCGTTTTCTGTTTCTCTCTCTTTTTCTCTTTTTCTCTCTCTTTTTCTCTTTTTCTCTCTTTTACTCTCTCTGTTTCTCTTTTTCTCTTTCTCTCTTTTTTGTCTCTTTATCTCTTTCTCTCTTTTTCTCTCTCTTTCTCTCTTTTTCTCTCTCTTTTTCTCTCTGTTTTCCTCTCTCTTTTTCTCTCTCTTTTTCTCTTTTTCTCTTTCTCTCTTTTACTCTCTCTTTTTCTCTTTTTCTCTCTATTTCTCACTCATTTTCTCTCTGTTTTCTCTTTTTCGCTCTCTTTTCCTCTTTTTCTCTATCTTTTTCTCTTTTTCTCTCACTTTTTCTCTCTTTTTCTCTCTTTCTCTCTTTTACTCTCTCTGTTTCTCTTTTTCTCTTTCTCTCTTTTTTCTCTTTATCTCACTCTCTTTCTCTCTTTTTCTCTCTCTTTTTCTCTCTGTTTTTCACTCTCTTTTTCTCTGTCGTTTTCCCTTTTTCTCTCTCTTTTTCTCTTTTTCTCTCACTTTATCTTTTTCTCTCTTTTTCTCTCTCTCTTTCTCTCTTTCTCTCTTTTACTCTCTCTGTTTCTCTTTTTCTCTTTCTCTCTTTTTTCTCTTTATCTCACTCTCTTTCTCTCTTTTTCTCTCTCTTTTTCTCTCTGTTTTTCACTCTCTTTTTCTCTGTCGTTTTCCCTTTTTCTCTCTCTTTTTCTCTTTTTCTCTCACTTTATCTTTTTCTCTCTTTTTCTCTCTCTTTTTCTCTCTTTCTCTCTTTTACTCTCTCTGTTTCTCTTTTTCTCTTTCTCTCTTTTTTCTCTTTATCTCACTCTCTTTCTCTCTTTTTCTCTCTATTTTTCTATTTTTCTCTCTATTTCTCACTCATTTTCTCTCTGTTTTTTCTCTTTATTGCTCTCTTTTCCTCTTTTTCTCTGTCTTTTTGTATTTTTCTCTCACTTTTTCTCTCTTTTTCTCTCTTTCTCTCTTGTACTCTCTCTGTTTCTCTTTTTCTCTTTCTCTCTTTTTTGTCTCTTTAACACTTTCTCTCTTTTTCTCTCTCTTTTCGTTTCTCTTCTTCTCTTTTTCTCTCTTTCTCTCTTTTTCTCTCTCTTTTTCTTTCTCTTTTTCTATCTCTTTTTCTCTCTTTTTCTCTCTCTTTTTCTCTCTCGTTTTCTCTGTTTCTCTCTCTTTTTCTCTCACTTTTCTCTTTTTCTCTCTTTTTCGCTCGCTTTTTCTCTCTCTTTTTCTTTCTCGCTTTATCACTTTTTCTCTCTTTCTCTTTTTTCTCCCTTTTCTCTCTCATTTTCTCTTTTTCTCTTTTTGTCTCTTTCTCTCTTTTTCTCTCTTTTTCTCTGTCTTTTTCTTTCTCTCTCTCTTTTTCTCTCTCTATTTCTCTCTCTTTTTCTCTTTCTCATTTTACTCTCTCTTTTTCACTTTTTCTCTCTTTTTCTCTCTCTTTTTCTCTCTGTTTTTCTCTCTCTTTTCTCTCTCGTTTTCTCTTTTTCTCTCTCTTTTTCTCTTTTTCTCTCACTATATCTTTTTCTCTCTTTTTCTCTCTCTTTTTCTCTCTTTCTCTCTTTTACTCTCTCTGTTTCTCTTTTTCTCTTTCTCTCTTTTTTTCTCTTTTTCTCACTCTCTTTCTCTCTTTTTCTCTCTCTTTTTCTCTCTGTTTTTCTCTCTCTTTTTCTCTGTCGTTTTCTCTTTTTCTCTCTCTTTTTGTCTCACTTTTTCTCTTTTTCTCTCTTCTTCTCTCTCTTCTTCTCTCTTTCTCTCTTTTACTCTCTCTCTGTTTCTCTTGTTCTCTTTCTCTCTTTTTTGTCTCTTTATCTCTTTCTCTCTTTTTCTCACTCTTGTTCTTTCCATTTTTCTCTTTTTCTCTCTTTTTCTCTCTCTCTTTCTCTCTTTTTCTCTCTCATTTTCTTTCTCTCTCTCTTACTCTCTCTCTTTTTCTCTCCGTTTTTCTCTCTCTTTTTCTCTCCTTTTCTCTTTTTCTCTCATTTTCTCTCTCTTTTTCTCTCTTTTTCTCTCTCTTTTTCTCTTTTTCTCTTTCTCACTTTTACTCTCCCTTTTTCACTTTTTCTCTCTTTTTCTCTCACTTTTTCTCTCTGTTTTTCTCTCTCTTTTTCTCTCTCGTTTTCTCTTTTTCTCTCTCTTTTTCTCTTTTTCTCTCACTTTATCTTTTTCTCTCGCTTTTTCTCTCTTTCTCTCTTTTACTCTCTGTTTCTCTTTTTCTCTTTCTCTCTTTTTTGTCTCTTTATCTCTTTCTCTCTTTTTCTCTCTCTTTTTCTTTCTCTTTTTCTCTTTTTCTCACTCTCTTTCTCTCTTTTTCTCTCTCTTTTTCTCTCTGTTTTCTCTCTCTTTTTCTCTGTCGTTTTCTCTATTTCTCTCTCATTTTCTCTCACTTTTTCTCTTTTTCTCTGTTTTTCTCTCTTCTTCTCTCTTTCTCTCTTTTACTCTCTCTCTGTTTCTCTTTTTCTCTTTCTCTCTTTTTTGTCTCTTTATCTCTTTCTCTCTTTTTCTCTCTCTTTTTCTTTCTCTTTTTCTCGTTTTCTCTCATTTTCTCTATCACTTTCTCTCTTTTTCTCTCTCTATTTCTTTCTCTCTCTTACTCTCTCTCTATTTCTCTCTGTTTTACTCTCTCTTTTTCTCTCTTTTTCTTTCTCTCTCTCTTTTTCTCTCACTTTTTCTCCTTTTCTCTTTTTCTCTTTTACTTTCTCTGTTTCTCTTTTTCTCTTTCTCTCTTTTTTGTCTCTTTCTCTCTTTCTCTCTTTTTCTCTCTCTTTTTCTTTCTCTTTTTCTCTTTTTCTCTCTTTTTCTCTCTCTTTCTCTCTTTTTCTCTCTCTTTTTCTCTCTGTTTTCCTCTCTCTTTTTCTCTCTCTTTTTCTCTTTTTCTCTTTCTCTCTTTTACTCTCTCTTTTTCTCTTTTTCTCTCTATTTCTCACTCATTTTCTCTCTGTTTTTCTCTTTTTCACTCTCTTTTCCTCTTTTTCTCTATCTTTTTCTTTTTCTCTCACTTTTTCTCTCTTTTTCTCTCTTTCTCTCTTTTACTCTCTCTGTTTCTCTTTTTCTCTTTCTCTCTTTTTTTCTCTTTATCTCACTCTCTTTCTCTCTTTTTCTCTCTCTTTTTCTCTCTGTTTTTCTCTCTCTTTTTCTCTGTCGTTTTCCCTTTTTCTCTCTCTTTTTCTCTTTTTCTCTCACTTTATCTTTTTCTCTCTTTTTCTCTCTCTTTTTCTCTCTTTCTCTCTTTTACTCTCTCTGTTTCTCTTTTTCTCTTTCTCTCTTTTTTCTCTTTTTCTCACTCTCTTTCTCTCTTTTTCTCTCTCTTTTTCTCATTTTCTCCCTATTTCTCACTTATTTTCTCTCTGTTTTTCTCTTTTTCGCTCTCTTTTCCTCTTTTTCTCTATCTTTTTGTATTTTTCTCTCACTTTTTCTCTCTTTTTCTCTCTTTCTCTCTTTTACTCTCTCTGTTTCTCTTTTTCTCTTTCTCTCTTTTTTGTCTCTTTAACACTTTCTCTCTTTTTCTCTCTCTTTTCGTTTCTCTTCTTCTCTTTTTCTCTCTTTCTCTCTTTTTCTCTCTCTTTTTCTTTCTCTTTTTCTATCTCTTTTTCTCTCTTTTTCTCTCTCTTTTTCTCTCTCGTTTTCTCTTTTTCTCTCTCTTTTTCTCTCACTTTTCTCTCTTTCTCTCTTTTTCGCTCGCTTTTTCTCTCTCTTTTTCTTTCTCGCTTTATCACTTTTTCTCTCTTTCTCTTTTTTCTCACTTTTCTCTCTCATTTTCTCTTTTTCTCTTTTTCTCTCTTTCTCTCTTTTTCTCTCTTTTTCTCTGTCTTTTTCTTTCTCTCTCTCTTTTTCTCTCTCTATTTCTCTCTCTTTTTCTCTTTCTCACTTTTACTCTCTTTCACTTTTTCTCTCTTTTACTCTCTCTTTTTCTCTCTCTTTTTCTCTCTCTTTTTCTCTCTCGTTTTCTCTTTTTCTCTCTCTTTTTCTCTTTTTCTCTCACTATATCTTTTTCTCTCTTTTTCTCTCTCTTTTTCTCTCTTTCTCTCTTTTACTCTCTCTGTTTCTCTTTTTCTCTTTCTCTCTTTTTTCTCTTTTTCTCACTCTCTTTCTCTCTTTTTCTCTCTCTCTTTCTCTCTGTTTTTCTCTCTCTTTTTCTCTTTCGTTTTCTCTTTTCTCTCTCTTTTTCTCTCACTTTTTCTCTTTTTCTCTCTTCTTCTCTCTCTTCTTCTCTCTTTCTCTCTTTTACTCTCTCTCTGTTTCTCTTGTTCTCTTTCTCTCTTTTTTGTCTCTTTATCTCTTTCTCTCTTTTTCTCTCTCTTGTTCTTTCCATTTTTCTCTTTTTCTCTCTCTCTTTCTCTCTTTTTCTCTCTTTTTCTCCTTTCTCTCTCTCTTTTTCTCTCTTTTTTCTCTCTCTTTTTCTCCTTTTCTCTTTTTCTCTTTTACTCTCTCTGTTTCTCTTTTTCTCTCTTTTACTCTCTCTGTTTCTCTTTTTCTCTTTCTTTCTTTTTTTGTCTCTTTATCTCTTTGTCTCTTTTTCTCTCTCTTTTTCTTTCTCTTTTTCTCTTTTTCTCTCTTTCTCTCTTTTTCTCTCTCTCTTTCTCTCTTTTTCTCTCTCTTTTTCTCTCTGCTTTTCCCTCTCTTTTTCTCTCTCATTTTCTCTTTTTCTCTCACTTTTTCTCTTTTTCTCTCTTTTTCTCTCTCTTTTTCTCTTTTTCTCTTTCTCACTTTTACTCTCCCTTTTTCACTTTTTCTCTCTTTTTCTCTCACTTTTTCTCTCCGTTTTTCTCTCTCTTTTTCTCTCTCGTTTTCTCTTTTTCTCTCTCTTTTTCTCTTTTACTCTCACTTTATCTTTTTCTCTCTTTTTCTCTCTCTTTTTCTCTCTGTTTTTCTCTCTCTCTTTCTCTCTCGTTTTCTCTTTTTCTCTCACTTTTTCTCTTTTACTCTCACTTTATCTTTTTCTCTCTCTTTTTCTCTCTTTCTCTCTTTTACTCTCTCTGTTTCTCTTTTTCTCTTTCTCTCTTTTTTGTCTCTTTATCTCTTTCTCTCTTTTTCTCTCTCTTTTTCTTTCTCTTTTTCTCTTTTTCTCACTCTCTTTCTCTCTTTTTCTCTCTCTTTTTCTCTCTGTTTTTCTCTCTCTTTTTCTCTGTCGTTTTCTCTTTTTCTCTCTCATTTTCTCTCACTTTTTCTCTTTTTCTCTGTTTTTCTCTCCTTCTCTCTTTCTCTCTTTTACTCTCTCTCTTTTGCTCTTTTTCTCACTCTCTCTTTTTTGTCTCTTTATCTCTTTCTCTCTTTTTCTCTCTGTTTTTCTCTCTCTTTTTCTCTCTGTTTTTCTCTCTCTTTTTCTCTCTCGTTTTCTCTTTTTCTCTCTCTTTTTCTCTCACTTTATCTATTTCTCTCTTTTTCTCTCTCTTTTTGTCTCTTTCTCTCTTTTACTCTCTCTGTTTCTCTATTTCTCTTTCTCTCTTTTTTGTCTCTTTATCTCATTCTCTCTTTTTCTTTCTCTTTTTCTTTCTCTTTTTCTCTTTTTCTCTCTTTTTCTCTCTCTTTCTCTCTTTTTCTCTCTCTTTTTCTCTCTGTTTTCCTCTCTCTTTTTCTCTCTCTTTTTCTCTTTTTCTCTTTCTCTCTTTTACTCTCTCTTTTTCTCTCTATTTCTCACTCATTTTCTCTCTGTTTTCTCTTTTTCGCTCTCATTTCCTCTTTTTCTCTATCTTTTTCTCTTTTTCTCTCACTTTTTCTCTCTTTTTCTCTCTTTCTCTCTTTTACTCTCTCTGTTTCTCTTTTTCTCTTTCTCTCTTTTTTCTCTTTATCTCTATCTCTTTCTCTCTTTTTCTCTCTATTTTTCTCTTTTTCTCTCTATTTCTCACTTATTTTCTCTCTGTTTTTCTCTTTTTCGCTCTCTTTTCCTCTTTTTCTCTGTCTTTTTGTATTTTTCTCTCACTTTTTCTCTCTTTTTCTCTCTTTCTCTCTTTTTCTCTCTCTTTTTCTCTCTCGTTTTCTCTTTTTCTCTCTCTTTTTCTCTCACTTTTCTCTTTTTCTCTCTTTTTCGCTCGCTTTTTCTCTCTCTTTTTCTTTCTCGCTTTCTCACTTTTTCTCTCTTTCTCTTTTTTCTCACTTTTCTCTCTCATTTTCTCTTTTTCTCTTTTTCTCTCTTTCTCTCTTTTTCTCTCTTTTTCTCTATCTTTTTCTTTCTCTCTCTCTTTTTCTCTCTCTATTTCTCTCTCTTTTTCTCTTTCTCACTTTTACTCTCTCTTTTTCACTTTTTCTCTCTTTTTCTCTCTCTTTTTCTCTCTGTTTTTCTCTCTCTTTTTCTCTCTCGTTTTCTCTTTTTCTCTCTCTTTTTCTCTTTTTCTCTCACTATATCTTTTTCTCTCTTTTTCTCTCTCTTTTTCTCTTTCTCTCTTTTTTCTCTTTTTCTCACTCTCTTTCTCTCTTTTTCTCTCTCTTTTTGTCTCACTTTTTCTCTTTTTCTCTCTTCTTCTCTCTCTTCTTCTCTCTTTCTCTCTTTTACTCTCTCTCTGTTTCTCTTGTTCTCTTTCTCTCTTTTTTGTCTCTTTTTCTCTTTCTCTCTTTTTCTCTCTCTTGTTCTTTCCATTTTTCTCTTTTTCTCTCTTTTTCTCTCTCTCTTTCTCTCTTTTTCTCTCTCATTTTCTTTCTCTCTCTTACTCTCTCTCTTTTTCTCTCTGTTTTTCTCTCTCTTTTTCTCTCTTTTTCTCTTTTTCTCTCTTTTTCTCTCTCTTTTTCTCTCTTTTTCTCTCTCTTTTTCTCTTTCTCAACTTTACTCTCCCTTTTTCACTTTTTCTCTCTTTTTCTCTCACTTTTTCTCTCTGTTTTTCTCTCTCTTTTTCTCTCTCGTTTTCTCTTTTTCTCTCTCTTTTTCTCTTTTTCTCTCACTTTATCTTTTTCTCTCGCTTTTTCTCTCTTTCTCTCTTTTACTCTCTGTTTCTCTTTTTCTCTTTCTCTCTTTTTTGTCTCTTTATCTCTTTCTCTCTTTTTCTCTCTCTTTTTCTTTCTCTTTTTCTCTTTTTCTCACTCTCTTTCTCTCTTTTTCTCTCTCTTTTTCTCTCTGTTTTTCTCTCTCTTTTTCTCTGTCATTTTCTCTATTTCTCTCTCATTTTCTCTCACTTTTTCTCTTTTTCTCTGTTTTTCTCTCTTCTTCTCTCTTTCTCTCTTTTACTCTCTCTCTGTTTCTCTTTTTCTCTTTCTCTCTTTTTTGTCTCTTTTTCTCTTTCTCTCTTTTTCTCTCTCTTTTTCTTTCTCTTTTTCTCGTTTTCTCTCATTTTCTCTATCACTTTCTCTCTTTTTCTCTCTCTATTTCTTTCTCTCTCTTACTCTCTCTCTATTTCTCTCTGTTTTACTCTCTCTTTTTCTCTCTTTTTCTTTCTCTCTCTCTTTTTTCTCTCACTTTTTCTCCTTTTCTCTTTTTCTCTTTTACTTTCTCTGTTTCTCTTTTTCTCATTCTCTCTTTTTTGTCTCTTTCTCTCTTTCTCTCTTTTTCTCTCTCTTTTTTCTCTTTTTCTCTTTTTCTCTCTTTCTCTCTTTTTCTCTCTCGTTCTCTCTTTTTCTCTCTCTTTTTCTCTCTGTTTTTCTCTCTCTTTTTCTCTGTTGTTTTCTGTTTCTCTCTCTTTTTCTCTTTTTCTCTCTCTTTTTCTCTTTTTCTCTCTTTTACTCTCTCTGTTTCTCTTTTTCTCTTTCTCTCTTTTTTGTCTCTTTATCTCTTTCTCTCTTTTTCTCTCACTTTTTCTCTTTTTCTCACTTTCTCTTTCTCCTTTACTCTCTTTCTCTCTTTTACTCTCTCTGTTTCTCTTTTTCTCTTTCTCTCTTTTTTGTCTCTTTATCTCTTTCTCTCTTTTTCTCTCTCTTTTTCTTTCTCTTTTTCTCGTTTTCTCTCTTTCTCTCTTTTTCTCTCTCTCTGCGTCTCTTTTTCTCTCTCTTTTTCTCTCTGTTTTCCTCTCTCTTTTTCTCTCTCGTTTTCTCTTTTTCTCTCACTTTTTCTCTTTTTCTCTCTTTTTCTCTCTTTTTCTGTCTTTCTCTCTTTTACTCTCTCTCTTTTCTCTTTTTCTCTTTCTCTCTTTTTTGTCTCTTTATCTCTTTCTCTCTTTTTCTCTCTCTTTTTCTTTCTCTTTTTCGTTTTTTCTCTCTTTTTCTCTCTCTTTTTCTCTCTCTTTTTCTCTCTCTTTTTCTCTCTCGTTTTCTCTTTTTCTCTCTCTTTTTCTCTCACTTTATCTATTTCTCTCTTTTTCTCTCTCTTTTTGTCTCTTTCTCTCTTTTACTCTCTCTGTTTCTCTTTTTCTCTTTCTCTCTTTTTTGTTTCTTTATCTCATTCTCTCTTTTTCTCTCTCTTTTTCTTTCTCTTTTTCTCTCTTTTCTCTCTTTCTCTCTTTTTCTCTCTCTTTCTCTCTTTTTCTCTCTCTCTTTCTCTCTGTTTTTCTCTCTCTTTTTCTCTCTCTTTCTCTCTTTTTCTCTCTCTTTTTCTCTCACTTTATCTATTTCTCTCTTTTTCTCTCTCTTTTTGTCTCTTTTTCTCTTTTACTCTCTCTGTTTCTCTTTTTCTCTTTCTCTCTTTTTTGTCTCTTTATCTCATTCTCTCTTTTTCTCTCTCTTTTTCTTTCTC